>NC_134574.1:88122968-88433468 GCF_050947875.1 Dermacentor variabilis | reverse complement strand
TTCAGTACCACTGCACCAGGATGTGAATCGGTATGTCTATGCAGATGACATTGCATTTTTCGCGACAGCTAGAGACATCAATTCCCTTCACCTGTCTTTGCAAACGTACCTCTGTACTCTACCGACGTGGCTTCACAACCTGCACCTGTCACTAAACGTAAACAAAAGCGCAGTCCTTGTTCTTCCGCTTTCCAGGCCGTTACAGTTATCATTAGTATACGAACAGAGAACCATTCCTCAGGTAGAGTCGCTTAAATACTTGGGTATCACATATGACGGGAAACTGAACTGGCGTTCTCACATAGAAAATATTGGAACGAAGGCGACACGAGCCGTAGGTTCACTACGTAGAATCAGTAACCGACGCTCTGGTATGCGAAGTGACACATTAATTATGATTTATCGTATGTATGTACGACCGATTCTAGAATTTGGTTGTGTTTTGTTCTCCGGAAGTGCAAAATATAAATTAAGGCCCCTTGTTCTGTTAGAAAGAGAAGCTCTTCGACTATGTGTAGGTCTTCCTAAATTCGTTGCTAATAATGTATTATACCAGGAAGCGCGCCTACCTACTCTTCACACACGATTCCGCATGCTTACGGTTCAAACCTACTTAAGAGCTTATGATTCTTCGCTACGACGTGGACAATATGCATTTATTAGTGAACCAGGTCCATTTTTTGAGACCACGTGGTCACGGTTCCATACCCCGCAAGTTGTATTTGTGCAAGCGCAATTAGCACCTTTAAATGTTCGTCTTAGAGAAATAATTCCGCTCCATAGGTCTCCGGGGTCACTGAAAATTGAATTTGCAGACCTTTTTCCACACAATGCGAAATTTTTGCCCACAACATATTTGAATGACCGTTTACAAGATTATTTGGCCCGTTTCAAAATAAACGTTATTGCGACCGATGCTTCTTCGTGTGAGGAGAAGGCAGGTGTGGGTATCTACTCACCATCCCTCAATTGGTCTTTTTCACTTCGCCTACCAGATTACACATCAGTTTTTCATGCCGAACTTCTGGCAATTGTTCTCGCCTTGCGGAAATTACCCATTCATATTACAAGAGTTATTATCGTCACAGATTCTCTATCTGTATGCAGCGCACTTACTGCGTCTACCAAGTCGCCAACCGGAAACACGTTTTATTCATTAGCTCCACCTCACTTAAGTTTAGTGCATATAGTATGGGTCCCTGGCCACCGAGACATTCATATTAATGAAAAAGCCGATCCCTTAGCAAGAGCTTCTTTAGCAGGTCCTGTGCTATTTGTGCTGCCGGCAACTGGGCACATTACTGCAGCCAGATATCGAAAATTTTCTTTGAGCGAGGACAAAAAAGCTCTGTCATTAGCAAAATCTTCAGATTTTTTACACTTAAATTATTCTTGGAACCGGCAATGGTGTCCTAACCGGAAATTTGAAGTTTCATTAACTAGGCTGCGTTAGCGTATTCCAACACTTTTTACTTGCACAGATGTGGTCTGGCGGTGTCCCCTCTATGCTACCTCTGTAATGAACCAGAAACTATAGATCATTTTTTATTATCATGCCGGCGGTTTTCTAATCATCGAAAACTATGTCTAGAAATTCCACTTCAAAATTTAGGATTACCTTTAAGCAGCACTGTTATACTCTCCCTTGGAGCAACAGTTTTGGGATATAGCCAGAGGAACGTTTGCCTAGCCATTTATAATCTCCTATGTGGCACAAAAAGAATGCCTTGTTAATAGTTTTTAGTTTGAAGAATTGATTTATTTCTACTGCAGTTTAGAAAATTCAAAAAGTAAAAGCACAAATTCACAGTTCAAATCTTACTATTCCTATTCATAATTTAACTTACTCAAGTTTCAGTATGTCCTTTTTTTTTTAACATTCCTATCAACGCAAGTCTTACCATAGTATTGATCAATACTTCAACTCATGTATTCATAGTTTAATTTACATCTTGGATTATTTGTATTCCTTTCTTTTTTCGAGTTATTTATTTATTAACCAATTTATTTTATTTTATGTCTTGAGTCATATTACCACCCGATTCGTGGCCGATCCCCCTCAGTGGGTTTGTGCCATTGCCTGAGGTTTCATCATCATCATCATCATCATTTCCCAGGGAAGAGTCCAAGAAAGCTCTTCCTTTCTTGGAAGTGCAAATTCCGCGTTTTGTCTCATTCGCCTTCAAGCACTGTTGCGCATGATTTCTCTTTTCCGCATTTTGTTTATTCGTTTAACCTCATTATAATGTAAGTACGCCGCCCGCACTTCTTGGCCGATCCCCCCCCCCCCCCCCCCCCCCCCGTTGCGGGCGCGTGCCACGGCGCAGAAATGCTAAGCCGCAGCTTCGCTTCAAGGGCGTCCTAAAGAAAGAGGAGGAAGAAGGAGTGCGAGCAGCCATGCTCCAGCCGCGGCCACCCGACGTCCCGGAGACGGCGGCCCCGACCGCTGGGCCAGCGCGGTCGGCGGCGGTCGCCGTCGACGACGTCCGCTCGGCCTCGTCCACCGCCTCCACCTCGCCCCAGGACGAACCGCCTCGCACGACGCGCGGCTCGCTCGTCGCGCACGTGGGGCCTTACCCGCGCCGCCGCCGACACCGCAGCAAGTCGTCGCGCAAGCCGTCGAGCTCCTTCGCGTCGGCGGCCAGCACGGGCGGCGGCTACTCGGGAACCTACGCGGACGAGCTGTCGTCCTCGGAGCAGAACACCGCCGAGGTGTGCACCAACAGCGAGAGGTACGACGGCGTCGTCGACGGGGTTTGAAGGGGCCGCTGGCACCGGGGACAGCGTGTGGAAGTGCGGGGAACGATGCGGCATGCGTATGTGCTTCGCTGTCCGAGCGACGCGGCGGCTGAGCAGAGCGCTCGGAGACTCGAGCGAGAGGTCGCCTGCGTACGAGAAAGCGTGGTCACGTTTTTTCTTTTTTTTTTTTTCTTGCGCGCTCGATGTAAGCTAAGCCGTGTTTTGCGTAAGTTAATTCGAGCACGCAAAGTGTTAAACGCAGCGATATTACGTGCTCTTGGCTTTTTCTTGACGCGAGGTAGCCTCAAGTCGCAGAGACGTCTTCCACGTGCGTTCCATTACTTGGGCTTGAGGCTCTTCTCGGCAATAAAGGTAGACTGTCTACAATGCTGGCCAGAATTGAAAGAGACCCTGAGAGATGGTACAGCTGACTGAGGGTCTCTTAAATTTCTCGTGCAAGATTGCTCAAGGCTGTCTGAGACGCTGCATACGCGCGTTCTGGTTAAAGAATTGCGAGAGGGACATCCGAAAGAGTGTGACCTTTGTATCGGATCTAGAGTTGCACCATTCCTAATTAATATCTTTTCAAAGTAGTGTATATATAAAGATTGCATTTCGTCCCGTCTTGATGTGCTGGTAAACAAAAATGCAGAAAAGCAGTCAGGAAAAACGTTGCAGGGCACGAGGTTAAGCACAAGAACACATTTATTTCAAGCGTTGTCAATGTGGTATAGCAGTTGCCCCTGTCGCGTAGCAATACGTATGTGTCGGGCAGCCGGGTAGCTGCGCCCTGTTATAAAAAAGAGCACCAGAGGAAAGCGCAAAGCAAGGATATAAGTATTCGCACTTGGCTGTCCACTGTGAAGCGCGTGGATGTATCCCAACGTGCGGCAAGACTAATGTGCCAGACAAACATAAGTACAAAGAGAAAGGAATCGTACTCGAAGCCTCAGCGAAAGCGTACGAACCCAAGACCAATAGCGCTTCTGCCCTGCTGTCGGAAATGCAAATGGGTGTTCACTAACGCTCTGTACTACCCTCACGCTGCAAAAAACATTCAACCGCAGATGGAAGGCGCGTGCACGTGCACATAGTGACTGGCATGTTGAGGAATGGAATGAATCTGTTTGACCAGGGCCGCCGTCCACGTAAGGACTGCCTGTGTGGCCGGCACTTCGCGATGCACGGCTTACGCCGTGAATGAGAAGAATTCGCTGTATCCTTATCAGCGCTGTATCGCTTATCTCAAAAGAAGTCACTTTCGGCCCGGAACGAATTTGGCAAGGATGAGTATACCGTTCGTTGCATAGTGACGAAGGGAGTAGCGCAGTTCCCTGGCATAGTAAGTTTCTCACACATGTTATCTATGCACGTTCACAACAAATCGCATGCAAACTTACGCTCACTCTATCGCCAACATATCAAGGCTACGTGAATGGGCGCACACTTAAATCAATGCGCCGAAGAGAAAATAAACTATCAGGTGGTGAATGCACCGAGAAGCGTTACTGGGTCAGAAACATGACAAACCGCTGCTTGAAAGTGTTTTCCGAATGAAGGATGAAGCGCAGAATACACGGATCCTGGTTTAATTCATAAGCGGAAATTTTGGACAGCTAGATAAACATAAATATACAAAGAGAAAAGGATCTTACTTGAAGCCTACCATATTATGAGAGAGGAGGACAGTTGTGCGTCAGTGAACCTTCATTGACCCGACCCTGGATGCGTCACAGTGTGATCGCACATGGCGGCGCCTACTGGGTCAAGTAATTCGGTCGTGGCGGCTAAAGAAAAAAATTATGAAAAAGAAAAGGAACGAAAACAAAAAAAAAGAACTTAAAGAGGAAGGGGAAAATTACAAGCATAATCGCGCGCAAATTTGGCTTTCGTGTGACGTACTATGTCACAACTCACGATTTCGGTCGCTCTGGATCGACTTTTCCCCTACCACTTTTGTTTTTATTCTGATCTCCATGCGGTCGCATGCGCGTTGTGAGGTTCAGCTCCGTTGTGTATAGCTGGGCACTGTTGGAAGTTAGAGCCCGGCCTATTTACTTCCTTGGTTTCGTCTTGTTTTGCACTACAACTACTCGTAATGAAATGGCCTGAAAACACCTACAGACGTTCCAGCTGCATAAGCGACAAACAACCACGTCAGGTGTGTGTGTGTGTGTGTGTGTGTGTGTGTGTGTGTGTGTGTGTGTGTGTGTGTGTGTGTGTGTATGTGCGTGTGTGTGTGCGTGTGTGTGTGTGTGTGTGTGTGTGTGTGTGTGTGTGTGTGTGTGTGTGTGTGTGTGTGTGTGTGTGTGTGTGTGTGTGTGTGTGTGTGTGTGTGTGTGTGTGTGTGTGTGTGTGTGTGTTTCGGCATGCTGAAGATCCCCTGGTGGTCAAAACTAATCCGTAGTCCCCCACTACGGCGTGCCTCATAACCAAATCGTGGTTTCGGCACGTAAAACCCCAGTTTATGTGACCAGTAGTTTATGTGCACAATTTACGTGACCAAAAAAAACTGGGGTCACTTGTGGTATTTGTATGGTCGCGTATGACGTGAACGGCCGCACCGCCTCGTGCAGGCTTCAGCGGCTGCTGTTCACACTTCCTCCGGACCTGAGTGGCTGCCTGCTCCAGTTCTCCATCGACCTCCAGCACAAGCTGCGCGAGACGGGACACGAGGGGAACCTCCTCCTCTCCCCTTTCTTCGTGGCCAGCTCGCTCGTCATGCTGCTGCGGGGAGCCAGCGGGAACACGTACGCTCAGGTGAGTGCCGCAGCTGCCAGTCCGAGTGCGCTCGGCTTATTTCTCTTCCTGCCGTTTTGCATGGATCACTAAACGTATCTCGCCTGAGGAACAGGGCAGCGCGTGAGCGCTGAAGGTCGGAAGGGGAGAGAGCGCCCACCGATTGGCCGACGCCTCCGTCACAACTGACGTCACTCCTGTCGGCCCGAGAGGCGGCTGAGGAGACGGGAGTGGCGGAAGTGGTAGGGGAGGGAGAAGATAGGGAGAAGAGGTGGACAGCTGGGCGCGTTTAAAACCCCTCAAACTTCGTAAAGTAATGACACTCTTCTCCTCCGCCTTCACTGCTCCTCGTTTCTCCTCTCTTTCACGCTCCCTCCTCGACCGTGGCGCCGCCTACACTGCTCGAGCGTAGCAACTGCGCCAACATGCGCTCCTCGCCACTCCGTAGACGCTTCTCGAGCAAAAATGGCGCTGATGCACGGCGCGAGGGCCCACGTGATGCTATCAGGCCAATAGCGACGCGGCGTCAGCCTCGGCCAGAGCGCGCGAGGAGGAGGCGGCATTCTTCAAAGCGTGGCAGTACTTTACGAAGTTTAAGGGGCTTTAGGCGCGTTCGCAGCCGAACGCCAGCGTGCTCCGAGATGCACGTGTTCTCGCGCGAGAGCTTTATGGTTTTGTCGCATCCCGAGGTTTAGGTTTGGTTAATTTAGATGGTCTAGAGGTTGAAGTTTAGATACCTTAGATGCTGAGGTCGGTGGTGGCGCTGTGTCGCGTTTCTCCGCTGGCTTGGGCTGACAGTTTAGATGGGCGTTCGTCGCCGTAGTCCGTTGCACACCTCTTATCGAGATGCGCAGTATGGCCCTTCGCTGCGCTGCACAGAATTCCGAGAAGCAGCCGAGTCTACGGCAAATGAATGTCGGGAACCCCCGTCGACGGCAGGCCTGTCTATTCGCTTAATTAGATAATCATCTTCGATGGTCTTGCATAAATTCATTTTACGGTGAAGCAGGGGTGACGGGGGCAGAGAAAAACTTCATTGCGTTAGCGTTACAGAAGTACTTCACGCTTTTTCTGGAGGCTATCTATCTATCTATCTATCTATCTATCTATCTATCTATCTATCTATCTATCTATCTATCTATCTATCTATCTATCTTTTTGTTTGTCTGTGTCTGTCTGTCTGTCTTTGTTTGTTTGTTTGTTTGTTTGCATCGAACCGTTTTCCAGCCTACCTGGGTCACTGGGTAGCCTGAGTCTGAGTGGTATGGTAGTCTGACGAATGGGTAGCGCTTTAGGCTGCTGTGCTGAAGAAAGAGGGTTTGAAGTCGTAGTGGCTGATAATGAGACTATATGAACAATAAGCCGAGAGAAAGGTTTCGACGTTGTAGGAGTGAACAGGGACGTGAGAAAAGTGTAGTGGTTTTCAACGAGACGGGATCTACTTCAGTCACACGCGTGGCCAAAAAGTGGGCTGGCGACTGGCTGGTCGCGCGGTTGCTTTTTGGGGACCCCACGGGCGCTCAGGACGCCAGAGTAGGTAGTAATGAAGAAGGTTCCCTAGGGGAACCTCAGAATAGCATCACCGTCAATAAAAAAAAGGAGGAAAACAAGAAAAACATCTCACCATACATATAGCTTAGATAAACATGCAGGGTGGCAGAAGAAAGGAAAAGTGGGTAGAGATTGAGGAGCAGCTAAATAGAGAACAAATAGGGGTGTATGCGGTTACAGAAACGCACCTTAGAGACTCGGAAAAGCCGCCAGTGATTGAGAATTATATTTGAGAAGGGTGCAACAGAACTAAACTGGAAAGAAAGGGAGGGGCAGTCGGAATGTTCATCCATCAGGTAGCCAAATGGAAAAGAGTAAATTCAAAATGTCAACGGCATCTTTGGTTATCACGTACAATGAGTGGAAAGAACACTTGGCTGGGTGTAACGTATTTGTTGACCAGAAATAATTGTATTGAGAGGAATCAAGAGTTAATGGAATGCCTAAGTGCTGATATTAAGGGTTTCGGGAATGATGCCGAAATTATCCTGTTAGGCGACATGACTTCCCACATACGGGATCTAGATGGTTATACGCACAACAATGGGGAGTCAATTCTAGATATTTGTGAGCAACATAACCTCGTTATCGTGAATACAGGGCCTAAGTGTGAAGGTAAGATCACGTGGGAAGTGGGGAACCGGCAATCAACCATTGATTACTGTCTGACAGCAGAAGGAATTCATGATAAGTTGAGAGAAATGGTCATTGACGAGGAAGCGTGTAGCAGCATAGGACGGTCAGTATAAACGCATCATTTTGAAAATGGGATACGTAGTTGGGAAAGAGAGCAAGGAGCGCAAAATTGTCAGTCCAAATGTGAACGATGAAAAATATAACAGATACAGTCACAAGAGTCGAGGAGGAACTGGTCAAGCAAAGAGTGAGAATATACTGAGCTTGTAAGTGTAATAACGACAGAAATGCGAAAAGAGAAGCAACATGCTCTTTGGATAGGAAAAGAAGTAAACTGAAAAACTGGCGGAACAGGGAGATACGAGAAGCGATGGCGGAACGACAGAAATAACCCGGAGAGCACATGCGGTGCATACAGTTTGAAGGGACACCACACTTGCAAAAGCAGGGTGTATGCACTGGGTCCTCCTGCATCGCGCCAGTTCTTGGTGACTTAGCACTTCCTCATTTCGATCGTCTCATACATGCCTTGCTCACAGACAAGAATGTTCGTAAGGTGTCCCGCTTTGTCGATGATCTTTTGGTTGTTTTAAATTGTGAAACGCAGGTTATCGAACGTGAAAGCAAAATGTTGTTGCCTATGTTCAAAGGTGCGAGTAGCCCACTTGAACTAACGCGCGAACTCCCAGTCAATGGCCAAATCAGATTTTTGGATATCGGGTTCCGGTTTAAATGTGTTGGTGTCAGCTGGAGCTATGAACCGCACGCCAACAAACCTCTTCTGCCTTTCAAGCTCGCCTAGCACTAATCTCATTAAACGAGCTATTGCCACGTTGTGCTTAAAGAAAGCTCTTGGCAAATCTTGTCCGCACTGTTTCTCAGATGCCTTCATTCATCAAGCCGAAAGATTGCTGAGCGCCGGGTAGCCTCAACACCTCCTCACTTCAATCGCAGAGGGCCTTCTCAAAAAGACGCGCACAAAGCTGCAAACGTGCGAAGCTCGCACACAGCGTAGGCAGAAGGTAGCTATGATACGTTACATTCACACCATATCGCACAACCTGAAAAGGGAAGTCCAGCGTTACGACGTGCAGGTCGTGTTCTCTGCCCCCCCCCCTCCCCAGGCTGTCAAAGCTTTGCAGGTTGATCGACCCGGCGGCAACCCAGCAGCTTGACTGCGGCACAAAGCACAGGCGGTCTTTTGTTGAATGCGCACGAGGTGTCTATCCCTTTAAGGTGCGGAAAAGTATACGCCATCTATCCACCCAAGCAGCTGTCAATCTTGCTCAGGTAAATATCACTAAGAATAGGGGCAACCTTTGGACCAATACAAAGGTTGCCCCTATTCTTTGTGATATTTACCTGAGCAAGATTGACAGCTGCTTGGTTGGAGACATGGAGTGTTTCTGCAGAACTCAGAAATGTGTATTGGTTCAAAAGTCGCTCCCTATTCTTAGCGAAAAGCATGCGTTGGCCAAACTGAGAGATGTGTTAAACCGAGCACGCAAACAACGTAAAAAATGCGCGTGAAGGAAAAAAACCTTGAAGGTTTACTGGCAAGTCATTGTGTGACTTGGAAGGACTGTTCGCCGAACCTTGAAAACACTTCCGTTATCAAGAGGAGTAAAACGCGCGGGACCCGGGAAATCGCAGAATCCGAACGGCTCTATAGACTTGGGGAGGGATGTATCGGCATGGCCTCCATCCCGCCTGCAGACAAAGAGCTGGTATATTTAAGCATACGCAGATGATAACCCCTGGCTCGGACAGCGCGTATATTTTCGTGAACCACTCACAATCATGTTGGAAGTTCAGCGTTCGTCCTTGTCGTCCTGTCCCCGTCCGTGTCTTCCTCTTCAGCGCTACTGCCTTTTAGTAATGTAGGTAATTAAAGCTGCAAGCATGGGCAGAGAATAATGGCATTTTGGGAGAACTTAAGAATGGCTTCAGAATAGGTAGGCGTCTGGATGCTAACTTATTTGTCCTTACTCATTGCATTGAAATAGCCAGAGTAGAAAGGAGGCCCTTATATGTGGCCTTTTTAGACATTACAGGAGCGTAAATACGACAGCGTAGACCACAATATTTTGTGGGATATTTTGAAAGGCGAAGGCTTAGGCGACGATTGTATACAGATTTTGAGTGAGATTTACCTATAAAATACCGTTGCGTTGAATGGGAAGGGATGAGGAGCGAGGATAAAGTTGATATCAAAAATGAACTGAGGCAGGGGTGCCCTTTATCCACACTGCTGTTTATGGCCTACATGGTGTGGAGGGAGAGGGCTCTTGCAAGAAGTAATATCGGGTTTAATCTCTCATACAAACAGGTGGTTACAGTGTTGCTAGCTAACAAGCAAAGGGATTTGCAACGTCTGGCCAATACCTGTGGACAGGAAGACAACAATTTAGGTTTGGAATTTAGACTTAGAAAATCAGGTATTATGGTATTCAATGAAAACAGTGAACAGACATTGGCGATACAGGGCCAGGAAATACCTCGGGTAACAGAATATAAATACCTTGGTATATGGATAAACGAAGGCAATAGATATATGGAAATATGGAAACACGGGAAAAAAACAATAACAGTGAAGGGGAAGAGAAATGCAGCCATAATAGAAGCACAGAGCGCTATGAGGATACAAAAGGTACGAGGTGCTCCGAGGTATGTGGAAATGTGTAATGGTTCCAGGTCTTACTTTTGGAAATGCGATTGTTTGCTTTAAATCAGGGGAACAATCCGGACTCGACGGGGACCAAAGGTCAGTGTGTCGCCTCGCATTGGGCGCTCACGGGAAGACTACAAATGAAGCTGTGCAGGGCTATATGGGCCGGACTAGTTTTGAAGTGAGGGAAGCTCGCAGTAAAATTGAGTATGAAGAACGACTGAAGAATGGGCTGGGAGAGTGTTCAGGTATCTGTACAGGAAAAAGATTGATTCACTGTGGAGGAAAAGAACTAGGAAGCTTACCAGCAAGTATGCGGCCTGTGGGGTGGGCAACACAGCAACAAAGAAGGTCAAGCGGAAAGTCAGAGAGGCTGAATTAATCTCTCATGGGTGGCGGCGATGGAAAAGAAACCTGCCATGACTAACTACTTAAGAGGAAAGAAACGAAATCAGAAAAGAAACAATTTATGATCACTCAAAGGGAAGCTCATTGCTTTTCGAAGCGAGATTAGCATGCCCTAGAATACGCACTTATAAAGCGAGCTATAAGAAGGAAGAAGAATGTGGTTGCTGCAGTAAAGCAAGGGAAACGATGGAGCACGCTTTATTAGAATTTAAAGTTATCTGCCCAGCGGTCGATTTAGGCACCTCTGGCCTCCTTGAAAGCCTTGGGTTCAGTGAGAGCAACGGTAAAGTAAACATGTCCGCAATAGAGATTAGTAAGAGGCGATTGGAAGATTTGTTGAAGAAAAGCAGGGAAACGACAAACAACGTAGGCGTACAAAAAGAAAGTTCGCAATAGGGGTTCAGAAAGTTTGGGTATGGAATCCATGCGTGTTCGTTTTCCTTCTTTAACATAGGTAAGACATTAGGCAGTATAACAACAGCTTGGTGGCGCAACCCACTACCCCATTCCAAAGGGGACACTCATAGGATCCATCCAGCCATCCATCCAGCCATCCATCCATTGGTTCCGGTTGTCTACTCTGCACGGGGGGAAAGGGAGAGATGTATATAGAGAAAAAGAGAGCGGGAAGGGAGAGAGAAAGAAAGAATATAGGGCGAAGTGACAGCTTAATTAACTGTACTGCGGTAACAGGCGGCGCTCTTGTCGCGAAGGGCCGTAGATCTCAGAAATTCTAGTGGCACGAATGAAGCTTTCTGCGTGGAGTTCCTTTGAATTCTTTGTTCCGATCGTGGAAGGCTGTCAGATCTATCCATCACTGTGCACATCGCTTGCCTGTCGGCACTATATATCGAGGAAAAGCGTTGCTGCCATGCCGTCCGGCGGTTCTGAAATCCGTGCGAGCTGTCCGGCTGACAACCGTTCGGCAACATTTCGTGCCGTATTTCGAGTCACCATAGGCACACATTGGTGTTGCGCACCAACCTCGGCTTTCGAGCAGGTTGCCAGCGCCCTGCACATGGAGTGGGACCCCTCGGGAACGGCGGACCGGTTCGAGCAGATGGCGTCCGACCTGTTCCGAGACTTCGAGCGTGCCAAGATGCGCCACCTGGGACTCAGGCTCACGTGTTTCATGGCGCTCTTCTACGACCAGTCGGTGCCCGTGCGCAAGGAGTACCACAGGTGCGCGGCAACGCTGGTGCGAGCTGCGCGTGCACGAAACCCTTAAATCACAACACCTTCAAAAAGAATTTTTTTTTTTATACGCGTGAATGCGTGCTTCTTAGAAGACATGCTGGAGCTTCGCTTAACGCATGCGCAGGGTGTTATAGTGCAAGTCGTAACTCGGACTGTTACGGTACAAATACAAACTGAAATGTTTTCTTGAGCCATAGGATCCCAGAATTGTTCTGCCGCGCAGACGACGTGCACAGCTGGCGACACTGTAGCAACGCTACACTTTCCACCTGATCACGAAACCTTGCCGAAAGTGGCACCAGAGGCGCTGGCGTAAGTGAAAGGGGAACAACCTGCCTCGCCAGATGGCCGGGCTGCGCGATAATGCAAATATTTCCCGAAGAAAATCGCCTCCGCCACATTTATTTCAGCATGTTTGCAGAGTGAAAAATGCAAAGGGAGCTTCTGGCAAATTTAACTTGCGATGCGTTTGTTCTTAAATTGTACACGGCACCGTTGTATGGACTTGGCCCTCCTTCCCCCTTAGTAGCTTTCCCCAGGTAGCACAAAAGAGATACGTAACGTTTTCGTAGCGTTTATCCAAGACGATAAAAACGGGTTAAACAAGACACGAATGAGAGAACTTCGGCGGGAAAACGTCGTATATCTCTGCTAATGTCCGGGTTAATTACTTTCTTGAGACGATCTAGAACAGGTCTGCAAGATGTATTCGAAAAGCTGGTCTAGAAATAGGATTGGGAAAGACACAAGTAATCCCTTTGCCAAAACTATTCGTAACCAATTTCTAAACGTTTTTAGGACGTTATCAAAAAGCTGGTCTAGAAGCGGTCTTGAAAGGTTTACGATCATCTGAAGCTAATTTTCGCGGGTGATGGGCGCGATCAGACATCGTTGTTCAAAACACGCGTTTAGTTTCGCCTCACGCGACTGGCCTATGCCGCGCAGACGTCGTCAGCCGCACCCGTTGGCATGGCCTAGGCCAATCGCGTGAGGTGAAACTGAACGGGCGTTTCGAACAACGATCTCCAATCGCGCCCCAGATGAGTAGAAGCGTCGGTGTTGACTGTAAGAGCCATGGCGCAGTGCCAAGCACTGTTCCCCGCATGGCCGGCGCATCCTCTACCAAGTCGCACGAAAATGAGCCTGTTAGGAATAATAAATCCTTAATACCGCCTTTAGTAAGCTACGATGTTTACAACCACAATGGGAATGACATCTTGCAAAGAACAAATGGCCACGTCTTGGCAGGTGGCCAGACCAAGCCCTTCATGCCAAGAGTGCATGAAATGAGAACATTGTGACAAAGCAAGAACACTTTATTAAAATGTAATGCTTATGCAACGTTCGAACAAACTGTGTGAGAAATGCAAATAGAAGTAAAAGTACATCAACAATGACAAAAGTCGCAGAAAGGATTCGTAATGAACTCGAAAGTGAACATTCACTAGCACATAAACAAAATTCCAAGTACACATACAAAAATCAACAGAAAAACCTGAAAAGTACTAAAGTGTCTAATTTATCATAGTAAAGTGCGCGTGCTATTAGATGGACTAGAGTTATGCAGAAGTGACATCGGAGGGAATGGAAGAAGTAGACTGAAAAATGCAAGAGTATGAATTGGATGGTAACTGCCTCCAAGCAATGTTACCAATCATCTAGAAGCTTGAAAAGAGCACAAAAAGAAATACCACCGCATACCATCATAAAACAATCCTGTGACAGAAATTAAAAAAAAATGGGAACAATGCAAAATTGGAAATATTGCCTTTAGGATATATCAAAGAAGGTAATGGCGAGAAAAAATAACCATACAACAAAAAAGCAATAAAGTGAAATTAGTACAGAATACTTGAACGGGGGATTCAGTGTAACAAGTGAACACTACTGTAGTACAGCGAACGATGAGACAGTAATGCTGCACCTTGCCACTCCAGAACGTGAGAAATGAATATGCAAGCCTCATATCAGAAACTTGCATAAACATGGAAATAAACTGGAATGCACTGGAAGCTGCATTTGTGTAACAAAGGAAGCAATGGTCATAATAGTGTTTTATCTAAAAAGCCCTTTACAAGAGGCAAAGTTGTACCTCTCTGGCAAAAATAACGTTGCAACGAATAATTTGCAAACCAGCAAATACATTAATTAGCACACTGACATGTCACACTTTGCGCACATCTCCAGTCTCCTAAAGTAAAAAAAAGCACTCTGAATGAGAAAAACGTTTAACACATGTAGCCCAGAGCAAATTCTTTGCCAGTTCACTCACACTTTCACATCCAAAAACATTTGCCACAAAGTCCAGGCACAGTTTCACTGATGTTTACCAATTCACCCCCATTTTCACGCCCAAAAATATTTGGCACACAGTCCAGGCAGAGCTTCATAGATAAACAGCTTGAGAGCACCCTACTGATTATTGTGCAGTCCCGCTGCTGGAAATAGAACTGCCGCACATGCTGGTAGTGGTTTCAATGTAGACACACTTGCTGCCCTGGACAGGTATGCTCAGATATCTGCACTGGTGCTCCATTTTGTCGAAGTAGACACATTGATGCACTACGCTGGTAATTGAAATGTTTTGAATGCACACGTATTGGCTTCACCAGAAAGACTTGCCCACATACCACCACTGGCATATATATGCACTTGCTCTTCACTTGGTAGCATTGAACTTAAAGTGTTCCCTATGTGGGAGCCATGTGTAAAACCGGTGTCACACGACCACTCTCGATCGCGATCAAGCCCGATCCGGATCGAAATTATCGATGCGACTGGCTCACTCTCGTAGCTTGCGCAGAGGAGCCAATCACGACCGAGAAATTCGATTTGTAACGGACTGGATAACAGCTAAAAGAGCCCCGTGTGAAACCGGTATCAAATAAGGCACAGACGTACGCTAGGAAAATGTGTTGCACAAGGACAAAGAACTGCGACATGCCCTGTTGTGCGAAGCGCGCGAACAGAACACATGTGTATATATATATATATATATATATATATATATATATATATATATATATATATATATAAGAACTGCTAGAGCGCTTCGCGAACTCCATGCGCACACATGGCACCCGCACGAACTCGGCAGGCCGCCGTAAAGCGCGAAGGGCGCACAGCGTACATTCCGACACATGTCCCAAACTGCAAACAATCGTACTACCTAAAGCATACAATTAATTTTATACCAAGGGCATACTCGACTCACGTATGCAGTATCCACAAGCGAGTTATGCAGCGTACATGCTGTATCCATTCGCCAAATAGTAAAATTGATAACAAGCACAAAGCTACAAGGGACTCAATACATTACTACCATTTGAGGCGTCAAATAAAATCGAATTTGGCCGTTTCATATATTGGACACAATATATGGACACATGTGGTACCCGGTAATACCATGAAATACCCATCAAGTGGGTAAAGGGGGCGAAAACACAATCGAGAACCTGAAGCGCAAACGATAAAAGCACGGTATGGTGCACGCAAAATTCTGTCAGTGCGCTGTAGCGCGAGGGAAGAAAATAGGGCGAGCACTTGACCTCACCTTTTGGGATACCGCACTAGTACTGAATCATTAAAAAAAAAGCCTGTTTGAACCAGTTCCCTTGTCTGCAACACTCTTGTTAAACGGGAGACTAAAATGCCACGATGACGGCTCTATTGCGGAGATCGGCAAAGTGCGCACAGAAAGAAATTTTGCTGCCTTTCTTCGCATTCTGCAAAATGCTTTCTTGTTAGAATCACGCATAGCGGCCGACCCCGACGCTAGGGACACACAGGCACGATTTCGTCCCTCGCGTCAGTGAAAAGGCGCCTCACATAACATGACAATGAACTTGAAGAGCTGATTAGTGCCCTCCACTCCGCGCCCTCCAATTGAAAACACTACTGATTTCCAAATTAAACTACACAAACAGATCGCACAACCCAAACTAATCACAGAACGTCGTTTTCTTGACGGCAAAACCCTGCAACACTTACATGACAAAGGGCAGCGGCAGCACATTCAGAACAGCCGCTATCATACCACAGCGCAATGCAAGTGCGATAACGCTATTATGCCCGGCTCAAACAGATCGCACAACCCAAACTAATCACAGAATGTCGTTTTCTTGACAGCAAAGCACTGCAACACTTACATGACAAAGGGCAGCGGCAGCAAATTCAGAACAGTCGCAAACAGACCATAGTGCCATGCGAGTGCGATAACGCAACTATGCCCGGCTTCACAAATAACGCGGCCGCCTTGGTCACATAACAACTGAAAATACTACTGATTTCCAAATTAAAACCACACAAACATATCGCACAACCCAAACTGATCACAGAATATCGTTTTCTTGACAGCAAAACACTGCAATACTTACATAGCAAAGGGCCGCGGCAGCACGTTCAGAACAGCCGCAAACACACCACAGCGCAATGCGAGTGCGGTGACGCGACGACGCCATGACGACACGACTATGCCCGGCTCGCCCGGCTGCCCGGCATCACGAATCACGTGGCCACCTTGGTCACGTGATTTGACGACGGTATCGCCACCTTGCGCAAGGTTGGATCGCGTTGATGGGTTGAATATTGTAGAAGCCGCTAAAGAGGCTGACGCGCCGTGGCGTGGCGGTGGCGTTTTGAGTCATTTGCAAAACGTATTCACCCCTCGTTTTTAAGCTGCCTGGCTTCCAACGTTATCAAAACGTGTTCACCCCTCGTTTTTAAGCTATCTTGTTTAGAACGTCTTTGATGCGTCAATTTTGGTCAAAAATCCGTTTCAGACGTTGAATCCCTTAATGCGACGTTTTCAAGACTTTGTGTGCTACCTGGGTCCTCGCACAAAGGGTTTCGGTCGGCTGTCTCTATTTGCACTCTCTCTAATTAGATAAGTTACTAATATTTGGTTAGCTAGTTCAGTAAGTTAATAAGTTATTAGTTGATTAGTTGGTTTAGTTACGAAGTTAAATATATTTGCTTAGTTATTACAGTTAGGTAGGTTATTGGTTAGTGAATAACTTTCTTAGTTCAGTTAAATGACTTCGTTATTGCTTGGTTAGATTTGTTAGTTTGATTAGTTACTTGGGTTAGTTTACAGAAATGTAGTTTTAGACTTATAGTTAGATAATTAGTTCGGTCAGAATTGTTAGTTACCATATTTATTTAGTTGGTTTATTAGCCTATTACTTAGTTATTATGTAATTAGTTTATCCAACTAGTTTTGTTACTGTCGTCTATTACTTATTATTCAGGTTAGTTTATTAGTTGTTTCAGTTAGGTCAGTTATTAGTTATGACATTAGTTTAATAGGTTTAGTTGGTTAATGTATATATTAGATTAGTTCGTACGTTAGGTTAGTTAGTTTAGTTAGTTATTTATAGTTACATTTGGTTAAATAAGTTGTCTAATTTGGTTGGGCTAGCTATAAAAATTAGTTATTAGGAAATTTAGTGGGTAACTAGTTGCAAACAAGGTTAGCTAAATTAGTTATTCGTTGATTAGCTTAGTTACATTAGCTATCTAATTGGTTATCTTACTAATTCGTTGAATAATTAGGTAATTAGTTGAGTTAGCTAAGTTCGGTTTAGTGAGTTTAGTTAGTGATGTATCGCTACTTTAGTTAGCTTAGTTCGTGATTACTTATGGAATTTGTTTAGTTAATTAGAAAGGTTAGCCTTTCAGTTAGTGCACTCAGTAAGGTTAGTTACGTGCCCTTGTAACTTGACCGACACGCAGGCACACAACAAGCGATAGGCATTTTCGCTATCTCCAAGCATGCTGTCACGGCAGGGGCATAGATGCACGGTGCGTAAACTGAAACACGAGCGTCTAAAAGGAGTAACGCATATCTTTTACGCGTAAATTCATAACAGTGCGACGTGACATTGCTCTGCAGACGGTTTCTAACGATGCAGTAGTCCCAAGTACACCTTTTGGATTATGAATTAAGCTGCTGTTACAAATGCAGGTGAACCTGGAAATGGAAACAATCGTTGTAGTTGTTTCGAAATTGTTCCCGTTAAGATTTTCGAACACTCAGTAGAAACAGGGCGCTGATAACTTCGGAAGTACTAAGGGTCATTATTGATCCACGCAAGCTACGTTGCTGGACCACTCCATCAGGATACACTGCTGCAGCCGTACAAACCTCTGACGGACCTTCAACGTGGAGCCGTTAAAAGGTGGCGTAATAACACAACTGACAGATTACTGGCAAAAAAAAAAAAACAGTGCAATGAAGAAGTTGTCTGTTCGATTAAGATACACTCAGGGTAACCTTTATTTTATAATAATTGATAATTACGTTTATAAACCAAAATTTCGGACTCCGACAGAGGTTACGTTACTGACCGTTCTTTGACATTCGATATCAAGCACTCCGCCATACGCCGCTGTCTTCTTCACCGTTGCAACAGGAAAAAGGTCCTGGCAGCTTCGTTAGAAAACAAAAAGAAATTGAAAGCATAAAATGTAGCTTTGGAAGGTGTTCTGAACCTGCCACCAGGAATCGTCCCGTTAGGTTCACACAACATGCATGCAGCCACCTGGGAGGAAGAGAGAGAGAGAGAGAGAGAGAGAGAGAGAGAGAAGTCATAAAGCAAAGGCAGGGACGTTAACCAGGCTGAGTATGGTAGGCTAGCCTGCATTGGGGAAGGGGGAAAGGGGATTTAAAGACGAGAAGAAAGAAAGGAGTTCACAGTGTCCACTGTTACACACACAAGCCTTCGTCGCTGAGTCACTCACGGGCGGTCGTACAGGCTCGTTCATTTCAAGAAACGCACCAGCACCTTTGTGGCCTCGCACATAGCAGACGCACGAGGCCACGGGCCTAAAACCTTCTCCTCTGTGAAGGGACGGTCGTCTAAGTGCCCAAAAGCTGTCGGAAGGGCACTCATCTCGTCTTCGTGTGTGGGGCAGTCCCACAGGAGAAGTTTGGGTCGTTTCTTCGACACCACACGTGCTACAATTGGGACTGTCCGCCGTTCCAATCGGGAACGAGTTGGCGTCTGTGAAAGGAACCCCTACTCACAGGCTGCAGGACACGCTGTGCTACTTCATGGACCGGCGCGACTTCCGCAACGAGAGCCTCCAGTGCCGGCTCACCATGGACGCCCTGGCGAGGGCCAACAGCTCGTTCTCGGTGCCGCGGGAGCAGGTGTTTCCGTCCGGTTCCGTGGGACCCGACACGCTCCTGGTGCTGCTGTCGTCGCTGCGTCTGGAAGGACGCTGGAAGAGGAGCTTCGCCGTGTCCAGGGGCCTCTTCCCGGCAGAAGACGCAGACGGCACCAGGTGACGGCGCACTCGTCCTGCCCGCCGTGTTTATGTCTTCCCGCCCGCCGCGCGCGCAGCCCAGTGGCTATGGCGTTGTAGGGTGCCTCGATGTCCTCCTCGCCCGCCGCTCCGTGCGGAGGGGAGGGTAACGAGGACATCGAGGCACTCTATGGCGTTGCGCTACTGGGCTGCCGATCGTGGTTTCGATCCCGGCCGCGACGGCCGCATGTCGACGGGGGGTGAAATGCCAGAACGTCTCCTAGCCACACTTGAACTGGTTATACCCTATGCCTATATTATCGTCTAAAGTTGCATATGCTGTTACAAGTTGCGTAGGGAGGAGGGGAGAAGGGGGCGCACCGGGCCCGTGCCTTCCCCTTGCCCTCCCCCCCTAAATAAAAAAGATAGTCTGTGTTTGTATGCCCCATGCCCAGCATCCCCCCCCCCCTTCTTTCGAAAAAGAAAAGTTGTCTTTGTCGCTAGCTGTTACGACCACGTTCCCATCTCAATCCTTTGTTTTTTTCGCCACAATAATGATGATGATGAATGTGGCTTAGCCCACCGCGCGGTGGCGTAGTGGCTATATGCGTTGCGCTACTTAAAGCCAGAGGGCGCCGGATCTAATACCGGCCGCGGTAGCCGCATTTCGATGGTTGTGAAATGCAAAAAACGCCTGTGTACCATGCATTGAGTGCACATTACAGAACCTCGGGTGGTCATAATTAATATAAAATTCCTCGCAACGGCGTACCTCACAATCAAATCGTGGTTTCGGCACGCAATACACCCCAGCACTTGACATAAAATTAATGTGGCTTGGAAACGTGCGTGCTCGTGGCCGATTTCATACCATTAGCGAAATTAAGGAGACAATGCCACTGCTGTGCCGATACAAACGGCTTCTGAGATCGGCGGCGCAATCGTGGGCAGCGACACAACATCTCTCGAGATTATACCGATACGTAAGCCTGCACCATGGCGTCATGATGTGTGCATGATTGCGACCACTGCTCCACGTGAGCACAGCGCACAGCTTTGAGTGCAGCTATATATTAGCGACGTCGGAAGCGAGGGCAAGACCGCCAGGGCGTAGCTACATGCTCGTTTTATATTGTTGTTATATAAAGCTATCTTCAAAAGTAAAATAACATGAAAGTGAAGATACAATATTCCTATAACGCAGCTGTCTAGGAAGTAGATAAGCTATATGTCTTTGAAGTTGCAGCACAAGTCACATTTCTGTAACTGCGGTACGTTTTTTTTTTTTAATCATGTATGGTCACAACTGAGACACTGTTGGCAAAAACCGCATATCTCGCGCTCATTCTAGGGCATTTCTTTTCCATAGCCTACGTATACTCGTATCCTGTCGTATAAATATATACATATTTGAGATCTACAATCTATAAGCTTTTCAATGGTATCTACGACAACTTTATGTGTATGCATTTGCTGGAAAAGTGGCAAGAACGGAGTGTTCGTGGTCTCGCAGTGGGCCTGCCATATATAAAAAGAAAGAGATTCGCGAAGAGATGCCCTTTAATAACAAGTACAACAAACCTCCGTTGTAACCAAGTCACCGGGACGTAATGATGATTTCGTCATATGCAGCATTTCGTTAAAAGCGGATGAGATGGTCATAGTAACGTGGGAACACGAAAGCTTTCGAACAACGCGATATTTCGAATAAAGCGATTCTGGTAAGACGCGAGGGTTCTTACCGCGTGCATTCCACGCGCCTTTCATTACAAGCGTTGCCACGCAGGGTTCTCACGATGCGTTGCACGGCCCCGTTCCGCACGGTCGACTGCGCCGAGCTGGAGGCGACGCTGGTCGAGGTGCCGTACGAGAACCCGCGCAACAGCATGGTCATCCTGCTGCCCACCGGTCCTGGCGGCCTCGCCGTCCTCGAGGAGAGGCTCAGCGCGCCGCTCGTGCTGCGCTGCATCGACCGACTCAGGGACGCTGGCGAGGTCGAGCTGTCGCTGCCCAAGTTCCGCATCAGGCACGTGGGTTTGTAATCGAAAGTGGACTTGGATCTCAGACGACAAGCGAGAAAAGTTGGAGGACGCTTAAGCTTCGCCTTTAAGAGTGGAACACGACAACATTCAAAGACACCTGACTGCTTCTCACGCATCCCGGCAACTGCAGCTTACGTAACCTGTAATGTTTACCGGGAAACGCAGGCGGCGAACGCTACGCGCGAGTGCGAGCGGGCGAGCTGTCTGGGAGAAACGCGCCGCGGATGCGCGGAGGCGAGCGCCACCTGGATGGTGTTCTTGCAAGGAACCGAGCGTAGCGCCCCGCTCAATGTATGGTAGAAACGCTGAAAAGGGGGTTTATATTCCGCGTAGTTGACAAAATATTTTCTGGTATATTCAAATTACACTCAGATGGTATTATATCTGTAGGTTGTGGTCGGGTCGTACTTTACGATTTTTCTGACGCGTCTTACTTTGAGGAATTCAATTTGTTCAGTAACGGCTCTGCGCCACACGGAGGCCCTGCGTGGATGTGGTTCGCAATTACTTTCGCCAAACGACTTCCGACACAAGACGCTGACACCACATTTTTAGTAACACGGGGCCATTAACGTTAAAAGTATAAAAAATATTCACAAATGTACAGAACTTGCATCGTGCGAGAATTACGGTAATACTCTTAATTGTAAGCTTTCGGGCCCTCCCCTTGTGGGAACCAACAAACCTGTGGAAAATTAAGATTGATTGATTGATTGATTGATTACACACGAGCTATATATATATATATATATATATATATATGGGCCCGCCGACGGCCGAGGTCCAGGGGCCCGCTCCAAGGGCCCGCCGACTACGGGCCCTTGGAGCGCCCCCGTAGTCGGCGCCTATGTGTGCGTGTAGCGCATACGGATAAATATTGCATAATATTCAAGTTGTGAACCAGTGCGGACGATAGCGTAAACACTGCGTTCGATTATGCGTTGCATGGGAGGAAAGTGAATGAAGGAATTCAGCGTTTATTAACATGACTCTTAGGCCTAAGTGGGAAGAGGTGGATAAAGGAGCAGAGGAGGAGAAGAGGCACACCGTGGGAGTTAGCGGCCAATCCCGAGAATGTCACCCGGAGCTCCTCAAAAAAAAGAAAAGGAGGCGGATGGCGCCTGTTTTAGCGGGACCCAATCCTCGAAATCGGCCACCAAGGGAGCTTGGAACGATGCATGGCAAAAAGGACAATTGTGCGCATCCCATTGAGTTTCCATAGCATTTAAGTGGCCGCTTCACAAAAGCGAGTAGCCGAAATAGATTCCGACATTTGCGTTAAATCTCCACATTTTACTCGACGAGACGGCATCGAGTTCCTGCCACTGCACGAGCCGACTATAGTCTCAAACAGCAGAATGCAGCTGTAACGTCACGATGAAGGTGCGTCGTCCTCGCGTCTTTGAAGCGCGATAAGTTGTTCAGGGCTGTGGTGCGTTTGGCGGGCATTCTCAGATCATGAACAGCAGGTTGCCACTATCCCCCAAGAGAAATGTGTATAACAGCTGTGTCTTACCAGTACTCACGTATGGGGCAGAAACATGGACGCTTGCGAAAAAAGTTCTGCTTAAATTGAGGACGACGCAACGAGCTATGGAAAGAAGAATGACGGGTGTAACGTTAAGGGATCAGAAAAGAGCAGATTGGGTGAGGGAACAAGGGGGAGTTAATGACATCTTAGCTGAAATCAAGTAAAAGAAATGGGCATGAGCAGGACGTGTAATGAGGAGGGAAGATAACCGATGGTCATTAAAGGTTACGGACTGGATTCCAAGGGAAGGGAAGCGTAGCTTCCGGCGGATGAGATTATGAAGTTCGCAGGGACGACATGGCCACAATTAGTACCTGACCGGGGTAGTTGGAGAAGTGTGGGAGAGGTCTTTGCCCTGCAGTGGGCGTAACCAGGCTAATGATGATGTAGTTGTTCACCGCCGCTCCTCTGCAGGCAGGTGACCGACCTGACGCAGGTTCTTCCCTTGCTGGGCATCCGCGAGGCGTTCACCGGGGAGGCGCGGCTGGACCGGCTGACTTCGGCGACCGGCAAGGGCGTTCACGTGTCGTGCGTCCGTCACGTGGCCACCGTTCACGTGAGCCAGACCGGGGCTCGACCGGCGGCTGAGCGAAGCCGTGGCAGCTCGCTCCGGCCGGCGTGCGCCGTGGCCAAGAGGGTGGCCGTGGACCGGCCCTTCATGTTCCTCGTGCTCAACAGGAAACCCGACCTGGTGCTCTTCCTCGGGTCCGTCACCACTGCCGACGTGTGATTCTAAACCCGAGAAACGGAGTAGTGTAATATCGACACGACGCGTATCGCATCGCTTTCCGATGCCGCCTTCGCGAACGTTTTCGCTCGTTTTCCTTTTGCGGTATATTCCAATGTCTTATAAGTATTTCAATTGCCCTTCGCATAATAAAACCAGCCAGTTATCGCGTTACGCACCTGCCGAATTATTGGCGAACCAATGGGAAGCGGCCTTCATTAGAACCTTCGTAAGTGGCGCCTTCGTAGAGGGCGGTAGTTGTCTGGTGATCCTACAGATGCAGGTTTCTTCATTCGGATCCTTCGAACGACGGTCAGTGTTGCCACGGTACCGTGTCACAAATGCGCTATACCCGCTGAAGTACTGGAAGTGGGCCAGGGAAAACACGGGGAATGCGGGAGATGGAAATTCAAGACGATGAGCAACACGTGAACAAGGTGAAAGCAGTAGCCAACGTTTCGACAAGTGGGCTTGTCTCGTAAGGCACGTACGAAGGATTTTTTTTTCAAGGGGGGGGGGGGGGGAGGGCAACCCAAGGTAACATTTCTATGCAATTGAGTAGGGCGTGTACCTTTACTAGTGCAAACGTGAATAACACCCACCATTCGCCATAAACACGCGTAAATCCGCAAAAGAGAAATGAAATAAGGTGTATCTCACAGGTACGCCTGTGAGGTACTCCTTTCCTTTACTTGGCGAACAGCGAACCCCGTCAAATGGATTTACGCAGGACAGAATCGTAAAATAAAGATTACTATAGTAGAATACAGCTTTAAAGAACAGCATTTGGCAACCAAGGCACATGGACCGCGCAGGTATGGTCGCTAGAACTGGCAGAAGCAAACAAAATCATCGTGATGCGGCATTTTCAAAATAGCGACCTACTTGATGCCCCCGGAGCGTTGTTGCGTACTCCAGGGTAGCGTACCGTACTGCTGCCGTGAAGTAGCGACGCCTGTCTATCGAAGCTCGACCGACATTACTTATTGGGTAGCGTGGCGTTGTCGGCGGGCTGCAGGCATCCGGTAGATCATGGCGACCAAGCAGGGGCGAGACAATTTGCTAGTGCGAAACTTGCACTGTTTATTCAAAGGTAGTTGAAAGAAAATAAGAAAAGCATGAAGTATGAAGTATCAAGTATGAAGTCTCTCAAAGTACATTTCGGAGCCCCTTAAATAGCACTCTACAAGTGTGGGCGGGATCTTGCTTCCGTCGAAGACACGTGACAGGCACGGAGAGAGGGCCCCTCCTCCTGCAATACCGAGCACGGGAAGGAGAAGTCGATCCTCTTTTCGACAAATCCGGGGAGAAGGTCGGGTGAATGACCTCTCCGGCGCCGTGGGGTCCGGCCAAGAGAAGGTGGAGGGGATGAGGTAGCACACACGATGCCACGAGCACGAGAAGGTGGAGGGGATGAGGTACCACACACGATGCCACGACCAAGAGAAGGTGAAGGGGATGAGGTCGCCCGTGGGCTCCGGCTCAGAGGGTAGGGTGAATGACCTGGCGCCACGTGGTGTCAGACGCCAACCCTAACAGCGTCTGCTGTTCTTGAAGAGTCTCTTGATCGGCGGAAGCAATGATGTGTGCAACAGACATGGACAACGTGTACGGATTCTGAGCATTTCACTTTTTAAAAGTCTGCGGTTTTTTCACTGCTGACCCTTCACTGCTGACCCCGTTTTACTCATGAAACTTCACTGCCAACTGAACTGAAACTTGAAAATAAATAGCTGTAGCGAAGCAAGCAGTTTATTTCAGTTCAATAAAGAATTAGGCTTTCACATTGCACTATAATAGGCGAGGGAAAACGTATAAAATTACGCGCTAATAATTTTATTTTTGTGGTTACCGCCTTATTTGGGTAACAGGAAAAGTTTGAAGTACGAATTATTTGCAGCCTCGCAGAGGAACAGTGTCTGGTGGTCATGAGGGCGTGGGTGGGGCTTCACTGCAGACTTAAGTCGCATCCGACTATAATAGCGTTTTTTTCAGTTATGTCTGGAAGAATTCTAGAAAAATATATATTTGCGGAACTACCACATATCTTTTCGATCCCTCGTTTACTGCTTACCAAGTGCCCCAAACCGACTCGTATTATTATTTGGGAAGTTGCGTAACGACGCGTGGTCGCCAGTCCCGTACAACAGCGTAGAGCGCAGGACGCTGCGGTTCTAGATGTACTGGGCCCACCGCGGAAGGCTAGAAAACCACCGAAATAAGCACAGCAGAGAAGTGGCTACGTCAGGCGGCTCGACTGAAGCGTCATTCAAAACAAACGGAATTGTTTTCCACTTCCGGCGGCGTTTTCTCTACTTCCTTTTTAGATAAAGTGATGCTGATCCATAAATATTTTCATAAAGAACAGTTAAATTTGTTAATTTTCACTTTTCTTTACTGTTTGGCTGAGCCTTGGCTCTCTCCCTCAGTAGATCATTTAATATCTCAACTCCTTGAGACTCTTGTTTCCAGTTGCCAATTTCGCGCTAAAGGTGCTGTACAATTAGGGAAAAACCAGATGAGGTAACGGGCGACAGTCATATTGCTTATGGGTTTAACGGTTATTGCAGGGTCTGATGATGGGCGTTGTTTCGCATTATGTTATTTTCCACCTTATCTAACCCATATCGCGGGTATATGGCTCCTAGGATCCGCCAGCGTCGCGGCGAGCCGTCACTCGAGGAACTAATGAAGCGAAAGGAAAAGTGAGTGAGTGAGTGAGTGAGTGAGTGAGTGAGTGAGTGAGTGAGTGAGTGAGTGAGTGAGTGAGTGAGTGAGTGAGTGAGTGAGTGAGTGAGTGAGTGAGTGAGTGATGAATGCCTGCAGAACGATTAGCCTTCCCCTGTTAGGGAGGCGTCAGCGCCATGACGTCACCGCGGCGTGTGGCGCCTCTACTTCGGCCGCGGCCGCACTACTCCCTTTGGTCGACCGCGCCTGCCCCTCTTTTGGAGTGGCAGCCTCCCTCCGGTTTCGCTCGGTCGTTGCCTTTCGAGGGCCGCTGAGTTCTGCTGGACGGCCTGGGCTTGGACATCTTGATCATAGCACCTCGTTGCGGCCTCGAGCCGCGGCAGGATCGTTGTTATCGTTGCAGCTTCGTGCGGATTCTTAGCACAGTCCCAAAGGATGTGAGCTGCAGTGGCTCTTTCCTTTCGGCACACACAACAGAGGTCACTTATATAAACACTTGGACACACGTGCCTCATCAGCACCGGGGTGAATAACGACCCCGTTTGAAGTTGTCGATATAGAACCCCTTCCTTACGGGTCAAGCCCGGATGATGTGGCGGCATAGCCCTTCGCTGTAGTCTGTAGCACTTCCCAATTTCGTTGTAGGTCTCCGGCCGCAGCTTGTTCCACGAGCGCATAGACAAACTGACCGCAAACCGAATTACTTTCCTGGTCCCTGGATGAGTCCAAACAAAGAAGGTTGAAATAACGAAGAAACAACGATGTGCGTGACCGTTGAACAGATGGTGACAACTTAACGCATCTCGAGTTTATCGCGCGGGCACCAAACCGGTGAGAAAATTGGCCTTCACACCCCAGCAAAGGCCAATAACTACCGCCATAGAAAAGGAGTGAAAAAGGCAGCAAAATGTTGACCACCGAATAGCTGTCAAGTCTAAACAATGATTTGGCGGCAATTTAGGAATGTGTGTGAGGAGTGGTGGCGTGTACGGGGAGGGGTATGCCGGTTAATTCCAGCCCCCCCCCCCCTGGGTACGTGCCTGAAGTGGGCTTTTCCACGCCATTAGGTTGCCCTACACAAGATGGCCGCCATGACAGGCTTGCTAAGAGCGAGGGTGACGTAAGAAAACGGTGGTGGCAACGATAGCGGCGCCAGCTCGTGCGTTCCTCCGTTATTTCCTCTTCTGTGTTGACGTCGGCCATCTAGCGTGGGTCAAACTAGACGTGTGGCGAAGCGCAGTCGCAGAATTTCGCATATCTGCTACGCAGCAAAGCGAAGCTGCCTTCTCCACATGCAAACCCTTGTGGCGGAGAAGCTAGATCTACGTGGGACACTTTGTACACTGTGTGCCCCATCTAACACTGAGCAAGTTTTAACGCGAAGCACTATAGACGAGGCAACCTAAAGTTTGCCCGCGCGGCACCAGCGCCGAATGCTCCCCTAGCGGACCGATGGAAGTTTCGAGGGTCGTCGCTGCGCTAGCGCGCGCCTGTGTTCTGTACGGCGGGAGCGCTCGTGCGCGTGGTTTTTGCGATGCCGAGTGCGACCTCATCAGCCAGGAAAGGTGGCACGCAATAGTGATGTGTTGTTGATTGCCACAGCAGCCACGAAAACACGAAAGGTTGTACGCCGCCCGTGAAGTTCTACAGATTTCCTGCGAAGTGGTACGAGAAGGACAGACGACAAGCATGGATAACTGCAGTGCGCCGAGTCAAGTAAGTCTCATACTTTCGCATTCGCGTGTAATATCTTGAAAGCGGAATAGTCATATGCCTGTTGTTAGTGCACGGCCGTTTGTTTAGTCGTGTCGCGTTGTTGAATTGTGGTGGCATCCGCCGTTTGTTAGCGGTAAATGCAGGCGTGTTGCGCCGCTAAGCTCTACGACGCGTGCTCGATTCCCAGCCACGGCGGTCGCATTTCGATAGGGACAAAATGCAAGAACACCCTTGTTACCGTGTGCTTTGATTTTTGTGCACGGTAAAGAACCCCCAGAGGTTAAAATTATTCCTGAGACTCCCCATTACAGCGGGCCTCATAATGACTTCGTGGTTTTGGCATGGTTTTGGCACTTAGAACCCCCGAATTTATTTGATTGCACTGTGCCTTCCCTCGCGATCGGCATGGACGAGCTCAAGAGAATTATTTCCCTTTTCCAAACGCTGCAACTTAAATTACTAGTTGTGCAGGTAACGAAAGGGGCCGCGCGCTACTTTTGTGTGGTAGCAGAGCGTATTTAATGCAAGCCGCGGTCGTCGCGTGCGTCGGGAAGCGGCAGGTCGGAAAGCAGCCGCTCGAGACGTGCGCGTTATGTTTGTTGTTTGCCCATGCTTTCCAAGTATCTAAGTGTGCAAGTATCATAACTTGTAGTGGTACCACTCTTGTAGAATAATATATGCACACAATCACAGGAACGTTACCTTTGCAAACGTATTATTGGGAGTAATTTAATCACCACAACAAATAGGCACCCATACTGTTTCATTCATATGCGATGCAGGTGGAAGCGGTGCCAAACAGACCAATGGCAATCACAACAGTCTTCTCAGCAGTCAGCACCACCGGGACATCTGCTTTCGTACTGCAGCGACGCAGCTCTTGAGCAGCGGCAAGACACGTGTGAAACAGACTCCAGAAAAAGCCTTTGTGAAGTGACGGAACCGTCAAGAAGCAGCCCAATAGATCTGCAGTCATCGAGTAGTATGACAACAGAAGTTCCTGCTGCCAGTGTGACTTATGTTGTAATTGAAATAAAAGTGGCTAAATTTCTGAACATGGTGCGTACAGTCGTAAAATTTATGAGCGTGAACACGGGAAAGCGTGCCGAACTGTACAATCAGCGCAGTCTAGCGCACGCTGGCAGTAACTTCGCGAACGAGATATTCGCGGCTAAGGCTTTATTTTTATTTTATTTTAGATTTATTTTATTTATTTTATTTATTTATTTTATTTATTTTTAGATCAGCGGATGCACTCCCAGCCAGCTCCCGCTCACTGTCTACTTCGCACAGCGATAACGGATAACTGATAACAAAGGCGCGGGCACTAAGCGGCTGTCACTTTCCCATGCATGCGCAAAGCGATAATCTGATGCGGGTTCCCAGCCGCTAAAGCAACATGTGTTCCTTTCCAAAAGGAGTGCCTGGATCTTGGGCGTGCGAATTTGTAACCAATGGCAAGGAAACCTATGCATATGGTCATTTTGATGTTATTACCATTTCATCGCCGCTCAGATATTCTCAACAGTGGAGTACGGTATACCTTATAATTGCAGATCGACTTTCCAGGTGCGAAAAGAAAATAATAAAATTACGTTTTAAAATAACCTTTACCAGTGGTTTCATCGAGGTGGCGCCTTCAATAGTCATGCACTACTACAACTAAAGATACGCTTTGACATCTCGAGGAATGCCATTGCTGCTTCTCTCAATATTTCGCATTGTAGTGGCCTCAGTTGTGTGAAAAATTGACCATAAGCTAAGTCTGCAAAGACGCTCACGTTTTTCGTTCTCTTATGTGTGAATATATTTTATATATACAGATATTCTGCCGCCGTTTCACTTCTTTAAGAAAAAATCTAGAATCAAGATTTACACAGCTTGGTTTGAGCTTTTCAATTATAAATATCCTTTCTCTAGGAGCCTCCTCTCTTGGACAGTGCCACAGGGATATTTGCTCAACCGTGGAGGATTTTATAATTGCTACAAAGAGATTGTCTTGAATTCTTAAACATTTTATTTTTGTTCATTTCCTCCAGTTAGCTTTACCATTTTCAATTTTTTTTAATAAAGATAGCCTAATTTCATCCAAATCTTGGCCAATCCCCCACAGTGGGTGTGCGCCATCGCATAAGGAATACCATACCATACCATACCATCAACTGCTACTCGCACTACAGTGAGAACTGTGGAAAGCATCCTGCACTTAAGGTAACTGTGAACCTTTTCGCCTGCTTCTAGTAGCGAGTAGCACAGCCTTTTAGGCGAATGACATCAGCCATCCTCTTCGGTAAAGAAGAGTAGAGGGAGGCAACAAATGCGCCATCTTCACGGAGCCGCTCCCATTCTTCTTGCACCGCTTGCCAAAGGCCGTCAGCATTCGTACTTTGAAGCGGACGTCGCACCAAGCGTTGCTTCATCCGCCCCCAAACATTCTCTATAATATTCAGGTCAGGACTTTTTGGAGCCCACTGCAGGACCTCTACACTTTCGTCTTCCAGCAGCTCCTTGACACGGCGAGACGTGTGTATAGGGGAAAGGTCCTGTTGAAAGATGAAACTGCCGTTGGGAAAGGGTCCTTGGCGAGCGTAAGGCAGCATAACGTCCTTTAGAAGTTCGCTGTAACGGGCGGATGTCAAGTGGCCCTCGATACGGAGCAGCGGTCCCAGTCCGAGATGCGAGAGGGCTCCCCAGGTATTTACTGTTGTGCGGCCGCTTGCGGCTACGCTTTGAATATGGGTCGGATGGTGCCTGCAAATAAAGAGTGCGCGCACGGACAATAAGCACAAATGTGCAAAGAGGATATAAAGCTTCTTGAATGAGACTGGCGAACACTAAACTCATTCTAGCATTTGCAGCCGAAGATTTCAATTTCGAGCTGCAGTCGACATCGTTAATTAAGAAGCCATTGATTGCGTGAAGCTTTTCTCCTCTTCCTCCTCCTACATTTAGGATAATTCTATTGAGACTACTCAACGGGAAATAAAATACAAATGCAAGCATCACCTCTCGTTTTCTAGCCGCCAGACTCTCTTCCTTTGGGCTTGTTTGGTGCAAAAGGTGGATTCATCTGTAAATATTACTCTTTTCCACTCCTCAGACGTCCAGGACGCGTGTTGTTCTGCAAACTGGAGTCGCTTGGTCTTGTGCGTACTGTTGAGGAAGGGCTTCTGTGCGGCGACGCGACTGTGCAAGCCCGCTTCTTTCAGCCGGTTCCGCACAGTGGCTAGGTGGGCATTGACTCCGGTATTTTCCATGATTTCATTCGCTGTCTGAAAAGGATCGTCTGCCACAGCCGCAATGATCAATTGATCCTCCTCTTCCGTCGTTGCTCTTGGTCGGCGCCGGTGTGGAGCATCGCCGATTCTTCCTTCTGTCTTATAGGCTTGACATATTCTGTTGACAGTCTTGAGCGGTCGGCCGGTCATGGCCGCAATAGACCGTTGGCTGTATTCTTTCAACGCTAGGTCAATGATGTGCCGTCGCTCTTCGTCGGGTACACGCGCCATGGTGTGGCCCCCGAAGAAGTGAAAGAAAACCGCTCAAGGAATGTTTTTATACGCAAAACTGTATCAGCGTTATCAAAGCATGTGTGTTTTATTTTATGATCAAGAAATTCAACCAATCACAAACGTCTCAACCAGCGAGCGACGCAGAGCTCTTCTTTCGGCCGTTTTTAGCTGCACGGGCCCTTTCGCTCGGTTACACCGGGAACGCCGACGGCGGCGCGGTTAAACCAAAGGACGGGCGCATAAGAGCTGCGCTGTAAACAAAAGCACAAAAACTCCAGAGTTGGACAGCACGTCAGTATTCTTATCGTTACGCGCTCGGCATGTAGGGTTCATATCAGTGCGCCTTTCTTGACCTGTTATCACCACGTGTTGCAGATAGCTAACGCAGCAGATTGCGGGTCTAGAAGGGACAACAGACCGCATTGGTGGCAGGGAGTGCATCCGCTAATCTAACAGCCTTAGCCGCGAATATCTCGTTCGCGAAATTACTGCCAGCGAGCGCTAGACTGCGCTGATTGTACAGTTCGGCACGCTTTCCCGTGTTCACGCTCATAAATTTTACGACTGTACCTCTAACTCGACGTCGTCTGCGATCTTGTCGGACACCTGTGACACGCACTTGGCTTGCACTATCACATCACCGTCCACAATGTGTTCAACGCCGTACACGTTCGGAAGCAGACGCTCCCCTATCGTGAGGTTGCCGCCACGAAAAAAAGCTGTCGGCGTCGGCAGCCTTCTTGAAACCGCACGGCAATCTTTGCATCGCTGTTGCGCAAGCAGGCGATCTGCCGCCGTCGAAAACGGAGCGCCGTGAGAACGAGCAGCGAAGAAAAGCGCGGACAACACAACGTAAACAAAGCGGAGACTGCGCCACGGCGCGACCGCGCGGCTTGACGCTTCCACATTGGGGGCGCTGTCAGGAGGCGCAGTAGCGCCGCCTGGCCATGGTTTTCTCGTCTATTGGGACCGACCTGCGACTTCCTTCGTACGATGGACCGACTACCATGGTACAACTGACCTGCAATACTGTAACAAATCGCGACATAACACATTTACGTACAAAATATAACGCCGCACTATAGCTACCTCTAAATGAGAAGAAATGGAATAGAAGAAAGTGTATGTCAATGCGCAGAAACTGAGTTCGGAGCAGCGGGTCTTCATTAGCGGTTTATTCCATGACAAAGACCGAAACGTGTCACGCGCTCTTGTGAGCAGCACTTCGCTTTCCTTTCTGTAAATGCGTGTTTTGCTGCGGAAATTCGAATTGGGATATAAAATTCGTCTCTTGACAGCGCTTTAGAGAAGGTGACATCAAAACAGTGGCACGTAAAAATGTTCTAATGGCAGTTAAGCGAATTGTGAGAGCGAAGCATATTGAACTGCGTAAACAGCGCCGTGCTGATAGGACACGTCCGCGACGCGGTACTGTCGTACAGTGACGATATCTCAGATATCTCGTCGATGGACGTATGCCGGTGAATGTAAAGGGACTGACAACTGGCCGGAATGTGTTGCGAGATGTTGACGGAAATTAAATGACTATGGGTTATTGTGATAGAAACCAGCGCGCTGTTCGTGATTTAATTGGGAATTATAACTTTAAATTGGCAAATACAGTCTCAAAAACCAGTAAGTGGCGCAAACTGCCGGTGAAGCCTTGCGGGACTTCGGATGTAGCATACGAGATTACTGCACGTAAGTCGGCTGCTATTAAGTACCGCATGCTTATTGCTTAAAAATTGCAGTTCAAATGTTATTAGACGCTTGCAGTTTTATTCTAAGCGCCATTACAAGGTAAAGAAAGTCTACGCTAACGAGCGGAACATGCACCCCACAATGCATGGCGGCGCACATACTGTTGTATGTTGCACGCGCGAATTCGCGAGTAAGTGCCCAGAGTTTTGTAGTCTCCCTGTGGTGTACAAAGTGCCATAAACTAGCTGTGCCATAAATAGATGCCAGCACTACAATAATAGCACACGCGTGGCTACGGCAGCACGGTGAAGCGTAGCCGTGCGAATGCGCCGTCTCGCTTTCCAGAACTTGGCTGAAAAACACTCTTGTATGGTTAATGACCAAGACAGTTGAACGAAAACCACGAAAATACGTAGCCATTACTGTAGAAATAAGTTAACACTTTGGAAAACATGAATCGCAGGAACATCGGCTTGGTAAATAAAATAATGCTTTCTCACAATTACAGCCGCACTTGTCTGCTTCCCACCGATGCCGGCGTATAATCGCTGTTTCGCCCACCCATCGCTGCTCTCAGCAAAAAAAAAAACCTAAGGAGATGCCGGGAATTCTACCACAAGCATGTGGCCGTGTAACATGACACGCAATTGGTGCGCCGCACGCTTGTCGCCTGCACTCACGCGGGCTGCACTTTTCTGTTCTCTTTTTTTTTGGGGGGGGGGAGTTAGGGTCTTAGCTACTTCATACGGATTTCGCGTATCTGCGATCTCATGATCTTGTAACCACTTCTAGAAAGAAACGGTGGGCTAGGTGACTTGTAGATGTCGTATGAACATGACAGTAATATTAAATGATTCATCTCTATGCTGAGAGTAGGAAACAACTTAAAAGAACAGCAGTTGGCAACCAAGGTACACGGACCGCGTGGAGTTGTGGTGCTCCGCCAGCCAATCGTAGAAGCAAACAAAATCGTCGTCATGCGACCTTTTTCGAAATCGCGTCGTACTTGATACCTCAGGAGCGTCTGCTGTTCTTGAGTCTTCATCGGCGGAAGCGATGATGTGTGCAACAGATATGGACGAAATGTATGGAGTCTGGGAATTTCGCTCTTCAAAAGTCCGCGGTACAGTTCATTTCACTGCTGAGCCCGTTTTACCCATGAAACTTCACTGTTAACTGAAGTGAAACTTGACAATTAGTTACAGCGAAGCAAGAGCTTCATGTCAGTTAAATAAACAATTAGGCTTTCACAGTTCCACTATAATAGACGGGCGAAAACGTATAAACTTACGCCACTATAAGTTTATTTTTGTGGTGACAGCCAAATTTAGGTAACAGGGAAAGCTTGAAGTACGAACTATTTGCAGCTTCGTGGAGGAACAGTGGCTGGCGGCCATGAGGGCGTGGTCGGGGCTTCATTGTAGACTTCAGTTGTATCCGACTATAGCAAGTCAGCAACTAAGGATATCGTCAAAAATGAGCATATTTAACAGGCAATGATTAACCGCAAATAGTGTGGGATGTGAATACCTGTGGCGCTATTACCCTCTGCGGTGCCACCGCCAACTGTCGCCTAACTGCCGCGGCCCCCGCCAGATGACGCGAATAGAAAGCAGTAGAGCATGTACAGTAACTCTAAAAAGCACAGTAATGGCACCAGCACTAACGTTCGCAAATGCCCATCCTGTGCTTCAAACCGGATATCTTGTCGGGGTTGGAAGTCTACGAAAGATCGGTAGGCCGGTTGATTGTGGGATCCCACAATAAAAGCACAAACGAGGTAGTGGTTTGGCCTCGTTTGAAGTACACGTCAGAGAAACGAAGAGCAAAATTAGTTTTGAAGAAAGACTCCGGAACATGGACGAAAATAAATGGACGGGTAAAGTGCCCACGCAAGTGTATGTACCTGAAAGCGTGGATAGGGTGGCTAGAAGGGGAGGTGTGAATACCGGCGGCGAAAACGTGACCCCACAGCGCACCGATGCCGCGGGGCGGCGCTGTTGACCGAGGCGGGGGTACAATAGGTACGAGGTCCTCCGAGGTATGTGGAAAGGGGTAATGGTTCCAGGACTTACTTTTGGAAATGCGGTTGTTTGCTTTAAATCAGGGGTACAATCAGGACTCGACGGGAACCAAAGGTCAGTGGGTCGCCTCGCATTGGGCGCTCACGGGAAGACTACAAATGAAGCTGTGCAAGGGGATATGGGCTGGACTAGTTTTGAAGTGAGGGAAGCTCGCAGTAAAATTGAGTATGAAGAACGGCTGAGGAATATGGAGGAAAGTAAATGGGCTGGGAGAGTGTTCAGGTATCTGTACAGGCAAAACATTGATTCACAGTGGAGGAAAAGAACTAGGAAGCTTACCAGCAAGTATGCGGCCTGTGGGGTGGGCAACACAGCAACAAAGAAGGTCAAGCGGAAAGTCAGAGAGGCTGAATTAATCTCATGGGTGGCGGCAATGGAAAAGAAACCTGCCATGAGTAACTACTTAAGGGGAAAAAACGAAATTAGGAAAGAAACCATTTATGATAACTCAAAGGGAAGCTCATTACTTTTCGAAGCGAGATCGGGATGCCTTAGAACACGCACCTATAAAGCGAGATATAAGAAGGAAGAAGAAGCATGTGCTTGCTGCGGTAAAGCTAGGGAAACGACGGAGCATATTTTATTAGAATGTGAAGACGTCTATCCAGCGGTCGATTTAGGCACCACTGGCCTCCTTGAAGCCCTTGGGTTCAGCGGGAGCAATGGTAAAGCAAACAGGTCCGCAATAGACATCAGTAAGAGGCGATTGGAGGATTGGTGGAAGAAAAGTAGGGAAACGACAAAAGACGGAGACGTACAAAAGCACAGTTCGCAATAGGGTATCAGAAAATTTGGACGTGGTAGTTCATAGTGTCTTTTTTTTTGTTTCTCATTGGTTAACCTAGGTAGGATATTAGGCAGCATAGTAGCAAGAGCTTGGTGGCGCAAGCCACCGCCCCGTTCCAAAGGGGACGCTCATAACATCCATCCATCCATCCATCCGGGGAAGCAGCCAGACGAAATGAGCGCCTCGCCAGCCTCGCGTCGGCTGCATCTCTAGAACAGAAGTGAAAGTGAGCCCGTTCAGATATCCCGGGCTTTCTGCGAGCGTCAAAGAATAAATATTTATCATGAAAACGATCTTACGTCAGACCACATCATTACTCCTGTGAAATTTTACGGGCCCAGTTCGCACTGTATCGAGATTCAAACGCGTTTTGTCTGTGCACATTTCGTGAAGCGGCTCATGGTGTTAAGGGCTAGTGGGGGGCTTCGAAATAATTTCGACCACTTCGGGTTCTTTAACGCGCACTCGCATCATACGGCACACGGGCGCCTTGCATTTCGCCTCCCTGAAAATGCGACCGTCGTCCTCTAGATCAGCGCACTCGATCATCTTATGCGTAACGCACGCATAGTAGTCATTCACCCTATGCAATCACCCTATGACGTAGTCACGCACAGTAGTCAATCACCCTATGCGTATCAGGTAATGTCTCCAGATTAAGAGACATTACCTGATAATTCGTCTCGACGTATTTACAAGCCACTTTCTGTCTGCACTTGCACACCTGTAGCATGTTATTTTGACGCTCATATAAGCAATTTCCCATGACTGCAGACAGTGAAGCAACAGATCTGGTCATGAAATCGTTTATTTACAAGTGAGGAAAAAAATAGTGAAATCTTTACAACACACAAGGTTTCAGTGTTTTCCATTTCTTCTCACTGCCCTGCTGATTGACACCTTTAAGCAAAAAGTGAATCCTTGTGAGGCAATAAAAACGTGTAACTGAGGCTGTCAGGGTAGCAGAATGGTCCAGGCAACCAATTTTTGGCATATCACGAATTGACTGCAATATTTCGGCCACAGCTTTGGCTATGCAAGCGTGTTACACTGAATGAACGAGTGAGTTTCTTTTCAGGGGCATTTACCAGCTTATAGGACGATTCTGGGGGATATAAAATGCCCCCAAGGTCCCGCTCTTTGGATGCCTCTGATGGAAGTTCTCTGGGGATATTGCCTTTATCACTAAGACATGCTGCTTTGCAGTCTTCACAATGTGTGGGCAAAACACGCCTTCTCGCCCCATAACCTGCAATGTAATAAACTTTAAGCCGTGCGTCGCTGCGGTGCTCTACATAACTTTGGTGGTCCACAGCCACTTGCACGGCATCTGTTGGCACAGCCTTCACGCTGTCTTCACTGTGGCTTTCTTGTTCAGCCAGCACCTCTTCAACAGATAACTCCAGGACATCCGAAGACACATCGCCGTCCTTGGGGCTCCTTGTGAGGCTCTAGAAGCTAAGACACCTGGATGTGCACAAGCAACATTAGTTACTTAAGCATGCCGAACTTCTGCAAAACATTGGTACTATTTACCAAGCTTGCACGTATACATACCTTATGACTAGAATGAATTGAGGTGGGGTAGGATGATTGTTTGCCCCACTCGCTTGTCTCACAACGCCAAAACATTGCTCCAGGCGGTCTTGGCTCCGTTTCGAAGTCATCATGTACATGATGTCAGCATTGTCGGTAAGGTACTTTAGAAGGTGTTTTGTTGAATGGATGGTCATCGTCAGCCCCTTAGAAGTACTGTTACCAAGAAAGCCGAGCCCATTGGAGTGAGCCTCCCATTCATCAAGAAACGGAAGTGTTTCATCAAGGGTGGCCTCTTTCTTGCTGCCCCGTCTGAAATACCAAATAGAACAATCATGCACCATTTTGAGAGAAAAGCTATGTTAAAATAACCTCATGACTTCTGCAGGGAACCTCGACGTCATAGCTTCAATGAGCCTGGCCTGACCATTGGGACCACTCGATCCCGTTTGGCAAATGCTTGTTTGCAGGCAGGGGCACGGAAGAGATACCTTTTGTGAGGTTTTCTTGCACCCAGTATCCCATCCGGGCACAAAGCTCAGTCTTCTTTTTCGCTGCCGACTGCATCTCGCCCTCGAATTACGGATTGTCGCGAGGAACACTCCAAAAGGGGCGCCGAGACCAACTGACAGCGGAGGCTCAGGCCAGCACGGTTACGAGTCCCCCGCCGCGAGCGGCAGCGCCACATTCCCCCTGGTGGCATCGGTGCGCAAGGGGGTCACGCGCACCCGAAGGAAAGCGCCACCGGTATTCACACCTCCCCTCCTAGCCACCCTAGCGTGGACACTAAATGGAGGAAGAGGTCAAGAGAGCTGGCAACCGAGTGCAGGGTAATTTAAAGTGTAAGTAGACAACCAGGCATAGTCATCAGAAAGAGAGAGACAGCGAATTGGATGGAAACAAAAAAAGGACCATGGAGATTTAGAATAATTTGAAGAGATTAGAATGAAAAATCTGTACGATAACACAAAGTGCAGAGCGTTCCTATGCGAGGCTCAAGCTGGTTGCCTAAGGACAAAAACGCACCGGAGCAAATACTCGCAACAAGATTATGTATGTGTACGCTGCAGCAGAAATCCGGAGACCACTCTGCATATCCTAATGGAATGCGAAAGGATGCACACAGTGAGGCCTGTAGGCAACGTACACTTTCCAGAAGAGCTGGGATTTAAAGTTTACGGAAGCATCAACTGGTCACCAATCGGGATAAGCACGAGAGGTTTAGAGTATTGGTGGGGAAAAGGCGGGGAAGAGATTGATATGGCCGGATTTGTTACCGGCATAGGTAGTGTACAATGCAGATAGAGAACTGTTGGTAGAAAGATAGAGAAAAAAAAAAAGAAAAGATTAAGGAGATGTGTACAAAAATTCTAGAATGAAAGCATTTCTTTTAATGTGGTTTTACGTGCCAAAACCACTTTCTGATTATGAGGCACGCCGTAGTGGAGGGCTCCGTAAATTTTGACCACCTGGGGTTGGTTAACGTGCACCTAAATTGAAGTACCCACGGGTGTTTTCGCATTTCACCCCCATCGAAATGCGGCCGTCGTGGCCGGGATTCGATCCCGCGACCTCGTGCTCAGCAGCCCAACAGCATAGCCACTGAGCAACCACGGCGGGTAAAAAAATGAAAAGCATGAGTATGAGTAAAAAAAAAAAATACCAGGCTAGGTGCCTATCTGTCGCCGCTCCGTTTGACATAGGGGCGGAGAAGCAGGGAAAGTGGAGCCGCCAGCCACGCGAGTGCGTCGCCCGAGCCTTGGGTGTGTTTTGGAGAAGCCGCGAACACACAGGGAATGCTAGGCTCTACGGGCCTCGCGGTAGCGCGGGAGAGCAACCCGAAAACCGAGGCGAGGGGCGCATTCCGGTGCATCGAACGCTGAAAAAAAAAGAAAGGTTCAACCAATTACATGTTGACGCTAAACAAGACAAGGTCGACGTAACTGCGCGTGAAATGCGATAAATAATTTGAATCATGATACGTGAGATCATTTGAACCACCATGTATAACCACAAGCTTGTCTTCTTTGGTTTGACACTTGGTTTACCTTTTTCTTTTATTACTATCCGGCTAGATAAAATCCCCAGCATGCAACGCGCTGAACAGCTTGCGGCAAAGGAAGGAGCGGCTTCAGTAGAGGTAGGGTGGCTAGAATTGGAAGGTGTGAAGACCGCGGCGCCGCCGCCATTGCCTAGGGAGGCCCCGCTGCGCGTTCCTCCCACTGGGGGAAAATTTGGCGCTTCCGTCGGGGGCGCGGGTAGGGTGGCTAGCACGGGGTCGCCGTGAGCTTGTCAGTCTCGTAGGCCACGGTGCAGTGCAAAGTAACTCTCGTGGTCGGTGTAGTGCAGCTGTGTTTTTCTCGCGTTTCCTAAGTTTTTCTTCAAGGTAGGTGGTGTGAGCTGCTGTCGCTATCCTTTGACACCCTGTGAACCTGTTACAACGACATGGAAGGTCGACAGCAGTGCCTTGACATTGAAACTTGCACCCAAGTTGACATATTCACATATATATTCTAGTGGATTTGAAAAGATGCTGGTAAATCTGGCCTTCAATATTTTCAACAGTGCAGTTGTGCACCCCATGGACTTACACGAACAAAAAATTGAGGAACAGTACTCAAATCTGGAGCCAACAACGGTGTTCATTGACGTGATGGCTCAAGCAATTGAAGCCATGACATCACGGTTTCCACCTGAAGCTTTGAGGTATGCCCACAGCCACTGTGCTCATTTTCGTGTGCCGGTGGTAAATGCTTTTCGTCTTTCAGACGTAGCAGTGCTCAAGAAACTGCACTTAACAGCATGCTAGCATTTCTGGATCAGTGGGAGGCCCATGCAAAAGGGCTCGGCTTCTTAAGCAAGGGCACATCAGAAGGTCTGCGTGTGACCATACGTTCCACTAAAGACTTCTTGACGTATGTAACTGAGAAGGTTGGGTTCAGGTTCTTGATGACTTCCCGCCTCAGTCAGGAATGCTTGGAGCGTTCATTTGGTACTGTGAGACAGTCCAATGGAGCCAATGATCACCCCAATCCTGCGCAGTTCATCATTATAATGAAGTATGCAAGCTTATGCATTTCAGTCTGGGGGTGCATGGGGACATGGGGGGGGGGGGGGCTTCTGTATCAATCAGTCTGTCTATACAACCTCATTCAGACACTCGAGGATCGACAGGTTCACTCGTGCATTTAGCAATACGCGAGTGCACGCAAAAGTTGTCAAGAATTTCTTGCTTCTAGCAGCCAATGTGCCACAGATTGGCTGCAGGAAGCATTCCGCTGATCTAACAGGATCGGTGTCTAGGTTTTATTGTATAACACGTATTCACTTTCTCCTCAAAGGCTTAAATCAGTGTGTCATCCACAACAAAGCCAAGAAGGTTAAGCCCTGTGTTTTGTAAAAATGTGATGTTATGCAATAACTGTTATTTCCAATAAACATGTATTAAATCACAAGCGCTTTGTACTTTCTAGAATTTCTTCACCACAATGCTGATATATTGCATGAACTTCCTCCATTTAAAGTAATGTTACAATCCCAGGTATGTGACTTATGTGCGGGCGACACATTCAAGGTTATTCCAATGCGCTGGCCTTGCGCGGCGATTCCTGTGAACTATACTTTCGGCAAGGAATAAGCGCGCTAATCTCGGCAAGAGGTGGTCGCAAAAACCGTTGCTGTGTCGGCTGCGTAGTCGGTGCTCGCTGTTTCCATGTGGAATGAGAGCAGCGAAACGTTAAATTCTCTCTGCATCTACAATGTAGAGAAAGAAGTCTGGTCAGATTCTAACGCATTCAAACGCTAAGGCTACGCGCTACCAAATCATTTTCCCGCCCGGAGGTATCCAGACGCCGCGACAAACTAGGGCGCCCTAAACGGCGCCCCGGCCGGCAGCGCCGTCACGCGGCAGGAACGCGTTTTGGGGCCAGCTACCGGAGGCCGGTCTTCACACCTCCCCATTCTAGCCACCCTAGTAGAGGTTAGCTGGCGGCACACGCCCCCTCACCTGCGTGCTGGAAAATGGGTAGATCACCTTAACCGTTGTAGAATAAAGTTCATTCTATCTATCTATCTAGCTTGTGAAGACTAAGCGCGCTCCCTCCAAATCGTTTTTCTTTACGAGGCTTCACTCTGTGTTATTTAGCTACAAGAATTAAGTGAACGTCTGCAACCAATTTCAGCAGCCCTTATTTTGGGGGATTACCTATCCTGTCTTTTGAATGCAAAAGAGTGTTTTGAATGCAATAAACACAAAAAGCACACTTGTATATAAACCCTTGCAATGTGCCATATAATTCATTTCGTGGTAAGGCACAACAGTGCCAAAGGAAGACCCCATGAAAAATGGACTTGGCAAAAAAGGCATAGAAGATGTGCATTTTTATTAGTTATTTACAAAGAGAGAAGCAAAATGAGAGCTTTCACTCGAAGCAGATACATAATAAATATTGCCAGTCCATAGCAGTCACATGTCAATATACGATTGTAGCCCCAAACCCACATAGGGCTTGGAAAATCCTCCATGCTGGCAAAAAAGTAAATGGACAACACGGAACGAATCTGTAGCTGCACACCATAAAAGGTTCGTCATATTGCGGCAGCCCACGTATGCAACAATCATATTCGCCACTCCAAGCTCAAGGACATTTCAGGGTGCATAAGGATGCTCCTGCTGTCGTATATATTATTACCGATTATTTGTATGCACTATATATTCAATCTGCAAATAAATGTGAAATGTAACAACATGATGGTGACGTGCCTTACACTCTGGCATGTGCGTAGAAAAGGAGAACTGCCTTGTGAACTATGCTAATGTACGGCATGCGAGCTGTGAATGGTGTTTATATTTTGCAATGAGTTAACATGTCTCAACAAAACACACTGATGCACATGGATTTTCACAATTTCAAAACTTTTCCATGTTACAGGTATGGAAATGATACCAGTTCTGCTTTTTTTTCATTCCAGATACAGAAATCATGCAGAATCATGAGAATGCATACAGGTGTGTTCAGTAGGGATGCATTGGCAGATACTTTCAAAGTGTATGCTGATACACAATGCTTCAGGAAACCACAAAAAAAATAAGGCAACCTTGCACAAGATTTTTGTTGACATAATTTGCCCAGCTCTTCTGTAATGGTTCTACAAAAGCCTACTAACTCTGATAATGATTATGTTCATCACTGACTTGCAGTGATGCATTTAACAAGCAATAACATACTGCATGAACTACTCGACGCAAGACACAGAACTTGTTCTGAACGATGTCAGAAAGCATTATTTTTACTCCAAGTCATACTATGTCATATTAACCCTGTTATGTACACTTTAAGCAATTTGAAGGACTGTGTAGTGAAAAAGCTATATCTCATCATAAACATCAGACTTTCCTTCCTTGTTTCCATCTCTCTTGTTCCAAGTTTCTAATCCTCAGGAAAATGGAAAAAAAAGAACATTCTTGTCTCATCAATACTTTGTACACAGACTATAACCACAGAAGAAAGAAAACAAGACACTGCGGTGAAAAAAATGCACTTGGGCCTACACATTTCCAAACCTGACCATACATCACACCCCCAAAAATCTTGGCAAGAAACCAAAATGTACACGGTACACTCCACACCTTTGCTCGTACCCAAGAGGTGTGAAAAAAAGACTGGAAGCTACAATGATGCTACGATAGATGAAATGATGAGGCCGCAAGCAGCCATTACATGAACTCACTTTTCTCATGTGCTGTACATAACTTGTGCTGCATGTTACATTATACATGTGAACCACATGACGTGGCATTCATGTGGCAACGCCAGCTATGAATACGGCTCACACTCGAGTTACTCGTTATCTTAAAGCCTGCATATGAAATGCTCCTGTCGACTTGGCCCGATTCACGCAACTGTGCACCCAGGACGTTTCGAGCTTAACGTTGAGCAAGAACTGCTGCAACACGCAGTGGCAATGGTAATGCTCTCTTTAAACTTTGCAGCTTAAAAAACAAACAGCATTTCCAGATTCATGAATGCTACCTCCACTTGAAGTTCACTCCTACTTGTATCAGCTGTGCTGAGGTCAGCCTTGACTGAAGTAGTGATGGCAATTCAGCAATGCTTCTAAACTGCTCCTGCACTAAGCATTTGCATGTTGATTGCATAATACACACTTGTGTGCCTCCCTTATGCAATGCCCTCCAGGCTCTTAAGGATTAATGAATTAAATGGAATGCCCCCTTACCTCCAACACCTTTGAGCACATATTGAAAGTGTCCAAAAGCAAAATTGCATGCATATCGTAAGGGACAATTACTGAATCGTAGTAACCATATGGATTGGTGCCGGATGAGAAGGGGGGGGGGGGGTCAATGCTTCTTTTTACTCAGCAGATTTGAGAGTGACATTACAGTCAAGCATATTTCTGAATACAGCAGGCAGTGCTCCGCAAACGTCCTAAATATACAAAGCGCACGGTATGAGCCAAGACATGCTCCACAGTATGTGTTCAAATAATTTCATGCACACACACAGCACACAGAACCATGCAGCTGTCAACTGATCTAGCTGCATCGAAACATCAATAAGGTAACAAAAATCTTTGTCTGATTTAAAAGCAAAAAAATGAATAGCTGTTCCAAAAAATTTATGAAGACGAAAAGCTTCCTACCAGGCCTTGGCATGAAGGCCAGTATTTCAATGTGTATAGCTTAAGTTGCCACTAAAAATACGAAGCAAGCCCTCTTGATTTAACAGCTTCTTTCATATCTGCGGGCAGCTGTAACGTCTCTTGAGATACATTCAAAGTGCTTTATGCACAAGTGCAGAGTGGATGTGTTCTCATTTCAAAATTTGCAGAAACCAACACTTCAAACGCACTTTTACAAACATGCAATTGCGTATGCTTCAACGTGCATTCCAGATGCCATGAAGTAACTGAGTGAAATGTTAAATGTGAAAAAAAAAAATAATGCACCATGTTTACATTGAACAATCGCAACCTACCATGCGCCACAAAACGCGCAAGCAGTTGGTAAAACATTGCAACGAATGTAAACAGTGCTAAAATAAAAAAAGCAGTCTCACTTTGAACGGTAAGCATGGTAACATAAAACAGCTGCAAACTTCTCATTCATTGTTGACACGATAAAAATAACAGCAGATGCACGACAAATGTGAACTAATAAGCGCATGTCAGTAACTCCACAAAAGACACCGTCTTGCACTCAACATCTACAACCTCTGACCAGACAAGCAAAACAACAATATCCATTTATGTGATGATGACCTGTTGTTACAAATGCCTATTTCATAGCCTGCTAGCAGACAAGCAATGAACAGACCTACTGCTACAAGCAGTTTCATCATTTACTGCCAGTGAATGGGATAGTCTGCACCAAACTGTTGAAAAGTATGTGCACATTTGGCAAAGTTAACACGCACCGGGATATATAAGCTCAACGCAACGTGCACTTTGCGGTATAAAAGCTCGCAGAATATTGCTTGATTCATTTTTCATTCACCTTTAACCATGCGCTTTTGATTGAATGTACAAATAGCTGCAGACAAAAGCTGCGCCCCCAGAACGCGCAATATTAATGCAGCAGGCTCGTAACCCTGTCGAACGAATCACAACAAAAGCGTAACAGTGACATTCCTCATTTCCATACTAAGGAGGCTAAACCATTAATGCACAATTGTTCCTCCACTAGCTGGCAGTATACATGCTACCCGACATTTGCCAAGACAAACAGGAACGAACGTACCAAAAAAAAGAAAGCACAAAACATATAAAAAAGAATGTCTAGCTCATGCGTTGTCTTTCGAGGAAACTTCGATCTCACCAAACATAGCTGTCAGTTCCCAAATACACAATCTCAGTGCAGTAAAAACAAGAGTCACTCTTCACAAAAAACACCCACTCCGTATGCAGGTCATGTCGATATGAAAACCTCTGATGAAATTAATGACTTGCCCAGTGCTAAGCACGCAACCAGTGCTGGTAAAAAAATTTAGCGCAAAAAAAAAAAAAAGCTAAAGACAAGCAATGTAATATGGCAAATTGCCAGCATGCTTTGTCACTGCAAGTGAACATATCAAGATGAGCGTTCAAAAACGCCACGCATTTAGGGCCTTAACGTAATCATAAAACACCGGAAGGATAGCTCCATAGTTTGTTTGCACTCCCGGAAGCAAGCACGCAAGAAAATTCAAGCTCCCACTTCGTCACAAATGCTACTTTGCAACTGTCTCTTCAAGACACTAGAGCAATGTAAAGTTAACTTCCAGCCAAAAGAGGCAGTTATAATATAATGATCCACAACTATCACTATAAGAAGCATTATTGCAATAAAGGATTGCAGTGTGATACATAGCAAGCACACATACTAGAGCGTAACCACAATTATCATATCTTGCAGTGACAGCATCTGCTGCTCAAGATGAAGAGATGTGCGAAGTGAAAACTTTCTCAAATATTCAACTGCTGCGAATGCTTTAGCTATGCTTCGTGGCTTTCATGCAACAATTTATTTGTCTACTGCATAAAACTGCCCCTGGAAAACAAAGTTCTGGCATTCTCAGCAAACTTTACTCACATTGGGAGTGAATGGGCCTTGTAAATACAGTCCATCCCTCGACTCCATGGCAAACCGTGCCGCAAGTCACAGAAATGGCATGCTGGTGCGAAAAATGCCGCATGCAAATGTACAACACACAGCTATAGTCAAGTCACCAACATATCAGCATCAGTTTTACATATCAGCATCATGTACAGAGGTGCGTCACAATGACTGCGCTAGTGTCACAGTTGTGTCACACCTGGCCGCACCACAACTGCTCGTGCAACAAACACTTTGAATACTCAATCCCAAAATTTTTCGGTGAGGCTAGAAATTAGAAATGTACACACAACACAGATGTAGCAAACGCTAAGAGCACGGTCACAACCTCAACCCTTCGTAGACATTTTCGCATGCCTCGTGTATTGCTGTTAAGCTTACCTTTTTTTTTTTACATTTATCACACACTGAGCCCTTGCGAACACCCACGTTCAAACCAACAGGCACACTCGAAGTCAAAATGGACTGCAGTACAAATTGCCGATGTGGATGGCTTTACCATAGCACCTATGTTGTTTCGTACGAGCTACTACGATGTGGAACTTCAAAATGCAGAATCACAGACTTTTCTCTCTTCCATTTAAGTCTACATGCAACAATAACCACAAAAGCCATAGTCAAAGCCAACAAAAGATCCCTTTGTAGGCAGTTTCTTTGTTTTTTTTTTCAAGGTCCATTAGGACAGTATATTGGCCTCATGAGCCATGGCATTAAACAAACAATGCAAGAAATACTGCAAGAGTATACAAAATTGTCTGCATTAAACCTGGTGCCATTAAGTGCAAAAAAATTTGAAAGCTTTGCACAATGGCAACTCGATGATGCTACAACTAGTACTCGCAACATCTCCGTGCAGAACCATCATAACAGAGCACGACAGGAGAGAGGCTGATTAAACGATAGTTGCACAAAGAAGGTGCGATTCCTGGTAGCAAACGTTCACACAGTGGAGGAGACAATGTAAAACATAGTTGGAACTAACTTAATTGTGATACTGCCATACTTAAATTCACGGTTGAAAACAGTTGCTGCTTAAAAAAAAAAGAGAGAAAAGAATAGTGGCTTCAGATGGTGACAAAAGTGAAGAGAGACCTTCAATTGTGCAACACACAGCAGTCATTCGGGACAATCTAAGCTAAACCTGCCACTACATAATGTGGGCCTAAGCTGACCTGCACAAGGCAAATCGTGTGAGAGCTCTACAGAGTTTGTGGTTGAGGCACGTCAATGATCAATGTCTTCCCACCTAACTTGTTCACTAAGGACACAGAAAAGAATAGCACATCTGTCCTTCCTATGAAAATGCTATGTACGAGCCTTTGTCAAAAGACAATGCTGCCAGGGGCGACTGCGTCAGTGAGTACAGTCGCTGGACTGTGCCCATGCGGAGTACCTCAGAGCTGTGATCATAAACTGAGTAGTTCCATTATTTCTGGCGAAAGCTGTGCACCAAGCACCTAGAGTCAAATATTTTTTTTTAAAAACGAAGGGGGAGGGGGGAACCATACTGAAGACACCATTTGTGGGGATCTTAACAAACAGTGCTCATGAAATAACAGCCCACAGTGTGATAATTATGAGGCAGTGATGTCATCCAACGACAGAGTGAAAAGAAAACAAGAATCGCATGCGCATGGGGTGAACGGTGATGCTGAAAACGGACTTTGTCAGATCTCGCAACACAACGTGCAACTTAAATTTCGATGGGAAACCAGACAATCCTTTCAATGGTGCAGTAGACAGTGTACAATTACATCCTGACCGTGATACGTTAACATTTTATTAGACACGTATATGCCTCAACAACCAGTAAAACGATAGCCGCTACCTCCATTTTCCAAAACAGATGACAGTAACAGTCAATGCTTATGTCTGCACAACATGAGTTGGTTCAACGATTATCAAGAAAGAAAGAAGAAAAAAAAGAATTGTTGCGATCCTCGAAGTAGCTACAAATTACTTAGCCCACAATAACCACCACTAGCCGTGCAAGCATGCTCATACGATCTTGCTAGATACAGTTGCACTGACTTTGCAGCGCAAGCCGATTACAGCACTGAATCGTACATCTACATCCAACAACTGCAGATACAACTGCTTTCACTGGCAGCAAGCAACGCAAATAGCTAATTTGATTAGGACCGACAATCACCGGTTGCAATCAGAATAGAAGAGACAGCGGGAGCATTTTTTTTTTTTCAGATGCCATTCTCTCAGCACGTTTGCATGAGCCTCACTCAGCAAGCGGACTACAGCATCCTCCCACATTTGCCTCCATCGACTGCCCACACGACAACACACTATGACACGCAATGCAAATGACGGTCACGACTTCACAAACAATAGACAATCACAGGCTGTGAACACAGATGACAACCGAATTGCCTTTTGCAAGTCACCCTCTGCATGTTCGATTCCTTGAGCCACATTCAGGACCGTTTCACTACTGGGAAATTCCAACGCCCTGGCTCCTCGGAGCCAATCGAGACCCTCAACAGGGGAGGAATTTTCCGGTGTGTTGAAACAACCGGGACGGCTTTGTGTCACTCTTGACATGTTGTCCCGTATCGTCCTGGGCGCAGAGGTGCAACGCCTTGTCACGTGACTTCGAAGCGTGCGGCCCAACTGTTCCTCTTGGTGCCCCTTGCAATTTCAGATGACGGCCCACTGAAGCACCGCGCAGTCCCGTCCGCCCAGGGAGATGAGGCGGTTGTCGTCGGGCAAGAAGTCCACCGCTGTTACGTGACTGCTGTGACCACCATACATGTGGCTCAGGCACTGCATCAAGGCAGAAACAGGGGAAGCGAGCCATTAACTTTCTAATGCATGCGATTATTCAAAACTCTCGAATAAGAAATCGAATATCGTCCCGTTCGATTCAGTCTTGGAATTGAATACCCACTATTCGTAAGTACTTGAACAGTTTTTGAATACCATTTCAATTCTTCAAATGTGTGTGATCAAACACGAATGGATGGATGCAGCATTTGTTACAACAAAGCTGGCGGAAAGCAGACTAAACATAAAATTGCAGCAAAAGTACGATAAATTCTATCCCTGCAGCCAAAGCAGCCAGAAAATACAAGAAGCTACATAGTGGAGCGGGCTAGTCACTCAGGGACCCAGACCTTACTGGCTAAATAGCAATCCTTCACAACCTCCGGAGGGTCTTCAGTAGGCAAACAAACTGCTTATTTGTTTCTCATGCTCCATTAGTACTTTCAATGAGCAATGCTTCTCAATGTCCAATGTAATAATGATGGAAACTTGCTAAAGCTGTGAAGGCTAGCATGTGAACATTATCTTATATTAATGGCGAAAACAGCAGTTCATTATTTGAAAACTATATCTGAAAGGTATTCAATATTTGATTCAACTCACTACTGGCACTATTCAGTTCAGTCTCAAAAATTGCTATTCGCATACGCCCCTATATAATTAAGGCTGTGTTCAGGATAGTTGCAACTACATTGACATCAAACTTCAAGTCCATTTCCTCACTAACTAAACCAGTCATTACGAGTGCTTATTTGTAAAATACATGCACACTTTCAAAGACCAATGAAATTTTGTGAACCTCATGGCATGGTTCCTTCACACTATACTGCAGAAGGAAAACAATCACGAAAAAAAAAAAAAAAGGAGGAAGTTTCACTAGATAATTTTGAAGCCAAATAAAAAAAATGATAAAGTAAGGCTCTTGAGAAATTGGCTCGCACCACGTGATAGGAAGGTGGCAATTTTTAGCCAAGCTCTCGCATCGCAGAAAGTAGAGTGGAAAGTGCAATGCCAGTCAATTAACTGTGACGCAGGTGTCACTAAAAGCTACCATTAACCAACCAGTGCCTTGAATGGTCTGGCAACCAGGTGCAGCTCACTTCTCAAGAGTTGATTTGCGCCAATGGGCGCCAAAGGAAGGGAGAAAGGGAGAAAGGGCTGGGGAGGGGGGGGGGGCGTGTCAAAGGAGGCTGCCTTGCTGAGGCTAGCTGCACTGACATCATGCTCCTTCCTAGATTTTTTTTTTCACCCTTCCTTTACGGAGACAACGGGGCCTGCAGGCTTCAATGGCCTTTGGTTTCAAATGCCATTTGAAACCAAAGGTGCGCCATAGTTAGTGTTTAGCCTACTGGTGGTATCCTGTACAACTATGTGATGATACTCGACATTATAATTAAATATCAAAACAAATATACATGGCAGAAAAGCCTTCACAGTGTGGCAGAAGGAACTGCAGAATTCTGAATGGTCAGCAGGTTCTAAAATATAAATTTAAGTACTGATCTGGGCAAGTTGAGCTCAGGTGCTCCCTTTAACAGTGGACCTCACTATATATGGATAACCAGGCATAGCATTTTTAATGCTCCTCATGTGGAGAGCAAACAGTAAGTAAAGTAGATTTCTTTTCCCTTCTTTTCTTTTATTTTATTTTTGAGGTTAACTGGTGCCAAGTTCAGGCCTTTGCAGCTGAGGGCGTTCCATCATTTGGTGCTCCATAGTTTCAGTGTACTGTACTTCTGTTAGGCCGAACCTTTGGTGAGAACGAACTTCGCAAGTCTTCTCTGAGGGCGAGCACCTACACAACAAGTGAGCAATAAAGAACTGCTCCACTGTTTTCTTGCTGTCTTCAAAGCAAATTTTATGATGTGCCAAAATTTGCAATCAGTTTTGCCCTGAAGCAATTCTGCTATTTTTCTTTAAAGAACATTTTCTTCTCAAATGCTAGGCAAGAACAAATCTATCAATCACAAAAAGAAAGGAAAGAAAAAAGAACCACAGCGTGGAGGGGTATTCCGTTTCACAGCACTTCCATTTAAAAAAAAATCATTAAATTATGGGGTTTTACGTGCCAAAACCACTTTCCGATTATGAGGCATGCCGTAGTGGAGGACTCCAGAAATTTCGACCACCTGGGGTTCTTTAACGTGCCCCAAAATCTAAGCACACAGGCGTTTTTGCATTTCGCCCCCATCGGAATGCAGGCGTCATGGCCGGAATTCGATCCCGCGACCTCGTGCTCAGCAGCCCAACACCATAGCCACTGAGCAACCACGGCGGGTACTTCCATTAACACTTGTATAGCCTGTGTTGTTTAGTCACCCAGCTGTTTAGGGGGATGCTTTTAAGCACAATGTGGTTGAAATGCACCAGCAAAGTGAAAGCAACCTGCAGGTGTGATGACAGGGAACTGACAGTGCTCACAGGAAATATAAAACAGTGCTGTTTTCTTCAAAAGCAGCAACCGAGACAAACCCCAGAAAGCAAGACGCTGCTACCACGAGAAGAACATGTGTGTGCACATGCCAGTGTTGCAAAGCCACCCATGTCCCCCACTTGCAGGGACCTTATAAGGTGCATGCTACAGTATGAAACCCTTGTTTCCCCAGCGCTTGCCTGTGTGCCTCCATAAGAACAGTGTTTAATACATCTATTTGAAGCATGAAACAGTTTGCATAGGTTTTTCACTGGCAGCTACACAAATGTAACGCAGCATCTTCCCATCTTGCGCAAAACTGATCCTAGAGGCAGTAGCAATTCGGCAACAGTGAATACACACACTGAAAACCAGAAAACTGCGTGAAGAACCCTTGACAGCCATATTCGCTGTAAGAATTTGCAAGATTGGCTGTTCGAAGCCTTCTCACGACAACAACAGCCAAGAATAGGACAAAATAACACCACATAGATGGGGCCCTTCAGGTATTAAATAGATAGATAAATAAATAAATAAACTGGGCAAACACACTAACCTTGGGCTGGGAGGCAGGGTAGGAGAAGACCCTGACTTTGCCGAAGTCATCACCGGTGGCAAGTAGTCGGCCCGAGTGGGAACGGGAGCATGTGTTTATGTCCGTGCCATCGGCATTCTCGGGCCAGATGCCTGCAACAGCCATGGAGAGAAACGAGTTTTATGTAAAACACCCTTTACCTCAACTGCACCAAGCAGCTGGGTGCAACGAATCACCACCGGCCTGACATTTACTATCGGATGTTGACATGGTGAGCAGTCAGATGTTGCCAAGAATTACACAACCATTCTCACACTCCAAAAGCAGATGGCAAACTTGCCAAACACATGCTCTGTTTCAGTAGTTCCATGCAGCGGAGCGAAGGGTACGCGACCTGCAAGCGCAGATTCTTGCACAGTGAAATGCAGCGCCGCAGCTCGGAACCCGTCAGACGACTGCATGACCTTGAAAAGCGGTCTTGCCTGCAAGTATTTACTCGGAAGTTCCTGTAGCGGTCACAGGGCAGTTTATTGCACGATTTTGCTTCGTTCTTCAATAAAATATTTATTGAGGCATTATGATACTAAAAACCGAGTTTGTCACTTCTCCGAATGAAAACGTACAAAGAAAAAAGAAATAATGCAACGCCGCTGTACAGAAATGAATTTGCATTAACAAGTACAAACAATTAATTGATTTGACAGAGGCTAAAGTCATATTGGTAGTAGGCACAGCAACAACGCTGCGGAGGACTCCCTCCTGGGTAGCGCTTCGTGCTTTGCCAAAATGGAGTCCGCAGACTTGCTTGTGCAGTATCGTTCCGAGCTGCTCTTTTACGTCAAAGAAATGAATAAGTTGGCATTGAACATGCTTGGAACAGTGTGGAAGGAGTGCGGTAAACATGCACCAATTATAACAAAGAAAATGGCTGGACTTAACAATGTCAGCGAGCGCACCGTGTACAAGTGCATGTTACGAGAGGCATCAAAAGATGGCCACCATCCTGTGCGACACGCTGGCCAAGTGCTCCTCGTGAACCCCACTTCCAGTCTTGGCAACGCTTCTCCTCTGTACCTCGAAATATCATGAAGATGCATGCCTTTTTGGTGTCGAAGCAAATATGGTACAAATTTTCTACAGCTGCTATCACAACAGTTGATCTCGCTCCACAAGTACAGTCTTCGTACATGCTGCTGCAGGCTGTCCTGCTGCGCTCACCGCTAGCAGACGACAGGGCGTGGAAGGGCAGCTTTAATATGTGTTCGCCCCCTCTGATTGGTCGAATAACCATGTAGCTTCCACCATACTGCATGGAACTGCAGAAACAGAGCATAGGAGTGCAAGCAAGCCTTCATGCTGCTAAGTCTTAGTAGACGTCGTTGTCGTCTGCTAGCGGCGAACGCTGATCAAATTCGTGGACAGCTATACGAAGTAAGGATAGTAGTTTTATCGACCGTATACACTTGGAAACATTCGATTACTAACTGAATTAACAAGCATGGTGCCAGCGCCCGCAAGCAAACATGAACGTATCACACTCGATGGGTGAGGCCAGTCGTAAAAACGCTCGTGTTAGCAAGCGCGGAAGCACCGCTGCAGCACTCGCCGGTAGCAGACGACAGAGCGTGGAAGGGCAGCTTTAAGATGTGTTCGCACCCCCCCCCTGATTGGTCAAAGAACCATGTAGCTTCCACAATACTGCATGGAACTACTGAAACAGAGTATAGGAGTGCAAGCGAGCCTTCATAGGTTGACATGTTTCAACAAAAAATAAATTGAGAAAATGAGGCTTCTGTATAACTGGCTGTGCATATTACGAATGACATGACTGATGCAGCCAACAATGATGTCAAGAAAGACAAGCTTGTCGCACTCACCGTACACGCTAAAGCCAATGGTGCATGTCTGCGTGTGCCACTTGAGGTCTCGAGTGATTGACATGTTGGTGACTTGCCGACAGACCAGGGCATTCCCTGCACACAGGAACAGAAGTCGGGATGAGCTACAAGTGAACAGATTAGCATTCCCAGAAGAAGTTGTTTTATTATGTCTACTGCAGCGCTAAGGTTTCCAGCACAAATTTCCAAATATCACCACCCTGAGCTGCCCACATGTTCAACTACTCTTTCCCTGGTTTTGTTGTCCCAACGCTGTTTTCATCCAATATAAATAATTTTTCAGGACATTTGGGACCTTTCCTTGCCTTAACCACCTAATAACAATTGCCAATGCTTTTGTTTTCGTTGTTGTTTGTTCAGTGATACTGACGGCCCCTCCGCAGTTTTGTTCTGACATTCTGCATCCTTTATCACATGCAACTCCGACACTGTTTCCTCCAGCCAAAAGTCAGTTTATAAATGCCTCCAACTGCCCGGTACCAATAGCTGTCCTGTGACCACATGTTAGTATTAATATATTTCCGCACCACGGTACTGCTGACAGCGACTGACAGCAGCAACTTGCTGATGATTTTCCTATGTCCATAACACAGTTCCATAAAATCTATGCTGGCAACCATGGACAAAACTTGTTTGTTTCTGTGCGCGCTGACAGTCGCAGTGTGGAGACGCCTTTGTATGCTTTCCCTGAAGCATGGTGTTTCCTACTAAAATTACTAGGGGTAACTCTGGCGCCATGTCCATCTTTATGCTTATGGGTTTAGGTGTCCCTGTGGCTTTGTTTATTACACATTATGCGCCTTTACTGGCCTAAACTTCAATGCATGATTGCAGGACTGCACGGCTGCTGATTGCACGAAGGCAATAAGATCATGCCCCTATGCACTAACATTGCGTACCAGTGCATTCATGAGGCAATATTTTGTGAAATATGATCAACTTGCAAAGACCCCGAAAACCCAGAAGGATGAAGTTTAGACAAATATTCGCACTATGCACCATTGCAATGTTGGCTGTACTATTATGCTTGCAGCTCCCAATGGCACCACATTTCACTCTGGTAACTTTTGTAAGAAACTGTCTGCTGAAGCACTCCCCGAGCTTACTGCTACCAGACTGCAAATAAAGCCACCACTGCCACATTATGGTCATTAATGCTGCTGCGGCAGTAAACAATAAATTTACTTGACACATTTCATAGTGTGAAGACCCTTTTCTACGTCGAGCCCTGTATTAATTCCCGATGTATTCTCGTATGTTTAGTATACCATATTTACCCCAATCTAATGCGCACTTTTTTTCCATAAAGAAATGGGTGAAAAAATCACAACTGGATACAAAATCAGAACCGCATTTACGACATTGGCAACAGCCTACCGTCAGAGCCATCCAACACAGCATCATCACCATCACAAAATAGCGACAGAGCATGTTTTCGTGAAAAAGTTGCTGTGTTTTGTGCTTGACTACAATCTAGGGCAGTAGTCTCTGCCAATAACTTTTAGAGATACTATCACCTTCGCAAGATTTTGTACGACTCGGCGCCGGATTCATGGGCGTATACGACCGTCAGCTCAGTAATGCGCAAAGTTGGGTGAGTTCGTGATTAATTCTCATACCGTGTTGCTGAAGCAGAGCATCTGACCAGGTCAAGGCGGAGACACACAAGAATACACGACACTCGCTGCACTCACAACAACTCGCAAAGTAGTACTGCAAAGAAGTACTGCAAAGTAGCACTCCTACCAGGAGTGCTGTCAGCCACATACTTCCACAAGTCACATGCAGAGCCTTGCAGAAGTGACAGCAGTATCGCTAAAAGTGACTGCTTGAGAATACCGTCCCCGTATGCCTGCACCAATATCTAAGGCCAATGAAGCGATGACAATGTGCTGCTTTCATAATACAAGCTCATTTTAAAAAATGTCTCTTCTGTGAAGGTAAATTGTGCACATCTTGTTCTTTTTTCTAACTGCGAACATAGGGGACATGCTATACAGCGAAACCTCGTTCATATGTTATGGAAAAAAAACTGTGAGAAGAATGCACTAACCAGAAAAATGTACGATCTGAACTAACTTACAAAACTTAACAGACTCAACTGTTCTTGACATCTACTTAATGCGTGGCGTCACGCAGATCGTTGTGGCACGAGACGACGACGCACGTCGAGCTGGTGGTGCTCCGGCACCCCAAGACATGTTTTGTTGTTTTCCAATTGTGTGGTGTTTTAAGAGGGCGACGGGAAACCAAAGTGAAATCAAGCTGGTGGGCGACACTGGATGCCGCCGAAGCGAAACATGCTGTCAACATCGCGCCGCCGGCAGCAGGCAATGGCAGCGCGTTTCAGTTATCACCTATTAAACGCGTGCGCTACGCTTCCAACAGCACCACATCCTGTGAAACAGATAGGCGAAGATGCTTATCGCAATAGGCTTGGCAATGATAGCTGTGAATGCGGCTTGCGATGACCCCGGAAAAGATTATGTAGCTGGTACCGAAATGAGAAAGTGAGTGTGCGCCGGCATTTTCATGCGAGACGGGCGGGCCAGTATTGCGGTAAAGCTGCCGTGGCGGGCAGCCATATACTGTCTTCGATCGCATGTGTGTCGCGCATTTTATCACGATCACAGTTTGACAACGTACTGAACGTTGGTGCCAAAAAATTTTTGTTTCCGGAAACGTATGAACCGGCAAAATATGAGCGTAACTCTACTGTGTCATTTTTTTTTTCTTGATAGAGAACATTGGTGCCGGGAAAACATACGTAACGAGAATGTATTAACGAGATTCTACTGTATTTTCTTTTATAATTCAGTGGCATGTTACATTCAGGTGCACCTTTAGTTCGTTGCTTTAAACCCGAAAAAAAATGAGTGCACGTTAGGTTAGAGGCAAGTTAAAATAAAGTAAACATGGTACACTGTGCAAGGAGTACTTTTCTCTTGAGACACACTCACAGTAGAGGATCTCGTAATCGCCAGAACATGAACGCAGGTACGTGCTGTCAACTGCCCAGTCCAGGTGGATGACAAAGCTCGAGTGGCCCTGTCGTCGAAAAACATCAAAAACACATTAGGGTAAAATCCACAGGATCGATGATCAGCTGACACACACAGTTGAACAGCTTCGGTAAGTTTGACACGGGAAGTTCAAACTTCACTTTAATTCAACCATGTCAAACTTTAACCCTGCTCAATTTCACCTACGTTTTGATTCAACCACGACCAAAAATCCTTTCAGATGGCCATGCTTCAAACATTGAATAAGTCCAGCTTATCTTCTGGGTCACGCAGAGGCTGAATTAACAGAAGCAACTATAATACAATATTAGAAAACATACACAAAAAAGTATGATGCTAACTCAGCATTCAGATGAAATAAAAAAAAAATATGAAGATTATGAATCACGAGCAAATGCTTCTACTGCTACTAATAGTACTGCAGAACCTTGGTATGTCTCCAGTTCAACTCACTTGTACGTTTATACATTTATGGTGCAGAATTTAAAACATAGTCAATTGACGGAATACCGTCATGCGATAAAATAAAAGCTCCTCAAGTCAAATGGTGAGACACAATAACGCTGTTCTACTTATTTGTTCCATGGAGTATGAGCGAGCCTTTTTGAATATATTATATGCTTCAGCAGCACATTTTGGGGATACTGTATCAGGAAACAGGCGGAAGTGTCGAGGTTTATGTTAAGTGGATGTGGGTGGCTTCATTAAAAGCAAGCTGCAAATGTAAGTGAGCTCTCAAGTGAACAATATGTTAGTGCAATTTTAACTCAAATTGTTGTTATTGGGTGTGCAAATGGCACTTGTGTATCCGGGTAACCCCGATTAAGTAGTGGAACGAGATTATCTACCACAATTGAGCTACCATAAAGAAGCCTGTATATACTTTAAAGAAATCTGGGTGACACAGAAAAACAACAATCACCTCTTGAAGAAAACAGTCTTGTGCTTGCGGAACAGGAAGCAGAGGCACAGAGGCTCACAACATTTTTAAGACATATGCCACAAACAAGATGCATTGCTTTTGAAAAGTGATATGAGTGTTCAAATAATTCAATTTTCTAATCAAATTTAATAGGATTGCAGTAGAATATATACTTCGGAATATCAAATTGACTATTGAATATTTTCTAAACAAATTGAAATATGAGGTCTTTGTGGAGTAGTCCACCTAGTAAAAAAAAAGGCTTAGTTGAATTATTCAACATATGGAGGTAATTATGTTCACAATTGGATGTCCAATCATCTGTGGCACTTGCAAAGAAAAACTGATTAGTGTATTCCCATGCAACATGACAATGACTGTAATGAAACAAGGGAAAATGCACATAGTGCATTGTGTTCATTGAGAGAGGCGCAGTAGTACCACAGTGTTATAGTATGTTTTAAAGGGATGCAGGGATGCAAAACATGGTGAGACTGGCCAAATTATAAATTGTTTTGTCGTCTAAATTGAGACAACATATTTGTATATAGGCTGCCTAAAAGCAGTGCATTCTTACTAAATGACTAGAAATTATTGGGCACAATTATTTGTCTGCCTTGTGTGTTCACTCAGAAACCAATGCCTCAGCGCAACAACCCTCTCTTCTGCAGCAGAAACCATCGGAACAGCGTTTACCTTCACCATTCTGTTTCCCTCAAAGCTCTAATAAATGCCGTTATCCCTCAAATACAAGCATAAATGAATGTTTGACAATATCAAATAACAAATTCTCGCATCAAATACAGGTAGAATAGCAACAACTATTCCACTTGCGTTCAATCTTTCGCATATTCAGACATCGCTAGATATTGAGTTTTCAGAGACACATCACGGCACACAGCTAACACTGATAAAATCGGCGTCATACAGCACAATGACAAAGCACAAAATAGGCAACATAACTACTCTGCTATGGCACATTTATAGTACATGCTGCTCCTATTCTTGCTTTTGTAACACCCGCTGTGCTTCCTGTTCTTGTGTTCTACCGCACAGCCTTTTAAGCATTCGATGAACTTTACTGCCTTGCCATTTTGCTTCAACGAGCTCGTGTGTGCAGTCATCAGTGAATGCAATTTACACAGTGTGTACAGTAAAACCTCGTTAAACCGTACCTGCTTAAACAGCAGTTTCGTTTTAAAAGTAGTAAAGTCAAATCCCCGACTCAGCGTCCATTGGTTTTGTATCCGCATAAACTGTACCAGCTTATTGCATACGTATCGGTTAACACATACCGTAGTGTTTCCACTTTTCATTGTGCAAACACGGCGGTGCGTCGTCTCCTTTGGGCGGCCAGGTAGAACAACAAGCCTCAGAGATCTGAACAACGGCCTCCAAGCACCCTGTGCGTTTGCGCGTGAAGCCACATCGACATCAACATCATTTCGGCGCCACGACAGAGAGCAAGAGAGCATTGTGGTGTCGTGCAAGCGAGGACTCGCGTCATGCCGAATCTTGGATAAAAAAAAAGACGCGGAGTGCTCAGCATGCAAGAAACATTAGAATCGTTCGTGCTGTCGAATGTGACACGAAGAAGTCGGCGCTGGCACGCGACATGGGTCTACTGTTGATTACGGTGTGTGGCATTTGGAATGCGAAGAAGTTGCTCGGCAGCGCTGCTCCGACCGCGAAGAGATGTTGGCTACGAGGTTCAACTTTTCAACATCGTTGCCTCTGTTGTTGCCGAAGTGTCGACTAGCGACAGTGATAAGGATGGCACGGAAAGCGACAGCACAGGCAATTCAGGCCCAACAGTGGCAGAAGTTGCGCATTACGTCAGGCTCATGAATGCAATCGTTGCGAGGAGAACAGCACCCCGCAATGAAAAAGTGCCCAGCGACTTCTGCAATGCTACCGCACCTGTGTACGGAGAATATGCAACGCCAACGAGGAATCTGCCATGCGAGTGTTTGCCGAGAAGAGGGGACTGGCTGAAAAGCTGGCTCGCAGCTTCAGTAAGTTTGAGGCCGCTGTCACCGCTGCTAGGCCGCCACGGCATTAAACGAAAGTAACACTTTTTGTCGCGCGAAGTAAATAAATACTGCATGTTTTTCCCCTCTCATCGCACTCTTTCCGAGTTCCATTTTTGACAGGTAAGTGGGTGATCTCATGGTAATTCTGTTAAGCAGTACTACCGTTTAGTACATTCACTTTCCGAGCTCCGGCCAACTACGGTTTAACGAGGTTTCACTGTATCTGAATTGTACACAGGCTGTGTGCAAAGTATATGTACACAGGCTGTGTGCCAAGTATGCCAGGAAATTCAGTCTTCTTGCATCTTGTGTGTTCCAGAAACTTCCTTGGGCAGCTGCATTACAACACCGGAATAAAATGTGAGAAAGCAATCTAACATACCCATTTTCCTTTCAAACTTCACGAGTGTGTAATGGGCAACTAATGCATTTTACTCAAAGCAAGCGGTTTGAGTTCTAGAGGGCATTCAGCGCCAGTTAGGCTACAATCGCACATCACTGTTTCAAGTAATTAGGTGTTCTACTTTCTTCATCCCATCTGTGTTTCATTCTCACATAACTGCACCAACCGTACAGCCTAATCTAAGCCTAGTCAAGCTGGTAACTGTAGCTTTGAACTACCGGTACTAATTCTGGTGCTGTCCCATGCAGCATTCTTTGAGTTGAAACATATTTCCAAGCATCGGAAATCTAGGTGGCTCGTGCTTCCGAATAAATTCCATAGGTCAACGACCTCGTTTCCGCAAGGCAGAACACACACTCTTTTAGAAATGTTACGTGTTCTGCGATACACATCTCTAGCAGATTGATATCCACTATCATTTTTGTGTCGGCTTCATTTTCCTTTCAATCCTTGCACAGCAGTGCTCACATATGCAATATGCAGAATACACAGTAACACACAGACTATGCAGCAAGATACAGAATACGCAGCACTGGTGACAGGCAAGCAAGCTACACTGGTCATTATTGAAAAAAAAAAAGAAATAGAAAAGTAATAGAATGTGCTCTAATGTAAAAATTATTCTGGGGCAAAGAATAGGAAATATTTTGAGAGTCTAGGTCATGTTTCCCCACAGTGAGCCACTATGCATGAGAAAAAAACAACGATAAAATGTGAGATGAGGTAAAAATGACAAGAAATGCAAAAGAAAGCAGCAAAAGAAGAAAGACAGAAAGAGAATGAAATGGTGCAGTGGCAGTCATTTTTGTTTTAATTTTTGTTGTTACGTGGTGAGTCATACCCATAGAGAGGTAGGGGGTCGTCGCGGTGCCTCCTGGTCCCGTGGAGGAGGAGGCTTCTAGACCCGACCGAGGGGCGTCACGTGACACCCGATGGGGGAGAGTTACGCAAAAGATTTTTTTTGCGATTCGCGTTGTAGTGGGGGAGAGAGAGAGAGAGAAGGCAGGAAGAGAAGAGAAACAGCAGGTGGTGAGCAGAGAGACTTAACCATGCCACCGCAACAACAAACGGGCTCAAACTTACGAGAGTGCAAAACAGGCAGAGGTTACGAAAGAGAGAGAGAGACAAAGAGAATGTACGTATTTGATCAAAGCAGTGCTTGGCAGGCTTAATTATGAGCTTCAAGGAATGGTTGTCTTATAATATAGCCGAAACTGAAAATCTCATTGACTGATGCTTATGACCATACAAGAAAGAAACAAGTTGGCATGAACATAGGCTCACATTATTGTTGTTGTTGTTTTTTTGTCATGATGCAAGCAAAGTATTGCAGTGTGCTGCTTAGATGCAACATCAGCTATACTTATTTATTTCCATGTTAAGCTTATGAATTTACTCACTTACTTATTCATTTCTATACCAAAGTTAAGAGAGAAAATGAATTTACTTTAATGAACTGTTGCTTTCTGGGCAGAGTTAGAAGCTTCAAAAGAAGCTGCTCTTGTAGCAGCAGCAACTTAGCAGCAATGTACAGACTTTGTTGCTGTGTGCTGAAATGATACAAACCCACAAAAATGTTTGCCCAGGTACTCCTGCTTTTATCTTTATTTTTTCTCTCCCCAACCCCCTAGGCAGGAGAGATTTGGCACTGCACTGTTTGACTGCATCATTTATTCATCTACTCATTAATTTCAATGCTAAACTTCATCGGCACCAGTCACGTTCTGATTTCAAGAAAGCTGGGATACACTGGAAACAAAATTAAAACAAATGGCACTTTCTGAATATGGTATTTAAGCTTTGATTAAATATGCATCTTGATAACACAGCTGGCCAAGAAGTAACTTAAAGTACTTCCAAGCAACAGTGCTGCACTAAGTGTCAATCGTTAGTGACGAATGTATTTTATTTCTGCTCTCTTCAAATGCGCCGTTCACGGCCCGCAGGATGTGGTTCGTAAATTAGACAAATGAAAAAGATAGCTGTTACGCTCTACAGTATTATTATTTAGCCAAACTGCAGTAGTGGACGACATAATGCACTTTCATAGCTTCACTCCTGCTATATTTATTGCCTGAGTCAACGCTTACCGAAAGTATTGCAGGCTGAGAGACGTTTGAGGCAATACGTGAGACAGAGAGTAACCGTGCTGCATGCATTATTTTTCCGTCCACTTAAACGCAATGCATTCCATCCCCCGCTTTGCACAGTGTTCACGAGACGACCCAAGTCATTATATAGTCTAGGCTGCACCGTTGACTCCCAAGAAATTCCCTCAATAAAAAAAAAAAAAAAAAAGAGTAGTCTGCAAAGCAGCGAACGGCAGCCAAAGAGTAAGCAGCAGCACGCAGGCCGAAAGGCACGAGCAGACAGGAAGCCCACCCAGGCAAGGCTTGCGAGCACACGACAGAAATCGAGGCAGTCGAGATCTGGGACTCACCGAACACCGGCTGATACGATTGTACTTGCGGCCTTCTTCACTGACTTGGTACACATAGATGAAGCTGTCTCGTGAGCCGAGGGCGAGGAGCTGGCCATCTGCAGCGCGCGTTCAAGCAGCGATCATGTCACGCTTCTCGTGTCAACGTCCTTTTCTACACTTCCCGTATCTCTTTGAGAATTTACACAAGCAAAATTAAGTTATTTGTGTGGATCACTGGGTACTAGCACTGGCTAATCCAGTACAGTCAACTCCTGTTAATTTGACTCTTGTGGGACTGCAACATTTCGCTGAATCAACAGGCGGTGACAAAACGAACAAATTCTGATCTTTCTGCTTTAATGTTTTAGGTATTGTAATGTTTTGCTATTTTTTTTCGTTTTGCTCTTGAAGCATTCAAACATGCATCCAACACACACTCAACAAGCATCTGGAGATGACCAGCGTAGTGGCATGCGGCGCTGTGCAATTGCCACGTGACGCCATGCTGTACGGACAAAGACAGCTGAACAAGGGGGTGTGACACGACAAAATACAAGAGTGAACTTGTGTTGGCTTCATGAAGTGAAAGGAGCGCTGGCCACTAAGAAATAATAGAAAACAGCTTCACACCAGGGAAGCAGTAGCAGCTTGTGCCGGACTCCTTCTGTTTTCACACTATTAATAACCACTACATGCATCAGGGGGTGCTAGTGGGGGGGGGGAGGGGGGGAGGGGGGGTCAGTGACAGTAGAATTAAGCGAAGTCACATGCTTTCAGATTCAAACTAAGCAAACTTTCTTTTCAGCAATGGATTATTTTTTGCCGGGTATTTCAGGTGCATTTGAATTAACGGAAATGTCTAATTAACCAAAGTCTCATTAATGGGAGCCAACTGTAGTGCATTCAAATAGAATGTGTAAGAAAAAAAGAAAACGAGAAGACAATGTCAGTGTAAAGCATAAGCAAGAATTTTACCAGTGAAAACTACATTTGCACAAGCAAAAAAAAAAAAAATTACTGCATCTGTGTGACAATGCCCCTTTTCTTTTTTACTTTTTTTTTAAACATACGCGAGAGTGTTTTCTATTGTATTAGAAACCATGGTCCTAATGCAATGCAATAATGTTTTCCCTGCAATTTTTTTCACTTTTACGCAGGGCACGCTCAACTGCCAGACAAGCAAGTCTCGGAGAAAAGCCAGCCACTCAAAATGCTCACTTGGCGAGAATGCCACGGCGTCGATGGGCTCGGTGCCGTCGCTATGCATCGAGTAGAGCTGCCGCGTGGACGAGTCTATGACGCTCCACCGACCCGTCCGCGTGGTGAGCACCAGGACGCTGCCATCGGGAGAGAAGCAGGCAGCCTGTGCCTGTTCCTGCACGTTCAGCAGGGCAGCACAGGTGAGGAACACCAGGAAGGCCAAATGACACAGAGGTCAATTACGCGATAAGAAATAAACGCGACCTTGGCAAAGACGCCACATCTCCAGCTGTCGACTGAAACATAACTCGCTTTGATGTGATGCGCGACAAAGGGCACAAGCCATACACTCGTAGTGCACGAATACAGGACAAAGAGAAACATACATACACTATAGGGTTATCAAAAAGTGAACGCCTAATTAATGCTCAAGTGAACATCAATCAATCGATCATTCAATAAATCAATCTTTATTTTCCTTTTACAGAAAGAAAAGTGTCAGACACATAAAAGCCACTACGCCGAGCAGCTCGATGGGACAGCTGGTCCTTGATTTGACAGAAACGGCCAGGAATATACAGATCGATGCACCTGCCTTTGGGCAAGTATTTAAATAATTAATAAGCCTGGGCACAATACGCTTACTTGAAAAAAAAAAGTAAGGTAAAGAAGACTATTAAATAAAAAGAAATCACTTGAAGAGAATGTAACTTCAGTGATCAGCTCTACAGGAAACAAACACCACAGGAGGGAAGTGCTTGATGCGAGGCATTAGACTGACCTATAGTAGTAAACATTTACTGCCAAGGCATTCATTTTGAGACTAAGATACACAGTAGAACCATCAGCTATTAAAAGCATTCAGCATATGCTTCCAATGGCACTACGCCACACATTCTGTAAAACAGACAAATGAAGATGTTTATCGCAATTCAGTTGGCGGTGATAGCTGTGAATGCAATGGCCCGCTAGGAGATTAGCTGGTACCAGGAGGGGAAAGTGAGTGCGTGTTGGCATTTCCACATGATATGGGCAGGTGAGTACTGCTGGAAAGCTGGCACAGCAGGTGTCTGCTGCTCTCGATCACGCGTGCCTCATGCCTTTTCTTGTTCACATAGGATCTAGCAACCAAAATATGTATCATACGGCCGCAGTTTGGCAATGTGCTGAATGTTGGTGCCAAAAGATTGCGTTTTCCGAGAAAGTATTAATTGGTAAACAAATACCATAACTGTATTCGGCGAATTTCTGTGTTCGCAATCATGAACGTCGGCACCAGGAAGTCGAACGAAACGCGATTGTATTGACGAGGTTCAATTGTATTCAGTCTTAGCCCTTTGAGTGCCAGGCATGTTGAGCAATTTCACTTGCTGTTTGCTGGAGGTCTTTCCAAGATACAACAAATTCAATTTATGTTTAAGTAACACATTAGCCGGCATGCTGTTTATTTAGAATATGTTGCTCACCATTTTACAAAGTTTTTTTTAATCTGAAAATTCAAACAAATACAGTAGAATCTTGTTGATACGTTCCAGTTATGTACGTTTTCCTAGCACCAACGTTCGCTATCGAGAACACAAAAAAGTGACCTAATAGAGTAACGCTCATTTTTTTACCGGTTCATTCGTTCCCAGAAGACACAATTTTTCAGCATCAACTTTCAGTACGTCACCAAACTGTGATCGTATCATACATTTTCCAGCCCCTAGATTTCATGTAGACAATAAAATGCACAAGACACGCGTGATCGGGAACAGTATATAGCTGCCCACCGCGGCAGCTTCAGTGCAATACTCATCTGCCCGTCTCGTGTGAAAACGCCGGCACGCACTCAATTTTTCATTGCGGTACCAGCAAATCTTCTTTCGTCGTTCTCTCTTCCCTGGGGTCATCGCTCACGGCATTAAGAGCTATCACCACCAATCCTATTGCAATAATCACCTTCACCTATCTGTTTCACAGCGCGTGGTGCATAGTGCCATTGGTGACGTCCTGCCCACTTTAAGTTGGCGACAATCCAAACACGCCGCCGTTCCCTGCTGCATGCAGCACGATGTGGGCGTAGCAGTTTACTTCGGCGGCATCTGGCGTTGTCCACCAGCTCAATTTCATTTTGGTGTTCCGTCGCCCTCTTAAAACACCCTGCTATGGGAAAACAACAATATGCATCTCGTGCCGCCCGAGCACCAACAGCTGGATGCTCGTTGGGGGGCCATCTTGTGCCGCAAAAAAATGTGCGACGCTTCGCATTACATAGATGTCAACAATAGTTGAGTCTGTCGAATTCTTAGTTAGTTCGGATTGTACGTTTTCCCAGTTAGTATGTTTTTTCTCGCGTTTTTTGCCAAGACGTACGAATGAGGTTCTACTGTATTACGACTAAAGCAAATTAATTAGGATAACTAGTGTTACACAGGCAACATGGCCTCCTTGTTGCTATCATTGTCACTTGAAAACATCTCATAGTCAACACTGAAGTCCTATAAGTCTTAGTTCATAAGCAGTTCTTGAAATTTCGTATCATTAAAAAATGTGAAGGCTTTTCGCACCACTCTGCCATGATCAGGAAACACGAGACATGAGCAACATCAACAGGCAAGCTTTCTCGAACCATCCACCTCAGAAATAAAACCTGCCATACAATTTTCGTTTATCCAACTTCCACATGCACCGCAAGTTCGTTAATAAACCAGCTAGCCCGACAGTCCACTCTCGAGAAAAGGCACCCGGGCAAAATTTTTGCATTTGTAAGCTTAGCAAGACCGAAACTTCAACAAGTTAGGGATTCCTGCTTCTGAAAGGCCGGCATGCAGACAAAAACATAAGCATGCAACAAACAGGGCATCAAACACTGACAACACAACATGAAGTGCCCAAATGTCACTTGAATCCACGTAGTTGACGACCTAGGCAAAACTAATTCGTATCTAAAGTTATGATTGAAAATTAGACTGTGTTACGTTGCCATCATTTGGACAAAGAGGCTTTTTTGTGTAATGACACACGTCACATCTTTTGTGACTAAATGGAGAGAGCTGCAGCACTCATGATAACTTCAGACAAGCAGGATTCTCAAACAGGCTTTTTTTTTTTTTTTCATGAAATATTTCACTTGGCTGGGAGCTATATTCAAACATGCCCCACAACCTACTTGCGCATGTTTTCAGAGGGTCATCCACTTGTACACATGGCAACACTGACCCTCAGACAAGTATAATCTTTAAAATTAATCTCCAACTCAAAACGTCACACAGTCACCTAAATGATGACGATTACGCACACTTTAAATGTGCCACGTTTTGCAGTCACAATACTCTTTGAGAGAAAGCTGTTCGAGGTTTCCCGTGAAGGTGACAGAGTGACACTCACGCCCAGATCCCGGCTCCAGACTACCGAGTGCGACAGGGTGTCCCAGAGATGCACCTGGCAGTCGTAGCCGCCTGTCACAAATTGGTTCTGCGTTGGGTGGACCGCCAGCGCCCAGATCTCCTCCGTGTGGCCCTGAAAACACCCAAGGCCCATGAGTGAGGGTTAACATCATCATGCTAGAGTACTGTACAGAGTGCCCTATGTGTGCTCCATGGCCCGGTAGAGTAGAACCTCGTTCACATGTTTTGGAAAAAAAAATTCGATAAAGAACCTACTAACCTAGAAAATGCATGATTGGAAGTTACTAAAAAAATTTACAAACTCAAATGTAGTTGACATCGACGTAATGCGAAGCGCTGCACAAACCGCTGCAGCATGAGACACCAACACAAGCTTACATTTGGACTTCTCGAATTTGGCCTGGATAAGCAGGTTCTTCAAGTGGGACATTTTGGCGGGAAGTTCTGACACGCCTAACTTGGTGCAAATTGTTGTGGCGCGAGACACGGACCCATGTTGAGGTGGTAGGGCCCAAACGACTTGTTCCTGGTTCTTGTTCACATTCACATTCTTGATTTCCTATCACGGAGTGTTTTAATTTTAACCTTTTGAGGCACTATGCACACAATTGTGTAAACCGAAGATAGTGAATCAAAAGCAAAAGCACTCAGAAAAATATTTTTTAAATATGTAGCAAAACATTCTTGAACGCTTAAATTAAAATCAAATTATGGGGTTTTATGTGCCCAAACCATGATCTGATTAGGAGGCATGCCGTAGTGGAGGACTCCGGAAATTTTGACCACCTGGGGTTCTTTAACGTGCACCTAAATCGAAGTACACAGGTGTTTTTCTATTTCGCCTCTGTCGAAATGCAGCCACCGTGGCCGGGATTTGATCTCGCGACCTTGTGCTTAGCAGCCCAACACCACAGTCACGAAGCAACTACAGCAGATTTTCAAACACTTTTGACTAGACATGCGCTGCAAAATTTAACAATATGTGTGTAGTGTATTAGTAAAACAAGTGGGAAGGTAGAGGGCTGGGTATTTCGTGCTCGGTGTCAATCAGTCGTCAAATGCAGAGGGTTCCCTTCTTTTACTGCTTTTCACAATTTCTTACATCCAGCATACATTTCAAGCAGCTGGACAGGTGCTTTCCAAGTATTCTAGACATAATATAGTTAACGTTCTCATATCTTGCATTCCTACATAGAATTCTTGCATTGAGAACTGAATGAAAGATCTAAAATTATTAATCAGTTCTGCAGATATTCATTTTTGCCTGATTCCGAAGATGCAAAAAGCATCGCGAAACAAAGTTTTCACTGAACAGAATTTTTCGGCAATCGAAAGGGTCAAGACTGCCACAGGAAAAAAAATTAACAACATTGAGCTGGTGGACAGCACGGGAATACGATCCCTAGGACGTTGCCAGGGCGATACGCTACACTCCCTCTGCGCTGTCCACAGCACGGAATGGCGGCGCATTTGGGTTATCGTCTATTAAAAGCATGCAGTGCACCCTAGCCCTCGCTGCGAAACAGGTAAGCAAAGATGCTTATCGCAATAGGGTTGGCGGCGATAGCTGTGAATACAGTGAGCAATGACCCAGGAGGTGATTTTCTGGAACCAGAATAAGAAACTTGGCACACATCGTTTTCTCACAAGACGGGTGGTCACGTATTGCGGGGAAGCTGCTGAGGTGAGCGGCTACTGTGCTAGATCGCGCACGCCTTGAGCCTTTCTTTGTTTACATGGCATCTAGCAGCCAGAAAACATATCATACAATCGCAGTTTGCCAATGTACTGAACGTCAGTGCCGAAAGGTAGTGTTTTCCGGGAACATATGAACAAGTAAAATGTAAGCGTAACTGTATTAGTAATATTTTGTGTTCTTGATACCACACGTTGGTGCTGGGAAATTTTATGTAACAGGATCATATCAACGAGGTTCTGCTGTATACTACACAGTTCATGGCACTGCTCCAGCTAAGTAAGAAATTGAAGACTTGTCGTCGTGATGGCAAAAAAATTTGTGAAACACCATCTGGATGAGAGTGATCGAGGACTCTGGTTAAGTTCTACCCTACCACAAGACCCTGCTGCAACGCAACACGGAGACTGAGCACGATATACCATGTTTAATTAGAGCACACAATGATGCTGTCAGTAAATTTAACTAAAGAAGTAAAAACGCGTGTGTATTTTGATCAGCAGCCAGAACAGTTGTAAGATTGAAAAAAATGCTAGTGCTCAGAAAATACCCAAGGACAACCAGAAAACAAGAAATCGGCCACGCACATGTCCAACAGAGCATCAGTCGTTATTTCTACTAGAGCATTACATTGTTTTTTAGGACCTTGCTAGCAGCGGACTGCATATTATTGGACACTACACCGGGAACACGCACCTCGATGTCTACAACAGCAGCAGCCAGCGCTGTTTACCCCAATAAGTGCTCCTCATAAACAAATTATCGAATTCACGAAATGGAATAGTTGAACCACTGAAGACATAGTTGATCAGTAGTGGCCAAACAAGAAAAGCCTCTGCCCAGAGTCAACACTTTGATATGGGAGCTTGTCTTCCCTGACAAATACAAGTACCAATGTCAAAACATTGGTTCTGGGCTGAGGCTTTTTTTTTGTTCCACCACAACTGATAAATTCAGGTTTCTGTGTCCACTTTGCACAGAAAGCAAGATTGTCGTTAACCATTTTATTGCCAGACTTGGGAAGAAAGACTTAGACAGGAAGTTTATACACTGATCCTGCCCTGGCTGTACTGTTGTGCAGTGCTTGAGGCTTACCATGTACGTAAATATACGTTATTGTTCTTACTATCGTTAAGGTATACGGGGGTATGCCGTAACAACAGTAAGAACAAAAATAATAAACAACAGCAATTGCAATGAAACAACAAAACAGTAACAATACTCGTGCGGTCATTATTGTCTTTATGCCTGTTTCATTTTGTGCTGCAGGCCATGTAGAGGCCGTGTCGTCCCTCCAGAGCCCACCCACCTGCACGACAGTGGAGAAGTTGAGGCTGAATGTTCCCTGCAGGATCGAGTTCCGGGTGGTCCCGATGAGCAGCATGCTGCCTTTGCCCTGGGCAAGGGTTCGAATCCCACCAGCCATGTCCGGAAGCTGCGGGAGAGAGCAAGGCACGATGAAAGGCATAGGGAAGCTAAGGTACAGCTCGTAGGGTATGACTCATCAGCTGCCAAAGCTGCAAAATTTCAAGGTGAAGCAATCCGGACCAGCAGGCACAAGTGTGATCTTCCAGCTCCTTGACACTACAGAAATCTTCTGCGCTAGTGAGATCTTGTGCAAAGCAACAGTGATGCGTCTGTAAGCCAGGCTGTTGGTGTACCTGACCACATACACACATAGTTGTTTACCCCGTCCAGTACTGTCTTTTGCACTGCTAATCCTATTTCAAGTTCGAGACAGCTCTATTGCCACATATACTGAAAGTAATACAAGGATAGCTGGACTTATAGAGTAGTTGGCTAGTTCTTGGTTCACAGAGCACATGTCAAGTCAGCCTTGGTAATACAAAATAGCACTTAAACACAGCAATACAATAGCACACCACTGTAAGCAAAAGGTAGATCACAAGAAATGCAGTGAGAACCTAATTGCCCACTACACAATTTCGACACTACAAGTAGTAATGTAGTAGTGTATTGTAATAAAAACAATAACTACAAAAGGAGGTAGGAATGAAGGGCCATGGGAATCTTAACTATCCACTTCTCAGTGGACACCTGTCCTGTCCCGCAGCTGTGAGAAAGGTGGAGGCTACGAGTAAAGATAGGGGAAGGAAAGTTGCAATAAAATATGCATAGAGAAAATAGAAAAAAGGGTGAAAACGGGGACATACCTTTAAATACATGACTATAAATATCTTAAAAAAGACAGAACAAATACAACATGTGCAACAGCGATTCACAGCACAGGGTTATGCGCTGTGTCACTCGGCAACACAATGCTGGTAGTGGCAGGAAAAAGCCATAGAAAACTTTATACATTGTATAACATTATATCATAGCCAACTTAGAGGTCTTGTTGAGTAAGGTAGAACACTTTTGATGACAGGCTAAAATTAAAAGCAAGCTTAAGTGACAATACCCCTCCATGGTGGGAGTCTGAGCATGCAAGCAAGTCCTGCAGTACAGAAGGCCCAGAATTGGGCATTCCTGCTGGCTGAATTCAGATTTATATTTGCAGTTATTGCTTCATTCTTTCCTTGTTTCTACTGTTACTGCTGCTGGCTCATATCAAGCATAGTGCAGTTTGCCATAGGGACAACAGAGAACATTATAGATGATGTTGGGCAGACAAAAAAATGCAAAAGCAATGGGTTCAAGCAGGTATGCCCTGGTGTTCTGTGAAGGATTCCAGGAATCCACTGGGAAGTTCACTAGTTGCATCCCAATTCAATGACACGTTACTAATGGCCATTCATTACTGGCATTTCCCTTATTATTTTTGAATTTCTTGGCAATCTAAGTTAATGTCCAATTTAGGAACTATCTATTTGAACTAACTATCTGCCTATTAGTCAGTTTGTTCATCATCATCATCAGCCTGTTCTATGTCCACTGCAGTACAAAGGCCTCTCTCCCTGCAATCTCCAATTACCCCTGTCCTGCACCAACTGATTCCAACTAGCGCGCATGAATTTCCTAATTTCATTGCTCCACCTAGTCTTCTGCCGTTCTCGAGTGCATTTCCCTTCTCTTGGTATCCATTCTGTAACCCTAATGGTCCAACGGTTACCTGACCGGCATATTAAATGGCCTTAATCTGCTGCAAAAGGTTACGTTGGCAAGAACCCACTAGTAAATGCCGGTGTGGAAAGAGAGATAGGCTGTTTTCACCTAGAAAGATTACATTCTGTTACTTTAACTGGTTCTGACAGAAATGTAAAAAGAAAAAAAAGTTGTAGGAGCTGCTACATGCATAATGACATAGTGGAAGCTCTCTTGCATCCTATCATGGCTATCTTCCAATCGCTGCCTTCACACCTTTTAAAGGCAGATGCGTTGTCCTTGTGTTTCCTGTGCAGAAAAATAAACTGCAGAAGTGCACAGTAGCCAACTGTAGTTTTCAATGTCAAAGTTTTCACATGAAAGACATTCCCTCACGTTTCTACCCTTTCTTTCACGCTGTTGCACCACATTCTCGTGACGTGACGTGATGCTGCTCCATCACATCGCAACTTTACACATAAGATGCCCACACAGCCAACAAGCCCCCTCACCTTGGCCTCTTGTCCTGTCCTCGTGAGGCTGGAATCCCACTGGACCACCTTGCGATCTTTTGCACCACCCGTGACTATCGTGCCATCCTTCATGGCACAGATAGAGAACAGTGGCCCGTCATGGGCACCTACAACCGTCCGGCACACCTTGTTGGAGCCTGCACCAGATCATGTGGATGCTTGCCATGCGGCGATCTCTTCCAGCATTCACTCACACTGTTATACACATACTTCCAGTAGCCATCGTAATAGTTTATCGATTTGTTTATTTGTTTATTTATTTTTGCTTATTTACATTAAGATACTTCCCCTGGTAGGAGGCTTTCACGGCACATGTACATACAAGGGAAATGCAGTTCGGCTACACAGGCAAGAAAAGAAGTTTAACCATAGAAACAGCAGTTTGGAGAATGTAAAAGTGAGAAAAGCAGCAAAGATTAAAAAAAAAACAGCAACATATCTGCACTCACACATTTAACAGCACTCACTAAACCATCCTGGAGTCAATTAAACGAGGAGGAAGACTCTAGAGTATGTAAGGTGTTCCAGTTTCAAGTACATGCACACACAATTTTAACATTTAGGCACGAAGCTGGAATATGCTTGGTAGTGATCACTGCAGAGTGCAGGTCATATGTGAGTGTTACACGAGTGTCATGTGGTGCATTCTTGATCGGGATCTAGCCCTATCGGGATCGAATTTCTTGATCACGATTGGCTCTGTTGTGCAAGCTGTGGAAGGGGGCCAATCATGATGGAGAAATTCAATCCTGATTGGGCTGAATCTGAGTCAAATCAAAAGTGCACTATGTGACACTGTTATTAGTGTTGTTTTCAGATGCAGCTACAGGGTAATGCAGTATTCGTTGATGTCACCCACAATCTTCACTCTATATTCAACCTCCTTCAATTGGCACTTGAGTTTCACGCCTTCTTCTCGTACGGTTACTGTTTATGACGTGTGTCACGAGCAGCAATACCTTCTGGCTTCATATATGCAGTGCGCTTCCAAAAATTTTTTCCAGAACTTCCACATCTTGTAGTTTAACTAACCTGAAATTCTCTTGATGAACTTTCTCTCGTGAAGGAAGTTGAGCACTCTTGTTCTGAGCTGGTATTTTTTCGTTCAATGTCACGTAAAATGGTGTTACTGAGTCATTCCTTGTTCAATGACGCCGGCACATAAGTGAAGCATCACGACATCACACCGCACTGTCGCCTAAGTTAACTGGAAAAACTTTTGGACACATTCCTCCGAGCACAAGCAGCTGAGAGCTCACCCCTCTGCCAGACCATGATGTTTCCGTTGGAGTCACCGGTGAGGAGTTCCCCGAGCTCTGTGAAGGTCATGCAGAGCACGTACTTGGGCTTGTTGCTCTTCTGCAAGATGACCACACACGACGGTCACTCAGTGGGCACGCAAGCCTCGTAGCTCATTCTTTCACAATCGGTGCCAGGCAAGCATTTCAAAGAAAAAGTAAGTCACAAGCTTCCTCACTGTATGAGAACCGACAATCATTTTCGACTGCACACTGTTTGCATTTATTCAAAATTTGTAACCACTGTCACTCCATATTCCGTGAAACCAGTCAGACATAACAGATAAACAAAAGTAAATCACAGTAAACCTGACATTCACTAATCAAGTAGCACTATGTTTGGGACAAGTATCGAGACAGCATCAACTAGGTCAATGATAAAATCTTGTCACTGGTCACAGACATAACACAATCTGATAATTACGGGCATTCAAGAATGTTAAACATCCCTCTTGTATTGCTTGCCTTTACTCGGACATGATAATTTTCGACCAGCTTCATCACCAATAAAGTAAGAATTTCCTGCACAATGAAAAATTAAATCAGACTCTGCCTAGGCAAAATATAATTGCATCCAGCCAGAAAAAAAACACACAAATAGAAGCAGACACACATGAATGTACACAGAGAACATGCGTCTCAAGACTAGTTGGTGACCAAACTTGCCAAGCAGTAATTTCCTCTTTGTATGCTTGCCGTGAGCTGCTGAACTAAAGGCAGAGAGTGGTGATGTACTGACCAGCTGTAATCTCACCAGCATACTGCAATGCTTGTGAAAAAATAGCCAAGGCCGAATTCCTTGAGAGAAGCAAACGAAGAAGCTCTTGCTTCTTCACAAACGAAGAAGCTCTTGCTTCTTCACTGTCCAACTCGATTCACCGGCCCAGTGACTACGGTGTTCAGGTGCCGAGCCCGAGGTTGTCAGCTCGATTTGTGGCAGCAACAGCCACATTTTGATGGAATCAAAAAGCACAGATGCTGATGTACCGAGATTATGGTGCACGTCAAAGAACCCTGGTCGGTCAAAATTAACCCTTTAGCTACCAAGCTTGTACCAACATCTCCAAAGGTGTGCTATGCTCGCCCGGACCATAGCTTCTTCGGTTGTGCTTGCCAGAGACAAGCCGCACTCATCAACTCAGCCTTATTTTTTTTTTTCAGAACTTTTTTCGCCAGCCATTTATTTTGAATTTTGGGAATGCTAGTCATATCACAGTTATTCTTTCTTTAAAACCGTGTTTGTAACAAAATTCTAAAGATGGTGAGAGGCTATTCATGCAGTCTTTTTTTAATGACAATTTGTGATCTTACGTTTAAAACTGATTCCTTTGCCCCTGATAGTTAGCTGTCATTTTTGTACTAGTTAGTAAAGGTGTAATATTTCTGCTGTAAATATAAGTGTGAGTATATATGCATGACACACACGTGCATGCATGGGCGCACGCATGGATGCACGCATGCCCGCGCATACACACACACACACGGTTCGCACAAACGGCCAGACAGAAGCATGCATATATATATATATGCACATACATATAAACCAGGAGCAAGAGCCTAAAATGTGGGGCACCACATTCTGGGCAACCCTCACGGCCTGAATAGGAATCGTGCCAGAGGCCTTGCAGCTGGTTTTAAATGTATTTGTACTACGTCAAGCAAAGGTGCAGTGTTGACAGTGTAATTCTTATCACGCGGAAATGATGCAATTCTTTAGTAGTGCGCTTTTCTTTAACATAGATTTTACAACGAACACCTTTTGATGCTGCATTGTTTGTTAACCTTGTCCATCTGTAACAGTAAACATTCCTTACCACGCACCCCCCTCCCCTCTACCCCCCTCTACCCCACAGCTGCTGCTTGTCTATAATGTGGTGCTGCTGAAAATTGTGCAGGGGGGCTTCTCTGCAGGTGTCCACCTAGTGGACATGTCCATTTTGTCTGCTGCTGAAGCACTAATTGGCTCGGGGCGCCTGCCTCCTTCCGACGTGAACCCCAGCCAATCGGAACTCCAGCAGCCGACGAAATGGACATGTCCACTAGGTGGATGCCTGCAGAATACCCCCCAGGTTTCCTCATTGTTTTTATTAATACTTTTTTACATGACAGCCACTTTACGAGCAGCAAGCATAACGACTGCATCCGGCACGAGTTGACCATATTGCAAACAATTTCACACACTAAACTTACCACCAGGTATTTGCTTGTGACAGCAGAGTCGCCGCTGCCGGGATTGTCCCTCTGCCGTGATTTGACAGCAGCGTGGGACATAGGAAGGACAGGGGAAGGACACAGCAGGAGAGGAAGGTGTGCAGGGCACAGGATGTGACGTGACATGCAAGGACAACACACACGACCACCAGGGAAGTGCGCATGCAGAAGTGCTCAGGACAACGTCAAGGGTACAGACATTGAAGTGGCAAAGTGGAGGGGCGTAACTGCATGGACTTGCACATTAGGGTTCAACAACCTGAAAAATTCCTTTTAGTTCCATCTTGTCTGCCTAGTTTTCTGTTTATTTCAATGGCAGCAAGCGTTTGCAACTTATGCTTTCCTCATTTGTTTGGTGGGAATGCTAGTTTCACTGTCATCCGTAAACCTGGTCCTGGAGGACCGAGTTGCCATGCGGCATTTTTATGCAACTGTAAAGTGTGGCCCACTCTTGAAGCTAACATTTACCTGGAAACAAAGCCATCATAACTTCAGCACTTCGTCAACAGGAAAAACTGGCTGACAGAATTATTAGGCTGATATCAATGCTTTGAAATATAGGTCTGCGAGCTTTGGCGACATCTCAACTGTATGAAGTAGTGGAACTGAGTGTCTCCTTCATTTATTGCTTTTGATCTTTTCACGATATAGTTTTTCTTGTCCTCCATACTGTTTTTTTGTTAATGCCACTGTGGCATAGGAAGCTATAAGCCAATAGAACCTGTTTTCAGGAGCGGAGGGCTGAAATAAACATATGACAGCAAGTGAAAACTCGAAGCACATTCAACTAACCATTTCATCAATTGTTTTTCTTTTTTGCTTTCTCTCTAAGATGGTTACATCAATGCATTTTGCTGACTAAACCTGCTCTTCTGAGCATCATATTTCCAGACTTGAAGCTGACAAACCAGATCAGTATCTCTGCCAAATGCACATAATCTTTGCGCAAAGTTGTGGGCACCACTAACTTGGAGCAGTAACTCCTAAATGGTTCTATAAACTCATCGATTCAAATGGGCAGTCACTTCACCAAAATGATGCACTGTAAAAATTTCATTAAGTTTGGAAGTGTCGGACTGAAAAAGGACAGGTTTTATGGCCATACTACTGCTGTTGCATGGTAACTATGCAGTCACCAATAACATTCACGCAAAAGTGATAAACTTCTAATGTTTGCTTTTCAGTTGGTGGCTTTGGAGGAGGCAAGCGGCACAAGGACAGGATGAGAAAAACAGATGCATGCATAAGTGCATTTGCATGCTTCCATTACTTTGTGTAAGTGATACACAGACTTCACCGTTCACTCTACCAGTGTACCTACTGAAGTAGTGAGCAACAACTGTGCTTAAATAAGGTATGAACAATATACTTCACCAGTATTTATGTCGAACCTCCCTATTATACATAATAAGGGCCACGCAGTCTACTTACACGGCCACATTAACATTTTTTTTTGCTCCAAGTAGCTTTATTTTAGTCACTGAGGCTTCTTGTTATAAAGGCGTACACTTCCCAAAACTATTCTGGTCGAGCCCGACGCTTTTAGCTGATGAATGCAATAGCAACAAGAACATGCCACATAAATTAGAGGCTCTGTTTGTTCCCAAATTAAAAGTAATTCACAAACAGCATACATGCAAGTGACAACATGCAAGCACACACACAAGAGCCTCCAGATCCGTGAAAAGACACTGCCAGACTGTGGTAGCACCACTGGAACGGTGATGCCAGTCACAATTACCTCAAAGAGGCCAAGCTTCTTAGCGAGTGTTCCCCCCTCCATGTCCCAGAAGTGGATGTGACCCTTTCCAAGTGTCACCAGGGTGTGCCGGTCCATTGGGTGGAACTCCACGGACAGAACCGTATCCGAAGCACTCTGTCAAGAGGCAAAAGGATTTTCAAAGTTCACTGCCCACTTCCTACCCTGTCATTCTTGTATTTATGACAAGGTATTGGGGCGAGTCAAGCTGCATAGTGCTGGATACCCTGATTTTATCCGCATTAACATGGAACATTTGAGGAAACTAATTTTCATTTGTTTGTCTATTGATCAAAGTTCGACCATCTATCCTGAAAAGTAAGGTGACCGGTAAGCCATGACGCTGATTCATTTTTGCTTGTTAATATGAAAGTACGAGAGATGGGGAACATTCATTCGTTCTCCAAGGCTCACAGCAACCATTACCAAGCAAAATCGTAAATGTGTATAATCACAAGCAACAAATTAGCAACAGATTAAAAAATGGAACATGTCAAACCTTTTTCACAAAAATATAATGAGATAAAAAAAATGAAACAACGTTCAGAGCAGGACAACACAGGTCTGAAAAGCGTGATTATGTTCAGCCACTAGGTTGAACAGTAAAAACAGATTTAAACAACTTGCTATCAGGAAAGGAAATAGTAACTCAGGAATAAGAGCCCAGTCATTAAACATTTATGGCAAAAACAAATCCCAAATTACAATGCCAGTGATAATATGGCAGATTACATTCTTTCAGAGTGATGTAAGTACATAGCACATCGGTAATAATTATAATATGTGGTTTTTATTGGCCTAAGGGCCAGATATGGACAAAGAGTGCCACGACATATGGTGGTGAGTCCTCAATGTATTATGAGCTGAAAATATTACATGCAATGTGGCTGCAAAAAGGCCTAAAACAAGTCACTGTCAATTGTGTGACGAGTATCAAAATAATGACAATGACTAATGATGTGAGCTACGAGCATAAAAGTCCCATTACAAAGCAATGACAGAGTAAAATGTATGTAACAGCACTAGTGCCTCAAGAGGTCCTTGAGTTCAAGGGCTGAGAGGCAGGTCCTGTGAAAACATATTGCACTGCAGTTGCAGCCTGCAAGGCAAGGCTGGGCTACAGATAACCTGGCCAAATGATTTGTATGGCATTTACGTCTGCTAAAAGCTTTTAAGGCTGCTTTAACATCAAAATGTGGCCCATGGTTCAGAAAGAATGCTGGGCGAAGAGGGATGTGCTCACGATGTGCGGGATAAAAGTACCTTTTACGTCGGGCCTCTATTCCAGGACACTGGATAAGAGCATGGAGGACTGCAAGATTGTCGCCACACCTATCGCATGTTGAAGGATCACTGCCAGTAAAGCAGTGATCCCATATGACAGTAAAACTGTTGTTCTTATTGCGCTTCACTGGATAAATATCTGTTCTTTTTCTGCCTTTTACCTGCTCCTTTTTCCTCTGCACGGAAGCACATACCTTACCTAGCTTATTGGGAGCAGTGAAAGCAACATTAACATCATATCTACTTGTAACTTTTTAAGCCTGTGCGATAAAAGAACAGACATTTGTCCAGTGAAGCACAATAAGAACAACAGTTTTACTGACTATTGTATGGGTGTGGTCTATAAAGTTCCCTTTAGCTGTGGCCAGTTCTATGTAGGGCAAATGGAGCAGTATATCAATCAGAGGCTAATGGAACATAAAAGGGCGTTAACCGGTGGATCGCCTTCTAATCTTTCCCTACATTGCCAAGATTGTAACTGCAGGCCAGAGTTAGATGAATGCGTCATACTGTACAGGCACAAGAATGAAGATACGCGTCTTATGGTAGAGGCATGGCATATCTATAACGGCGGAAGCGCGTGCGTGAGTCAGCCTTCGATTACCTTACATAAGGAAGAGATTAAGTGCCTTAACAGTTATCTCTCACGTAGACCGACACATGTACCCGATTGATACGTGGTGATATCAGTTCTGAGCTTGCACAGATGAGTTTTCTGTCTTCTTTATTTTTTCGCCTCGGTGCTCCCTTTAGTTGATAGTTGGCGTTTGTGTTGTCCACTTCTCTTGTGTCCTTGTCTGCACGTCTCACCTTTTTTGCATAATGAATCCTTACCAACTAGCTCGGCTTTTTGTCATTCTAAGTTCCACGTACACAGACTAAAACATTGTGCATGGTACACCACTATGGAGAGAGTTCATTTTCACGACGAATGGAGTGCAACTCAGCACACCTCATTGTGGCACACACGTCTTTTGGATAAATGGATGAGATAAGACGTTAGCAACTCGAACACGGAATGTGCTATTCAAGAGATAACTTCGATCAAGTTGCCTTGGACACCCATTCCGGCCGGACTAAGAAGGATTCTGAAACGCCAATTGGTGTCATATGCTTTCTCCATGCATAAGATAGCCGACAAGAAAAACTGTTTATGCACGAAGGCATAGCACATTGGTAACTATCATACTTTTCCATAATTCAAAACTTTGCAGAATATTTACTTCAGGGCTTAGTGTGTAAAACGTAATATGATGCTAAAGCTCTATATACTGAACAGTTAGCCAATCAATACACTCAAAGCTACAGGTGCACAAGCAAATCAACCGTAGACACAAATTAAGTGTTCACACTTCAAGCTTAAGTGCCAATGCCATCAAATTAAATGTATGTTACAGACCATTCCGGAAACTTTATTGGGGAGAGGGTCTTTAAGAACTGAGGCCGGCAAAAGTGCCCACAGCGATTACACAGCCAAAGCATGAGGAGTGCAATCAGGAAGCTGCCTGTACCTTTGTCTCCGTAATCTTCACCCCCTTCTCCCCTCGTTGCCAGTCCCAGAGAGAGATGGTGTGTTCGCTCGAGTCGTCCACTGCACACAGGATGGAGCCACCGTCCTGCAGAGAGTAGAGAGCCAACAAAGCCATGCTGCACATTTTAGGTCATCGAGAGATGGTAATAGACATCCACGGATGCACTGATGGATGGGTGAGAGAATGTGACATCTCAGGGAGCTTTAGCAGGCTCTGAGCTATGGGCCTATTGGTACAACATGGAAATTAGTGCGTAGCACACACGCTCCCCCCGCCCCCGCGGCCCCGCCGAAAAGAACAAGCCAACCTTGAGACGAGGACACAGACTGAAGATGGCTGTATGTTTTTGTTCATTTTATGCCCTCATCTTAAGGTTCTTGCAGTAAATAGCAGCTTCCTTGAAGAGCTTTCCCAGCATAATCAAGCTGATGTGAATGTGAGCATACCATGCTCTGCAAGAGCCAATGGGCCTTAGGAAAAACGGAAGGATCCCAAGGTTAACATCAGGAATTTGATATATACAAACTCTCACTGTAACCGTTTACAAGTACAATGCCCACTATTCAGTAGTGTCCTGACCAATCAATGGGCATCGAGAAAACAAAAATTTCTTTGTCAGGAATGATACCAGTATTCACCAGAAAAATAATGATGTCAAGCCTACCCAGCTTGAGTGAATGTGAACTAACAACATGGTGCAGTTGCACATTCCTTTCCTAAAAGCACTGCTTCTACACTGGTTACAGAAGGTGATTTTTTTACAATATCAATCCACTCAATATCAATAATTGCAGCTGCAATAAGCTAAGCCAACATGCAAGAAAAATGCTTACGCATGCCTTCTAGACTACACAATGCTCACTTCAAACTGGATTTCAAGTGGCTTTATTCCTCATATTCAAGCTGGATTTCTTGCCAGCCAGCTTGGCAACACAATGGAACCATAGTAGGGTTTTAAATAAGCTGCAAACAGCATGTTTTAGCAGGAAGGAGGTATTGGTGTACAGTCTTTGCCAAAAGTTTTGAGGGCACCCAATGAGCTTGTGGCAGAAACTCTGTAGTGCTTTCAACCTTCAGAGATTTCAAGCACCAGAGGGGTCCTAGCACGTGACAAGACAACAGGTCTGGTTATCAGCATAGTGGTTTCAGTACTTTTGACAAAAACTGTACCTCTTATGAGAACATCACAACAATGCTATAGTACACAAAGGTTATGCTTACCCTTTGTCCAAACATTGAGTACCGGCACCATAAGTAATACAAATGCAACGCAAAGAAGCAAAGGTAAGAGGTCCAAATGCAAATCTGGGTCAGCTTGTTGACATTCACAATAGAAAAAGCACTGCAGACAGATGGAGAAGATAAGCGTCCTCACGTCGATCTGTTTGCAATGCTCCTTTTTATAACGCACAAAGCTGATGCCCCTCTTCATTCTTGACATACTTGTTCTGTTTTTCACTTCAAGTACAACAGGTGAAAGAAGGATGGCATGACAATCAAGGCAAAGATGTAGAGAGAATGAAGGCACATAAAATGAATGCATGACGACTGAGCCCACCACTGGAGAGTTGTTTACAACACATGGGCTGTGAAACAAAGTGCTCACCATCTTTGAGAACGCAATGCAGCTGACCGCTCGTTCAAAGTCGCCAACTCCGATGACGTGCAACGTGTTGAGGCTGACGGAGTCCCATATCCTGACATGGGGCTGGAACGAGGAGCACGCACAGGGACCGCACGTAGAGTGCGCACCAATGTGCTGTCATTAGAAATGGTATAGCGTGGAATCTCGGAAAGTCATCGCAGAAGAGGAGAACGCCAACAGCCACGAGAGGATGCTCAAGCCTGGGTTTAAGCAAAGCTGCACTAGCGTTTCCCTTCTGTCTTTTTTGACAGGGCACTAGCTGAAATGCAAAACTGACTCTCCTTAAAGGGACTGACAACTGGCCAGAATGTGTTGTGAGACGTCGATGGAAATGAAAGGACCATGATTAATAGTAAGAGAATCCAGCATTCTGTTTGCGATTTCAGTATAAATTGTAATTTTAAACTGGCAAGGAAAGTCTTAAAAACCAGTAAGTGGTGACACCTGGCAGTGGAATCTTGGTACTTCGGATGTATTCTATGAGATTACTGTACATAAGTTGACTGTTGTTAAGTACATCATAATTATTGCATAAAATTGCACCTGGTATACTATTAGACACTCGCACATTATTCTATGCTTCTTAAATCAAAAAGGCGCGCATGGCTACGGCAACACGCTAACTCCGTATCAGGTGTAAAGGCGTCATTTTGTTTTCGGTCCGACTGGTCTTGTGTTGACTGGTTAAATACCAAAGAACTTGGACAGGAAACCAGGAAAACACGTAGCTATTACCACAGAAATCATTTAACAATTTGGAAAAGATGAATCGCAGGAACATCGACTTGATAAACAAAATCATACTCCGTTACAGGCCACACTTGTCGTCTGCCTCCCACTAATGCCGGCGTAGAATCGCTATCACGCTCACCTATCACCACTTTCAGCATGCTTCCAGTCTGATAAAAAGTGTTCCACAGCGTTTTCCATGTTAGCACTTCATGATTAAACACTCCGACTGGTAAGCTTTCCGTTGCGCTAAAAAAAAATGGCTACCATGAAAATTGGTTGTCAGTCCCTATAAGCGCAACATGTGAAAGTACGAAACGATAATGCACTTGTCAATGTGACATTTTGTTCAACTTCAGACTTATACTACAAAGTATAAGTTCTGAATGATGAGCGATCTTATTATTGAGATGAGCACCCAAGAACACAGTAATCAGTTGTGAAACACTAACGACACAAAATTTACTTTTTGGGATGGCCCACTTTTTCAGACACACATGTAAGTTTATAAAATGACCTTGAAGTAACTTTTAGATGCCAGTTGTGTGTAAAAAAGCTGCTCTTATTTATATGTCAATGATTACAGCAGAGGAAAGCGCATTCTGTGAATGAAGCCCTTCATTAACATTAAGAGTACCTGTTAACACCTTTTCACAAATATAACGGTTTTCCCAGTCACTACTACACACCATGGCATCAAATAAAGCATCTCACATGAGGCCCCACACTCTACAGCAGCAGAATGACCTTTCTTTGAAAAGCTATGTGTCTAATTCCACAAGAAGTCCTTTCCATGACAAACAAAATTTTCCTTTTTTAAAATTTTTTAAGCCTTCATGCCAAATATTGGTGTAAGGAGATTACGTGGCACAAGTTCTAAACAAATAGTGACGTTCTCAGAAGTCTGTACTTGCAGCCAGTAAGTACAACAGTACAAAACAATGCTGGTTGCACATACAAGTGCACACTGCAAATCTGATCCCGGGTGCCATACCAATACCGCAGAAATATTTAGCCTTTTTCACAGGTTCTGTGTCTCGTACCCCTTTGACACCGATGGTTACACAACTGAAACCGCAGTGCTTGAGCATCCTCTCCAAGCAGAATGGGAAACATAATTTGCAGTGCAGCAACGGGTGCAAAAAAGCCACTGCAGCAAAAAGCAGCAGGCAGGACACAAATGTGCTCACACACAAGGCGCGCTACCCCAGGGCAGCAGTCTCAAACTCGTGTCAGGATGCAAGCTACAAGTGAGAAAGACAAAAAGCTGCTGAAGCTGCAGCATTGGAGCAGTGGCTGAAAAGAAGGTATCTGAGAAAAAGAGGCCCTCTATCTCACAGTAAGGTAGTTTTACTTCCCCAGAGTTCACTATTGCTAGGGCTTAAGAGAGCACTCACAAAACGTGAACATGAGCGTGCACAAGCATGTGAAGTTGCTCTAGCCGATTCAAGGCTGACAACCTAATAACGGTGCAGACAGCACAACAGCACAAATTAAGGCAGATGACGCAGGCATGTTTCTCATCGCCACTCTTCTTAAATTATGTAAAAGTAACGACGACCACTTAAGTTCCCTTACTTCACCCTTGTTCCACATGCACTTTAATGCTCAACAATGCCTCAAGAATTCTGCAAATGACTCAGCAATCGGCATTTTTGCACTCAGCAGAATGTGACTATCTAGGACCCAGCATTATTAAGGCAAAAAAATAACAATTAATAATAATAAGAAAGAGCTTCTCAACTATGTTAAACTCTTATGGCAGTTCAATGAATCATAACTGCATATGCAACAAACTGAAAGCTGACAATTGTGAGCAACAAAATTCACTAATATAGAACATTGCTAAGCATGGAGGAAGGTTGAGTGCTCCAGCGTAGTTGTTGAGAGATGGTGAAGATGGTAGAAAATACTGCACAAGTAACATGTTTGAGACTACTGCCCTGGTGGCCAGCCTACAAGCTGCCACATGCTTGGTGACACAGGATGGCTCTACAACTATGCCTCAGGCAGGGAAGCCAGCCATAGAAAAGGACCAACTGTCATCAATGCTGCATATACAGACACCATTGCAAGAATGAGTAAGGCCAGTGAAAAATAAAGCTACCTGTTCTACACATTGTTCAGCCTGAACAATGTGTAGGGATAAAGAAAAAGTTCCAGATGACTTATTATCATCCCAATTATAAATAAATTTATTATCATTTGTTAACCACCTCTTCATTTCAACCATTCACTCAAGAAAAAGAAGATACTGATGAGAAAAATTTGTTTTAAAAGTTGGCAGCTGTGAATGACAGACTAGACTGAATATTTCAAAATAAAATTTATATTTCATCCTACAAGAGCATAGATCAACTCTAACTGCCACAACATTACAAATGCGAGACTCTAGCCTAGTATTTAAAAAAAATTAAAAATTATTCTTGGAATTAAATCAATTCTACCTAAAAAAAAATTTGGAGCAATCATCAGCTACAATGAGTTTACGAATTAAGCTCAGGCAAAGCAGTCCTGGCTCCACTCATTCAGGGTGACAGACCTTGTAAGGCCATCCAAAACTTGCATCACAGTCACTGCAAGCAGCTCAACTAGCCATTCTCACAGTTACCATCTGGTTACTGACTTAAAGAACTGCACTCTTCTAACAGGCCCAAAGCCCTTTTAGTTTACACTCAAGTGAACTGTACAATAAGCATCACACTATCGTACCCACCTATTGTTCAATGGATGAACAATACATAATACAGTCAACACGAGTCAGTATCAACTGTTTCAAAGTCTGATGCTATGCAGCACAATGCAGTCAGCCCTAAAGCAGACAGAAGTCTACTACAGGCAAACAGCACAGCCGCAAAACAGAAAGCACGCCATTACATCACGCACACACACGCACACACATCTACGTATGTTCAGGCAAAGACCAGGTGTGCACAAGAACAGGTGTGTAGTTGTGGTTCAACTCTATTACTTCATGGCAGCACTACCTCTTCAAATTCAGGGATGCACACCGAGGCGTAGCAATGAATATTGATGGTTTAACAGTTCCATAATGCCCTCCCCCATCTGCATAGCATGTGTGAGTGTAACATCCTTAAGAAACGTTAACAACAAAAAAGATAGCCCAAGGAACATAAATTCATAATTCAGACAGCACTATGCAGGCAGGCTGATAAGGTGCCAGATCATATGGAAGAACTCAACAACCAGACATGCTTCACCTCATGCACTCAACTACGCCTTGCAGGATATAAGTGTGCAGGCTACGGCCGTAAAGAAAAGGGTGATGCAGGGGACAAAGAAGTGTGCACCAGAGAAAATGTCTTTTAATTACCCGGCTGATGACACGTGGCTATAGAAGGGGTGGTTTTCGAGGCAGAGAAAAAGAGAGAGAAAAAAAAAGAGACATCTTAGCCGCATTGCACAAAAGTCTGTCCGAAGTTTATTTGTACTTCACATTTGGGGGCTGCACCACAATTTGAACTGGCTTACAGATTGGCAGCTACGTTCAGCAAAATGTGCCCCTGTGTAGCAGCAGTCATCAGTGAATCCACTAGTGTTACTTCAGATATGTTTGAAAGTGGCTGCAACCATTTAGCATGCAACACGAAATCATAGCTGCAATCATCTAAAAAAAACATATGAAATGCATTCCTTTATTTCTATCTTCACAGTCACACGTGCTTCTGTTTTTAAACTTCAGATCTCATTAGAATATCGGGAGCGCATCAAATAACAATTTGGTGCAGTGTAAATGGAAGCTACGGTAATGTGCCTATGTTTTGTTGAAAGCCAAGAACGCTGTTACACTTGAAAAACAGCTGTTGAAAATGCTTTTCAGTTGCTTAGACTAGTTGCTGTGAAGCTTCACGTATTAACACAAAGCTTTTTTCTGTGCAATTGATTGTAACACAGTATGACACAGCGGACTTTTTCCATGTTCAGCACAGTCACTCTGTAGAGACCTGAAAGTGATTGTACTAAGAAGCAAGCACTTGCTTTCCAAACAAAAAGTCAGGTTCTTGAGAGTGCAACCGACATTAGTGAAATAGCAATGCTGTTGGATTTTGTGATGCATGTTGTGTGTGCTCTGGTGTCCACAAAATGCCTGCACCCAATGGTGTGTTCACTGCGTACCTCTCTTACTACACTACGACAATCCGTATCTCCTTCCCTAAAAATCTTCTAAGAGCATGTCTGGCATAATTGTATGGCACACTAAAGACAAGTTGGTTTGCATTCAAAACAAACTGAAATTGGAGCAGTACACATTGATGCTACACTGTATTTTATCATTGCAACACTACATCCAGAAGTGCTTGATTAGGATTTGTCTGCTGGTAACTTTCCTTTTTTTCTTTTTTCCCCGAGAGGTGAGGTCTCGGTTGCACACTGGCTTTAGGTTGTGCTCGATGAAAGCTGTTGAGCATGTGCTTGCATGGTTGGGCGTGAAATTTGTGCCTAACAAGTTACTTTAGAAATGCCTCCTGCTCAACACATAGGTAGTTGAGCTCCAATGTACATAACGATTTGTTTACAAGACAAATTCAAGACTGCCACTCAGATAGGTAACCATGAATGATCTGCACAGCGGCACACCCGTTCAGTTGCTTGTGCCCCAGTTTTTCAAGCTACAAGTCTGACAAGGCGTTAATCCTTTCTGCTTGCGTTCGATGAAGCTATAAAACAGACCTAATTCTTTTTTCTGGTCCTTCAATGATAAGGAGACAAACACTACGCAATTGTGAAATTGAGGTAAACACTGCTAGCAACTCACCACAGATGTGGAGGAGAATGAACGAAATGTGATGACATTAAAAGCTAAAGTGCTGAAGCAGTGCGCATGTTCTGTGCAGTGATGTGCAGGAGGTTTTGCAATGTTAGTAGTATGGAGACATGAAGTGTGAACAATGTCACTGCAGCACAATATCTGAAGGCTATTTCAATATTGAAGGTAATGCTGCAAGAATGAAGATCAAAACATTGTGTCAGTCAATGTTGAAGAAGAGAAGGTTGAAGTCCTTCTGCACCATCTTGGCTATTGTAATGTCTGTGCCCTTTATTTTCCCCTTGTAAATACAAGCAAGTGCACATTATTCTGCAACACTATCTTTCTTGTTATTTCATGCTTTCAAATAAAAAATTATCACTGTGTGCAGAAAATGTTCACAAAAAAAAATAACTAACAGAAATTGATCCGAACTTTTAATTAGTAAATATGTGGTGCTGAATTTAAGAAACTTTCAAGAAGCACATCTAGGTGACTACGAAAAAAAAAGAAAAGGAAAAGAGGCAACTGTTATTTTTAAATCATGAAAAATCAAGTACATCTACAGCTAGTGTCACCAGGCCAAATGTTTAGAAGGTTATCCTTTGAGACTGGCTGAGGAAAAAGAGCGTTTGTTGCTGTTGTGCCCATAATGACATGTGCATGGGTCAATATACATGCTGTCAGTAGTTTTGTTGTGGCCTGTGAAAGGCTCTAACGCAGTTGCACGGGAGTGCCACTGCAAACGGTGGCCTCGGCTGCGTGTCGGCGTACGAGAGCAAGTCATGCAGCAGCACTCAGACGCCCGGGGTGCAGTTTACGACAGAAGCGTGGTGCGTACAATAAGGTAATGTGACCGGCTCGCAAGAGAAAAAAATAAAATCCCAACAAGAATGCATGTGACAGTGACGGCAGCGGCAGTGAAGTGACGTGACGTGACGTGACAATGACGGTGCACAGAGGCTGCACACATGACGAGCCACGAACAAAGGGGGAAAAAAATGCGTGAAAAGGAAATTGCGTTTTGCAAAAAGCCAGTGCCCCTGATAACTCACCATAAAACCCTCTTCCTCTGGCCTTATCTCTGTGCGCCGGTTCTGTGCTCGAAATTGGGGGACAAGCTTTGTCACTTTGCAGTACGCCATTCTAAAACTATCAGGCAATGTACGAAGTTCATTTGCAGACTCCGTGGATGCTCATGACCACGTGGTCACAATAAAGTTTTGTCATGTTGCAAGCTACTGACAAAGTGAATGTGAAAAAACGAGTAAATAAACCAAAACGGAGAGACTATCGCTGAACCAATGCAAAGTGTCATGACAGTTTAATCAGAGTTCAAACAGCAGCTGTGAAATAAAAAGAATGTGCCTAAATAGCTGTAACTACACGTTTCTAAAGCAATTTCACTTCAATTGTAAACAAACTATATAATGACAGTTTGCTGTATTTTCATCGCTTAAGAGCACACCACACCATACTATGTGCTTGGCAGTAGCAGCAGTGCGCAGCATGTGATAGCAATTATATAAAAGCAATGTATTAGTTACTAAGAAGCATACAATGGCACTATTTCGACGGTAGCTTAGCACTAAAAGCACTTTAACGAAGAAGGACTGAGATTGCTTTAATTTAGCTTAAGCTGCATACAGTTTTTACATGCAGTCGAATGCCTTTATAATGAAATAGTACTTGGAGCCTCCAATATCGTTTGTTATACAGGTCACTTCATTGCAAAAGGTCATGCACCCCACACCTCACGACAGAACCCTCATACAGAAGAAACTTTATACAGGTAATTTGGTTGTAGAGGCGTTCGAAGTTGTTCTTTCAAAAGTAACACCCAGGTGGGGAACTTTTTTTTTTTTTACCACATTTAAAGCTTATCTGAAAAACTGTCCAATCTGTTCTAACAGTTGTAAACAGCTCCCATAAGCGTTCAAGGGTAGCAAAGCTGAGAGTCTGCTATCTTAGATAACATTTGAAATTCTTAGAAGCTTAATGTTTCCAATGCCTCAAAACTGGAAGTAGCTCACATAACTGTTCAGTAGCAACAATAATGGAACTCTCCTATCTCGGGCTTAATTCAAAAGCTACAGACAACCTGGGCAGGTATAACGTAAAACTATTCCAATCTGTTTTCATTACAAATAGGTCATTAGCCCTCCGTGATAGGTCATAATGGTTCAGGTCCAGCCCATGGGCAGAGCCCAAGCCATTTTGGCCGATCGTGGAGGGCTAATGGCCGATTCAGAATAAAAACAGATTGGAATATTTTTACACTATTCTGGCCCACGTCTCAAAGGTAAGCTTCAAGTGCACATCTCATTTTGTAGTCACAATATCCTACTTGGCTTTCACTCATCCAAGCCAGCAGGCTTTGATAACTGCACATCTGCATGCACGAAACTTCCCAAAATTTCCCAAACCATCAACCAAACTGCCAATATAGCCACCACTGAGTTGTGTTTCTTCAGCAGTCATGAAGATTACCAAATAAAGAGCTCAAAGTTTTTTGCTTAGCTATAAGTGGCACACATAAAAAAACACGGAGACAGAGAAAATGGGGACAAATACAGCGCTTTGTTGTGTATCCTGATTTTTTATGTTTCTATATTTATTTATTTTTCAAGTGCGCTGGTTATAACTAAGTCATGAATTACCAACTAGCCTATCAGCACCTGAATAAGCAAATTTCTTCAATTCATCATTTCTTGTCCGCCTGCTGGCATCCATTATGACTGCATAACAAGGTGCAACTACTGGCAGCTCTATGCAAACTTTGTGCCACATTTCCTAGGTGCAAGCAGAAGCCTGGATGATGTGTGAGGGTTAATGTGTGCGCATGACAAGAATTTATTTCGGCGGTCTGCCCCTGGAACAATCCAGCAGTCCCGACAGCGGGTGCAAGAAGGGTGAAAGTGCCATGTGATCACTTACAATGCAATCCCCTCCGAATTCGAGGGAAAACAGTGAAGCAGCCTCTTAACATGGGAGGCAACGACTCCGACAAAAGAAAACTATTTTTCGATGTGCCTACAATGGGGGAGCACTTGGAACTGCCCTTGATTTTTCCGAGTGCGTTAAACCTGCTCTCACAAAGCTCCCAACAAGATCACACATTTTATTCTCATTCAATTGTTAAAAACTATTGTTCTCATCTCATTGCACCATGTTTATTGTCGATTTTTGTTTCTTCTGTATATAATCACAATGAGGTTGGTGTGCAGACAGTGTAATAAGCTGCAAGACGATGAGTAAAATGTCACATGTTCTCTTCTGATCCTTCAACAGTACACAGTCAAATCCCCTAACTGTCTGAGGTGTTGACAGAATGTCATTTTAAAGGACCTTAACATGTAAAGTTTCCTTACACCACTTTTTTAATTCGTTAACATGTAATCGGTGTTAATGTGGAATTTTACGATTCAGCTGTTTACTGGGACATGCAACCTTGGAGAATAAAAAGAACAAGCCAGCAGCTCCTCTTGGCCATTTGATTAATTTCTGCAGTTTTACGTGCCAAAACCACTCAATTTGGTCTGTAGACAGTGCTCAAATACTAGTTGTTGCAATGCCAGCTTGCCGTGATTGATGATTGTTTACTGTGATTATGTATTCAATCGGTTTGAGATAGCAGCACGACATGTTGTACAGTGATTTAGTTGCAAATACTTTTTTACCCGCTGTTCCGAAATATCTAAAGCATTGTGAATTCATTGAGCTGCCTAGGCAGCTCAATGAATTCACAGTGCTTTAAATACTTCAGGACAGTGGATAAAAAAGTATTTTTCTTGCAGACTCGTGTCCGCATTTCTGTCAGGCAGAAAACAATGATCAATTTGATTTGATGCTTCCTTTTAAGTTCGAGTGCACCCCAAATGTGTGGTATTGGTACAGAAAAATTTGACTGTAAACTTGTGTAATGTGAACGTGCTCAATAAAACAAGCCAGAATGTACTGATGAATGCAGAAAAAAATGATTTAAATTACTAGGACTCAAAGAAACAAAAAAGAAGACATACCTTTCTCTCTCGTCTGTCTATACTTGCTACCTGACCTGTTGCGATCAGGAGCTTGTTTGGATGGACTGCAAGGCTGGAATATAGAAGAGAAAAAGAAATTTAAGCGCACGTGCCACTTGTCTATTAGTTGCATGCTGAATATGCAGATGGCCCACATGTACATGATTACAAAGGAACTGAACTAAATGAATCACTGCACACTTAAAAAAAAAAAGCCAAGCTGCTAGAGGCGAGATTTATACATTGTCTGATCTGCAGATATGCACTTGCCAATTTTTGCACTTGCCTCTGCAGAATGTAATTTTGGGAGTGTTTCCCTGAGTGTCTGGCAAGGGCACAACTGTGTGCGTCTTGCTGACTACGAGAAAAGAAAAAAGAAAAAGAAAGAAAGAGAAAAAAAACAATGCTGCAATGTTCCAGTGGCTATGGTGTTGTGTTGCCGAGCATGAGGTCAGGGGTGCAATTCCCGGCCAGTACGGCTGCATTCTGATGCAAGCACAACACTAAAGTGCTCATAGGCTTAAATTCTGATGCTCACTGAACAACCCAACATGGCAAAAATTACTCCAGAGCCCTCCACTAAGCTGTGCTTCATCCTCGCACTAGCAAAGCCAGCTTTTGCTGGCTTTCATGCATGACTTGGCTCGGTTACGCGACTAAATATCGAGCCCCTCAGTTCCCCCTGATTCTTCTTCTTCTCGGCACTGGCAGGAAGTCTTGCGTGCCAAGTAACCAATCAGACCCAGCACCCCACGTAAGCCTTCCAATATGTGCTCACCACTTGATGTCGTCCGTGTGTCCCAGGTAGTGCCGCTGAATCTGCTCCTCCACATTGTAGAGGACCACCACGGCCGCTATGAAGTAGACCATCTCGCCCGTGGGCAAGAGGAACAGGTTGGCCCGACAGTCGCGGCCCCGGTACCCGTAGCTGGCCTCGAGTCAAGAACCCAAGGAGTGCAGGCAATGGCAGGGAAGCCAACATTCGGCAGGCGGTACCACGCCTAATTCTCAAGCTACCATTCTTCCCCCTTTCCTTCCCTAAACAAATGCTTGTTTTGCAAGACACTGGGTAACACTTAAATTGAGATGGACTTCAACTTAAACAAAAAAAGAACTGCATCACTATTTTCCAAAATGTAGGTATTGACGTAAAGATCTAGCCTAGGATATTTTTTTTTTCCGCAGCCAAAGCAAAGACTTTATTGTGTGAGACTGTCCCCTAGAATAAAACAGCTATGCCACTGCATAGTTAAGCCTACTGTGATTCAATATTCAAGAATACTGAGGATTAAATACGAAACCAGCATCCTGTAGCAATTACACTTTGCCAACACTGGTAGCAAACCATCGCAGCTCTTGAGAGTTTTTGGTTAATGTAGGTAATGCAACACAATTCTGCTATCCACAGTTCTGCATCCAATGTGCCCGAGATGCATAAACCGTGCAATTAAGATTGCTGGCAGCTGCACATTGCAAGACTTGAGTTTGCCAAGCTGTAAATGACCCCGACGGAGAACTCAAACTTGCAGGACAATAAGCGAGAAGCAGAAACTGAATATCTCCTGCTCATTCTTTCAGCGAGCATCTGCGGAAAGAGTTTATGTGGTCTTAATATTACGGCCACTTCTTCGCCGTGACGGGCCACAACCTTGACACATCCGCGGGCACATCAAGACACAATGCGGAGATGGGAGGTGACGTGACGTCGCAAGAGACCATACCAAAACCTACAGTGCCAGCAAACCAACTGGCACGCCTTGCTCACACAAATCGCGGTGAAGGATACACCCACTCCAGTTTGAGCCTCTGCGATGGCGCACTGTTGACCTTCATGAGACTGTAGTCGTGAAGCTGCTCGCTTGGAATGTGCATCACAATGGGGCGGCCACGCAGGTACATTCGCACAGTGCCATCCTCTGCGTTGACAGATTTTGCAAAGCTGTCATAGTGCACACGTAGTTTCTTACAAGACTGTAGTCACAGGTGCACACAATGCCTCAAATGCCTTGTGCAGTGGTCCAGAAACTGCCAACTTGGTCGATTCACAGTCACACGCAAAGATGTCTTGAACCATCACACATTTCTGCCAAATCAGGTGGGTTTTTCCTAAGCGTTCTGCCTCATCCTAATCCCAAGAAATGTTCAACAACAAGGTTCCTTAAGCATCACTTGGGCATGGTAGCACAGGCACAATAGCTTGCTAAAGTAAAAGTTTTGTGATTAAAGGCTGTCTTAGGAACACACACGTTTCAGAATGATCAGCTTCTTTAGAGCTGCACGAAATCTTTGAGACATGGCACACAGGCACATGAACTTTGTTCACAAGCTGCCGTAAGTGCTATAATTTCATAAGCAGCTGAACATCAGCGTGGGCTGAAATAAGTTCATAGAAAGATAAAGATCTCTCCCACAGCTCTTTAACTCTTTCTCTATCGTGGGGAAAATGGCAGTTTTTTTGTAGGTTGCACTAGGTTTTTTTTTTTTTCTGAAGAAACTATTGCATTCAAAATTTTATACAATACATGAAACCAAAGCAGAATAAATCCACTTTTCAGGCATGCATCTTTTATTAATATTTATGTCATAAAAAAACTCGCCATCACAGCTCTGCGAAAGCGGATGTCCAGCAAAGCTGTTGAAAACCACCACTACAACTGATGAGAGGGGTATGCTTTATGGCTTTAGAGTAATGGTAGCAGTTTGATTTTAGAGTAATGGTAAGAATGGGAGTAATGGTAAATGTAACAGCATGCTGCCACCCATAGTGGTGCTGTAACAACACTGAAATCAGTTGCTAGGCTGGTAATTTTATATACGAAATGCTAGAGACGTCGCCCCCCTTGTCGCAAGCTGGCATCGCCGTGGTAGCTTCTGCAACAGCAATTTTCACCGGGAAATGTATGCGAGGAACGCTACGTGCTTCGTATTGCTATCACGAGTGCCTTATCATCAATTATGTAGTTCAGATGCTTGTTTTCAGCTTGTTCTTTATCGAAACGTATGCTGTTCTGTATGTTGTATGCGTGATTCCAAAGAATGTAAACACTGTCGGCTTCACTATGCTGAGCGCTTGTAGCCTTTGCCTTATGAGGCTGTGAGCCATTGGATTTTTTCTTGGTTACAGGGGTACGAGTTCTTAGTGCTTATAGGGTATAAGCCATTTTCTTGCGATAGATGTGAAAGAATTCCGGAATTCCAAAAAAATATAATTGTGGGGTTTTACATGTAAAAGCCACCCGGGATCCTAGCCATACACAGCTTTGGTGTAAAATTTAAATTGCCAAACACAAGATTGTGGATTAAAATTTAATAAAAATTGTAAAGATGAGCTTGAATCCAGAAAAATATGCAAAATCTTTTTTGAAATGTACAAAATGTTTTGCTATCTAATAGCCATATCTACAAAGATATTAAAATTTTTCCTTGAAAACTACTTGCGCTACAAAAATTTACCTGGAAGCCCTCAGCCGTGCCATGCAGCAAAGCAGTTTCTCGATGTGAAACATAAGGGAACATTGCAAGTCTTGCAGTAAACGTTTCTTTTCTGCCACATTTTGCTGTCGTAACATTTCCTGCAGTTTCACTATGTCTCCTTGCTAGCGGACTAGTGCTGAATGGCTTCGGTTGGAGGAGGAGCACAAACTAAAGGTGCACCCTCATGTTCCGGGCTGATTTGCATCCTCATCACTCTCAGAATCAGACGAAAAGGCAGCATCATCTGACTTGCTGTTGCTTGATCCTTCGTTAAAAGTAGCCACTGACGCAGCGGGATAGCAAGATCTGCCATGTTTCAGAGCGTGCATGCCCCTTCCGGAGCCGGCCAATTTTGCTTTCCACTCGGATGAGTGCACGTCCATCACTGGAGCCCATTAAAAATTTACCACTGAGCGGGAAATAAAGGAACTGTGTAATAAATGAAAGTTTAATTCTGCTGCTGTACACCAGATGGTCCGTGAGCAGTGCAAAAGGTATCGAAAATGGCGTTTCAAATCATCGTTGGCAGGCTAACCATTCCCAATGGGCATGGTAGGGAAAGAGTTAACGCTGTCCTGTCTCTCTCATATTCACCTGATACATGTGAATTCTCAATGTTTCTCATTAGCTTTCTCATTACCTCCAATTCACCACTGCCCCTCGAATGCATTTTCCTACCCTTGTTATTTATGCTATTATTCCAAAAGGGCGACCTGAACAGTGCAATATCACACGAAGAGGTGGCAGCACTGCAATCGGGTTCAGTGTAAGCAACGCAGGCTGTCATCCTCAGCGAGCAACTTAGGAGCACAAGCCCACATGCAGAATTATGGCAATCACAGAAATATAACAGCTTATGTTAAATTTAAAAGCTTTTCCGTCAAAGATTACCGTTCCAGTCAGTGTACGGAAAAATAGCACACAGCCACTTCTGCATGCCTACGCACAGCAATATCCCACATTGCAGGGCTCTCTTCGTTCCCACATACACGGCTTATCTATAGAAGCAAGACTGCATCACTGCCACATGCATCGTATATTGTAACGAATCAATCGTTCTTCTTCAGCAGGGGCAATTGTGAAGACAAGTCCGTTCCCCTTCTACCGCTTAACGTTACTCCCATTGTTACATATGCCCTCTTTACTGGCACTTGATCTCCATGTTTAAGCGGGCACAATGCAATGAGTATAGTACTACATCCTTTTCCCTCCCGGGATGTCAGCAAGTCGCTGTCCATCACTTCGGGAGATTTGCCACGTGTGCTAAAATCCATTTTTATTTTTTCTCTCGTATCTCTCTCGCAATGCCAAAGTTTTCAGTGGCCTTCCTCACTATGAGGTTGAGATAATGGTAGGGAGAACATGTTGCACGCTCTTATTCTAATAACAGCACAGAACATGAGAGCCCCCGCAAGACAACAAGGTTGCAAAATATGTTGCGGACCATCCATAGAAATAAAGCTTAAGAATGTAAATCCAGTAAACCGTGAATTACCTGTATTGAGCTGGGCCTCTCTCGTGCTGAAAAACAAAGTTGCAAAGAAGAAAAAAAAACAATGTTCGTTACAAACACTCGGCAAAATCAAGGAATAAGATATGCATGTAAACTTCAAGAAATTATGCATGAATATAATCATTAACCATTATGTGCTAAGGACAGTAACACGCACTTAACTTGAGTGCTTGAGGTGAGTCTTTAAACACTGCATAAATGATTACATAGATGAACTCCGTTCGCTAGAAATTTCTTGCATACCACTGCTGTATAGGCAGACACGAAGTCAGAAAGAAAAATGGTTACGAGAACAAAATTAGCTTGCAAAAGAAACTGTCCCAAGAAAACAGAGATGAAACGTCCAGTGTTAGACTGAAAAGGCCCAATAACCGTAAAGGTAGGCCTGTGTTAACCCACAACACAAAAACAACAAAACTCTCAACACCAAACCAAACCTTGGCCCCAACATGTTGCAACTGAAGCACTTTTAAATTTGCCAATGTGAAGTTGTGTTGTATGTTTTGCCTAATATATGTGCGCAGAGAGCTCACAGGAGAGTTGGATCATCTCACATGTGCAACTGTGTTGTAAACGCGCAAGCATTACCTGAAAAATCGAGCAATCTTTTGCTGGTCTACCTACGCCCTACAAGGCTAAAAGAGCAGTGTGTTCCACGTAAACCACAACATCACAGACAGCTAATACTCCGAACTAGGGGAGTAAACATGAGAAAAACATCATAAACAGTTAGATGCTCGAGAAAAGAAGAGTTGAGAGGGAGAAAACTACAAAATAAAAGTTTCGCTAGTAAGGGAAGTGTACCTTAGTAAAATGGACTGTTGGACGAGTTGGTTCCTAAAAAAAAAAATTATGGAGCTTTACATGCCAAAACCACTTTCTGATTATGAGGCACGCCGTAGTGGAGGACTCCAGAAATTTTGACCACCTGGGGTTCTTTAACATGCACCTAAATCTAAGTACACGGGTGTTTTCGCATTTCGCCCCCATCGAAATGCGGCCGCCATGGCCGGGATTCGAGCCCGCGACCTTGTGCTCAGCAGCCCACCACCATAGCCACTGAGCAACCGCGGCGGGTGAGTTGGTTCTTGTTCATGGCTAAGAAATTAAGCATGACATTAAAACGAGGATAAGAGAGAATACCGGATGAGTGCTCTCCTGGAGCACTTCTAAGGGCCCCCTCAGGCATTGCAAATAGACGAGCACAGTGCACAGACTATACGTTGATGATTGTGTCTGCAAAGTATCAAACTGTTGCACAGCGTGAAAACCGATGAAATTTCAAACAGAAGCCTGCACACCCTTTCCTCTTGGGGGAGTTGCGCTTCCAGCAACAGAGTTGTGGTCACACGCACAAATGCCTGCAACATCAGCAATTGTTTCACATGAGCTCGGTAAACCAACCAATGCAGGATGCACAATATTGCAATCATGAGTATGCCACATAGCAGAAAGAAGAAAAAAAAACAAAAAAACGTAGGTGGAGCTCACGACGTGAACGTGCCACGGTCCCTTGGCTCTAGAATGGCAGAAGGCTGAGAAGGAATGCCACCAGCAGGTGCTAGTCAAGGAAAAGGGGGACAGTATTCATATTGACAGTGAAGTCTGCCTTGGCAGCACTGCAATGTGGCAATTCAATTTCTCCTATCTGCAGTAATAATGAACTAATTTGAAAAACTGTTGGAGTGAAATGCTTATCAGATGGCGCTTCACAACTGCTAGTACATAACGAAACATTTTCCAATGGGGCCTGGTGAGGGGCTTAAGCATGGAAGCATTTGTCCAGCCTTCTCTCTTGCCCTCATTTTCTTTTCATGCTTGATTCCCAAGCTATAAATGATGTGTAACATGCTCCTTTACAATTACATGTAGCAAATGACACTTTTGTTGTTCACAAGAAAGTAAGGATATTCAGGATATGGCCACGGAAACAGGTCCAAAATGGTTTATAAATCACAGAAATCAATGTTGCTTCCTCCAAGCTCTCCTGGAGTGTCTGCTTTCCTTCAGAGCCTTACAGTAACAAGAGCACACAGCTACGTTCGTGTATTCGCACAACTACATCAGCTGCAAACCAGTTGGGGCCAAAGTAAACTGGTATAGTACAAGTCTACAGACTACCACCCCTACAACCACCACCAACTACTGCCACCACCATGCGGGACGGTCTTCTCATGCAAGACTCCTCGACAAAAGCCTACCACGTCAAGGCCAGTGCGAGTGTTTCATCAAATTAAAGAGCGAGCAGCTTTCAAAATACAGTTGGCGTCCCTAAAACAGCCGTAAAAGATGTCTCTCGCTTCCCAGGAATGTGCACACGACTCGCAAGAAAAAAGAAAGGAGAGATGCCTGTGCAGTTCACTTTCCTGCCATGCGTGGCACATGTCTCAAGAGCCTCCAAGTGCAGATGCGTTCATGCAAATGCACATTCCTGACAGCATCAGTTTACAAAATGTGCAGCCCATTGTTAGCCTCTGCTGAATGCTAACAAATGAAAAGTGGCCTGAAACATACCACTACCGTGCTAGACAACTTTAAGCATACTAATTACTTGTCAGTACCACTACAACGACACAACAATGCATTCAGAAGCTTGTACTAAATGAACTGCAAGCGTCTTACAGTGCCATCCTCTAAATACATGGAAGGGAGCCATGAGAGGTCATCCTCTTCGTCAAGCTATCTCATTACGGTAACTTAATTTGTATCAATGAACTAACAGGATTGGCTCACGACATAGCCTGTCTTTTCTCGTGTCTTTTCTTTTTTAAATGTGGCAGCAGTTAAAAGCTCTAAACTGGCTTCATTATGTTCAATCGTCTATCCATCCATCAAATTCCATTCCATTATGGTGATTATTACCAAGTTGTAATTATAGTGCCATCGTTAGGCCCCGACCTCATCTTCACTCTCATAATAAGATGAAGAAAAAACAAAATTTTGACTACCAATAATACGGAAATATCGACTCCCGTCTCTGCAGCAGTGTGCTGTTGGGACATGGCCACAGTAACCACTGCGAATTCTGTAGGTTTTTGCACACGGCACAGACTCTCAGAATGCTAGTGCCCGTGTACGTATTTCAGAGGCCCCAACAAGCAACACTGCAACATATAAGGAAAACATTGCATGCATTGTGAAAAACTTGATCTCGCGAAGATGGCATTGTCTGCGACAAGAGCCTGCAGCTGTTGCAGTTAATCAGTTCTGAGCTGGAGGAGCCCCTTAAGTCTGCAGATTTCGTTTTCCTTTTTTTTTTTTCAGGTCTAGCATTTTTGTTTGAGTTAATGCCGCAGTAAATTTGTTACTCAAACGCACAGCTACATCCATCCTACACCATACCCTTTGATCCTAAATACTGATTGACACGGCATAATGCTAGACCACCCACAGTTAACCCGTCCACACCGAAAATGCAAGAACACTCGGCTACTGGCACTCCCCTCTCCGTGAGCCCTTCGGGGAGCCTTCAGACCAGTCCCGCAGTCACCCCACTGGATGCAGTCATGCAGTTTGGCAGTCTTTACCCATGTCTATAGAGAGTCCCCGAGGAAGACCGCATGGGCAGATTGTACATGGAACCACTTACAATGCGTCTACAGGGGAGCAGGAGGAGAAGGTGGGGGAGAAAAAGAAGGTCAGCAGCAAGGGAAATAAACACACGTAAACGCGCATACAAACGCATACAAAAGAGAAAAAACATATGTGTGCACAAGTGGCGCTCGTGCCAGGAGAAGCCAGAACTACCGTAAGCCATGCAGATGATGTTAAGCGAGAGAAAAATGCAAAGCACCAAAAAATGACAGCTGGTTTTGCTTGTGCACTAGGACCTAAGCCAGCATGTTTCACAGATGCCCAACAAACATCGAAGCAGGCTGGGGATGCCCGCAATTTAGACAAAATGCCCCACAGAGAACGCACACGAGATGTATCCATCTAAACCGATTTTCTGCATTGGGTGTTGGTCGCACAGTGCTGGACGAGCATTGTGCACCTTAATTTATTCAGCTTAATGCCGCACCAGGGTTGTTAACTGTTAGCACATGCAGCTCATTCTGTCAACAGCCTTTTCCAGGCACATAAAAAAAAAAAAAACACTTAGGATTGTTGTACGTGCAGTTATCATAGATGCGGTTATTAATCCGATGAATGTAGTGCCGATGAAACTAGCAAAACTATTATATAGTTGAACCTCCACTAACACCTCCCTAACAAATAGGTTTTTCGGACTATATAATGTTGCTGAAGCTCAGCAGTTGTGTACTGCTAACAAGCTCAGCATAAAATGTCTGCCAAGCTATTGTGTGCCATTTCTGCAGTTGCATCGAAAACATTTTAGTAAGGGGTCTAGAATACGTAAATTTAGCCAAAGGGCAACTGCATATACATCCAGAAGTGGGAAGTGGATGGCATTTACAAGGCAAATTAAAGATTAGTAAGAAGGAAGATACCACTGGCAGAAAATATGTGCCAGCTTTAATAAAAGATATAAAATGCATAATTTGGCACGAATCAGACAACCACCCTGGCGCATTTCAAAAATATAAAACCAAAGTTCATGGTACAAGGAGCCTAGTGGCGTGAGTGCTTGCAGGTGGTCCTAGTGCACAAATTTGTAAATGAAACTAGCAAAGTAAGAAACATGCCACCCTCTTCCTTGCACCGTATTCAATGTCATTAATAAAACAAACAAGTTATGCAGAAGTAAGTGCACAGGCAATGACTAATCGCTTTTTTAAGCCACACTGAACATTGGTAGAATCAATTGGTAACTGAACCAATTTTGAAATAATGTGTATCGGCTCCTGAATAAAATTTGTGCAAGACAACTCGATGTTACAAGAGTAGTTTCTCCAATGCTGTTCCAAAAGCAAAAAAAGAAATGGTGCAAGGAAGGGGCTGGCATCTGTAGGCAAAAAAATGTTTCAACTTGGCACTCCCCAGACATCATGATGCCTTAAAGCTAAGTATAAATTTATTTAGTATTACAAGCAACGTTTTCACAAAGATATTATGTAAAAAGACAACACATTTTGCTAAGCAGGCATTTCTGCAAAATTTGATTTGCAGCAAAGTGAAATCCACATTAGTCAGCCAGTTTGCTATGCCATCTTGTGCATGCGACAAAAGTGATTGCTCTCCACTATCTTCTTTTCCTGTGCTTTTCCTTTTTTTTTTTTTTCAGAGCAACCAATGAAGTTTTTTGTGATACATGTGTATTTCACCACATTTTCTCTGGCGCTAAGTAAAGAAAAACTTTTTTTTTTTTAAACCTTGCCGATTAGCTAAGCCAAATTTTGGCTGCACGGACCTATTTTAAGCAGCAAGGTTACGATCATCAAAGGCGTCATGGTTCTGTGCCCAATGTAAATGCTGTGGAAGCTTCAGTGCAAGTATGAATCCATGCCATGCCTCAGCACACACACATACATCCCCTTGTACAAGAAATGAAGTACTGCACGGCTATGATCAACATAGATAACTGAGGTTTAAAGTCCCACATGTGAACTGTGGGCTATGAGGAACACTATAGTAGAGGGCTCCGGATGAACTCTGATGATCTAAGGCTCCTCAACTTTTGCCCAAATCCAAGTACACGCCCGTTTCGCACTCCACATTCAAGAGAACGCATCCACAATGGCTCAGGATTGAATTAGCAAGCCTGTTGGTCGAAAACAGCATTCAGTGGTCACCGAGCGACCATTGAGACACACATTTAACATTGAGATACGGTACAGCTGTTTATTCAGAAAGACGACGAGGATCAGCACACTATTCGAATCTAGGGATAAAATTTTCAGCAACAGTTAGAAACAAGGGTCAAAACAGGTAAGGTCCCAACCAAGAACGAATGTGCTATCTGATGCTGAAAAATAAATAAAAATAAAAGTCTTACAGCTACCAGATTACCAATATATAGCATAAGGACTTTAAATGTGTCAGCGGTTAAAAACTGCTAGAATTGTCCTGTGGATGCCTTGCATTATACTATGATGTGAGATAATATCCAATGCGTGTGTGTGCATGCAGGCATGGCATGTATGTACTATCATCACATTAAGGTTTGCCAACCAGTGTAGCTGTAGGAAAAGGTTTCCTTGGATTTCCTGGCAAGTCATGAGTACTGTAATTTAATGGCTACTGCATACTTTTCAACAGATGGTGTTCAAACTGCACTCCATGAGCTGTAGCTCCTTCAGCACAACGTAAGTTAACGGCATGTAGCATTGAAAGAAGGGGACAAAAGCGTAGGTACGACTCCTGCTTGCAATGTCGCTCGCTCATGGTAGTAAAACAGTGCAAGAAATTGATGCGCGAACAGAACAGTGTTTTGATTACAGACTTCACAACTTCGGTACGCCACAGTAAACCTGTTCACGAGCAGCAGTTTTGTTAGGTCCTCCGAGATAGTGGTGTTCTACTGTTGCTACAGCACTGTGTGCCACATTTTCCAAGGACATGAATCTAGCGTACTGCAGTCGTCCCCGCTTGTCTCACAAAAGCTGGATTCTGGCGCTTACCAGTTGAAATGCACAGCGACCGGCGATTTTTCTTGCACAGCATTAAATTTATGAAGTTACAGGCGCGCCTCTTTTGGAGCGAATTCCGACGCACCCACCCAGTGGTGCCAGCCCAGAAGGGCAATGGTAGAGCGGGCGCCAAAAACGAGCAGTGGAAGAAAAGCCTGATATATTTTTGGACACCACCCAGTTTTGGCTGTGCACCCAAAATATAGGTATATGCATTTTCCTCACAGCTACCACAGTTCACAAACTCTTAGTGATGATAGTACATTGGTGCAAAATGCAGTGAAAGAAACGCCAGAAGTTCTGCAAAAAACATGCAGTGTTACGGCCAACATCTGAGCAAGCGCTGCATGAAAAGCAAAAAGCCATTTTTTTTTTCTTTCTCATTTTCAAGCTTTCCAAGCCAAGCGCAGCAGCATATGTGAAAGCCAGTCATTGTCGAGAACCTTGCAAAAAAATGTGCACAATCAAAAAAGGTTTTTGAAGAAGCCAAACCATGCTTATCTAATGCCACTAAGCAATAGCTGCATTCAACACAGTCTTTAGAAATGCTCAGTATGACAGAATTCTCACAAGCTCCTCATACCTACAAAACTGTTTCACTTTGGTCATTTCCAATGCCTATGGTGTCATATTTTTTCAATCTCAACAAAGCTGTCATGTCAAGTAATCCATAAACAATTATTGCAATTGGCAAACTGGCAAGATTAATGACAGCCCTATATGTGCATGAATTTATACTGTGATAGGACACTAATCTGTACACTAATCAGCTGCTAACTGACAGAACATTTTGTAGCAGTATAAGATAGATTACCATAACGCAATGTGACCAGAGTGTAAAATCGCTTTAGAAAATGGTGCACCACAAAAAATGCAGCGGTTCTCCAACCAATTCGGACTGTGCAAACATAAGTGCACTGCGAGAGAATCTACATCACACAACATGTATGCTACATCATACAACATAAACTACACCCCACAAAGAACATGCACGATGAAACATATGCAAGGACAACAGGCACGACATCCAACTACTGTGAAGGCTGTTCAAATACTACTCCAACAGCCAAAAAAGGTGCCCTTGAGTAACATGCTGTCAAAGTGAATATTATTTGGAAGATAAAAAGACTTTCTCATCCATTAACCAGAATTAACCATTGCAGCCAAGTGAAACACAAACTGTACAACTCAAATGAAAGCTAAAGAGATTGAATATTTTAGCTTGAAGAGGTTTAATAATGACATTGTTGGTTTTTGCTAATAACAAGCAAGTTCAGATCAACCTCACCACTGTTCAACCTACATCGGGCCCTGTTTTTTAAGTGTGTTCACGATTTGGATTGTGCAATCGCGTCCAATTCGTTCAAACAGATTCGACAGTAGTTTAGTTGAAAATAAAATGACAATGCTCAAGCAGGCAATTAACTAGTCTGAATGTTTGTACATTTCTGTTGCCACATCTTGCGATTTGCGCGTTTCGGAAGTCAATGGGTTATGCACGCTAGAGAAAAAAAGACCATAAAGTTCAGCTAAGCAAAGGTAAAAAAAAAAAAAATGTCAAACTATGGGAGACGGAAAAATGACCAAGGGCCACCAGACGTGCTTTCTGCACGGCTCGCGAAATGCACAGTTGGAGTGGCTGGGTTCGCTTGGCCGCCGCTTGTACCTGTTGCCAGTGGCAAAGTCCTGGCTGCTGCAGCTACTGCTCCACCGCCTCATGGCGGACAGGTTGGACGTAGAGGCCGAGATGTGGCGGTTTGGGGAGGGCGTCTGCCGCGGCGAGGGAGAGCTGCGGTAGGACGAGGGCGCCGGAGACGGGACGGGCGACGCTGACGTCGAGCTCTGGCCACCCTCACTAGAGGGGCAGGGAGGGAGCAAGCGAGAAAAAGCAAGGCATAATGATAATCAGCAAGATGCAGAAGTTGTGTTAGTCAGACAGACAAGGACGGAAGCAAGAAAACAACATCACAAGCACTTACATGAACAACTAAACCTAGCTTTGCTTGGACGGTAGCAGATAAGATGGATAGTTTAGGTTCTGGTTTAAAACTTTACGTGGAACCTAGTCTTAATTATGTGCTTAGAAGGGCAGGTGATAAAGAATGAAATGTACTGTGTTTAAAAACCAGTTTCTTCTGGGCTTCTCTGCATGGCTGGAAAAGTCCAACTACGACAGGAAAGTCTCCTGCTACAAGGCTCTTTATAGCATCTGAAAACAACTTGGTTATGAGAGTCGTAACACAACCATAATATTGCACGTTTGTCAATGCCTGTCTGGGTCAGGCCCCCAATCCTGTTTTAGCACTTCACCTCTAAATCATGCTACAAGTTAGCATACAGCAATACAGGTTCTGTGATGATGCAAAGGGAAAGAGGGCATGGGCTTTTTATGGATGTCCGTATCAAACAATTTCAGTGATATTCAAGAAACTGTTGTAAGATGCATAGTTCGATTATGGTAACGCTACAGTCATTATCACAGTAGCTACAGGAAATAAAACCGGCTGGCCCTAGTATTTTGAATGCGTTATAATGTAGGGGTCACATTATCTTGGCACAATACTTGAAACATTATTGCAGGATGCCTACAAAGACCATCGTACAAATTGTGTGTGGTAGAACACACATCTCCCTGCTTACCGCATTTGCATTCCCCTGCATACCAGTGCAAAGAAACAGACAACACCGAGGCTTCAGCAACAGAGATTACATGCACATAGTATTGTAGCACATCAAGTTTGAATTGAAAAATGGCGGACAGGGTGAAAATGTGTCAAATACGGAGTACTGACAAGCGTTCACTGAAACTAACAAAGTTATGACTTATGATTAGGGTTCAGTGTCCTTAGCATAAACTGGAAAAAAAGAAAGACGAAAAAAAAAACAATGAAAATGTACTACATAGTTTTAAGGGTGTTGAGACTTCTTTAAAACATACTTCTCCCCCTCCCCCCCCAACATTTCAAAACATATACAACATTTGAAGCTTAGACAAAATGGACTTATCCCACCACTTCAGCCATTGTTCGAAACTGTTCAGCAACTCTAGCAAACTGATGACCCTCAGTGCTACTGTACTTATGTTGTATGAATGTTCTCCAGAAAACCACTTCAGGTTGCGCTTCCTTTGTTCAGGGAGGCCAAAAATTGTAATTTAATCAAGCACCTTGCTTGAAATTAACTGCCTACAATATGCATTCAAATATCGGACCATCCAATATTTTGAGCTTTGTTCATGTTAATTGGCATATTTAACTACCCAAGCTTAAATGTGAGTAAACTGCTATCAACAGCACAGCTGTATGTTAGTGTTCTGCGGCAGAGAGAAATTATTAAGAAACTGAGTACAGGGCCCTGAATATTTCGCTGCGCACATTCGGAAAAAGATTTTCCGCTACCCGCTGCACTGTTCTTGCTCAAACTTTGCAGAACGATCGCATTTTGGCGTCAACTTCGTTTAGTATAACACTTAGCACAGTTAAGTGCCTGCTTTTTAAGAAACAAATGCACATTTCCCTGCGCTTATGGGAATGCAAGCCCCTGCCACAACAACGCAAGCACAAACTTGTGTCGCCGACTGCCGTCAGCTACAGAAAGCAGCGCTTCAGGGAGGACCGCCACGTGTTGCCCGGTCCTGGAACAGGGGACTGCCCTCCCTGAAACACTGCTTTCTGCACCTGACGACAGGCGGCGACACAAGTTTATGCTCGCGTTGTTGCGGCAGCGGCTTGCATTCCCATAAGCGCAGAGAAATCTGCATTTTTTTATTAAAAACCAGGCACTTAACTGTGCCAAGTGTTATACTAAACGAAGTCGATGCCAAAATGCGATCGTTCTGCAAAATTTGAGCAAGAACAGTGCACTGGTGGGTGGAAAACTTTTCCAAATACACACAGCGAAATATTCAGGACACTGTATAAAAAACAAAACATTTCATGCAGCTTTGCCTTGACCCCACTACAGAAGAAAGCACACAAAACACTGCAGTCAGGGCCAGAAGGTTATGAGAGCATCATGGCACCACTGGTAATGTGTGCCTATAATCATAAACTGCCAAGAATGTGTTCAGAATTTCTTCTTCGAGTTAACTGCCAAAAGTGGTGTAACAACTACGTTCACTACAGAACCACCTCTACCCTAATTTAAGCCTATGTTGCCAACCTACACCACTTCGAGCCAGGCACTGGATCCCAAGAGAAATATCACAGCTCTGGTTGGTACAAGTTTTGCTGCTCTCTAATCCCAATCACTTCAGTGCTGAGCAGGTCGCAGAATGCAAGCCAGCTGCCATTTCCTTTCCAAGCAGTACAATACAGCATAGCTTCACTTGTAGACACTGGTTGGTCACCTTTGTTGTATTACTGCCTCAGGAAATAGAAAAATTATCTCGACAACTTCCCGTCCGGTTGCTCTTAAATTAGTTGCCACTGGACAAACTGTTTTCCATTTTGTATACACTACGCCCACTTTCCCAACACCGCCACTCCATCCGATTCCCTAATGAACCCAACTGCTTTTTGCTTTCCCTCAGCATCAAAACTGTTTCTCTGCAAGAGCATGTACAAGAAATGTGCTGCGTACAACAGGCATCTGGCACAAACTGGAGATGCTGATTCATGCACCCACACACCTGTGCAGTGAGCTGGTGGACGCAGTAGGAAAGTAACTGAGCCGACGCTGGGGCGCCACACCTGGCGAATTGTGTGTCGCGTGGTGGTTGCCATTGTGCGGCGTCACCCCGTCTGTGTAGGACGATGTGGAACTGTTGCTGGCCTGCAGCGAGAAGGCGGCAGTTGTTCAGTGCATCAGAAAGCACTCAGTCTTGTAGAACTAGTACTACATATAGGTAGATGCACAGTGCGGGAACATGAGATGTACAGGAGAAGACAGACGTAGCAGAGTTGCAACAAAATACAATGGAGAAGGCACATAGCATATATACACTCGTAATCACCAGCAACACCATGGACCGCTACACCACACAAAGCTGTTGACAACAGAGCAGGTGCCAAAGGCACGCATGCTGGAAAACATCACGGTACAGCAAAACAATCTTAACTTGGCATGCGACTCTGAGGAAACATATAAGAAAGCTTTACTCTTTTGCTGTAGTCACACCCATCTTTTTCCACTATCTTGCTACTAGAGGGCAGTTTTGCAGTGAAACTGTCCAACTACCTTTAAGAATAAGTGCAGTACGCTCCCTTTATGATGAATTTTGTTAAGATGAACTCCGTCATAACCACAAGAGTTCAGGTGCTACTGTTAAGTTTTCTGTACATTCACAGCACTTCTGTACAGCTGAGCTTCTTCTGGTAAGACATTTAATTTACAAAGACCTCTTAGGTTTCTCAATGTCTATTGCAAACTACTTAAATGACTTAACGTAAGAGTGTACTTATGGCTTTTTATACCACTACTACCTTTGATTCTGCTACTTCCTTACGAAATGAAGTTTCTTTACTACAGCAATACTTAACATCAAGACCTAATACAATCTGCAGGCAAAGTATTACACCCATTCAGTAAATGATAGATCGTAAGCCATACACATGGAGAAAAGTAAGAATGTGCGCTTAGCAGTTTGTCTAGTTAAGCAGCTCAGCAGGATGTTTTTAATTGAATTCCTCTTCAGTAGAGCTTTGGTGAATTCATTAAAAAAAATTAAAAATATGTAGTAGATTCCAGCTGGATATTGGGTACTGTTCTAGGGAAATCATAGCAAGAAAAGCGGTAACAATGGACCTAGCATATTCTTAGCATATAAAAAAAATGGGGCCTTTCTCGTTCAACATAGCCAGGCCTGTCTCATCTTCTTCTTCAGTGGCACCTATGAAAACCAGCAATGCAAATAAACTGAGATTATGTATGGTAGGTAATAGGCTAGTTATCAACAACATGCATGAGTGAATTCACAGTTGGTTCATTATTTTCTTCCCTGACACTCTCATTTGCTAACTGCTGTGGAAAATGCGGCTGAGAGAGAAAGGCACGAAGGTTAACTAGACGAAAGTTTGCAGTTTTCTACCCTGCACAGGGGGAAGGAAAAAGGGGTTGAAAAGATGAGAGAAAGAAACCATCGTATAATGACGTTCACTGAAAGCCATATAAAAGCAGGCACGTTAATTTTAAATGACTGTGGACACCCTACCTGTCTATGATATGTATGTCGGTTCTGGACGGCAGCCGGATGTTGAGGCAAGGACGGCGACACCTTGGTTGGCGTTGTGGCATGGCTGTTGGAATTTGTGATCACCGGAGCTGCAGGGGGGGGGGGGAGGAAACAAATGCAGCCGTGCCCCATCAATGCTGGCAAACCCTGGCGACATTCAACCCAATCTACTGCAGCACCAGACCTGTGCACTCCCACCTAGCTCCAACAGTTTGTACGAAATATTTTGATCTTATAATGTTTGTGTGCTTCTTACACTAACCTGTGTGAGAGAAAGAAGTTCAGCCAATCATAGCACTTGTTACATAAGAGCCTCACATTTCCCACACAGGCAGCAATATAGTATACGGCCATTTTATAAGTCGAACAAATGCATGTGGCAAGAATAGGTTGAGGGGGAAAAAGCCATGCCGTGACGGTTTTGGTGCTGCTCTTAACTCAACCCCCCATAGGAGAGCGTTTAGGCATACGGTGCAATGTGCCACCTGCTACCACGATGCAGTTATTACAGGTCGCATGCATATGCACTGGCACAGGAGCAGGTGTGCACCACAACCTAAATGGCTTGTACCTAGCACACTACATCAGCAAATGGTGCAATACACTACGATGGGATTCTCTGTCATTCAACAGGTTCAAACAGAGGCACTACCTGTAGCAAAAGTTCAATGACTAAAGTGCTAGCTACCAGACTGGATATAAAGCTACATGGTGGTGCTATATATGCTCCCTGACCCCTATGTAAACTGCGTCTCCATAAAAGACTGGAATCCCGTACCATATCTTCAGAATGCAGGTGCCATCTATGACTGTTACTGCAAAATGCAGTGCGCACCAAGTTTGATTGTAACAGTGACAGTGAGCACCACTGTTCCTTTCACTGAGGGAAATTACTTTTATTGCGATAGCAATTAAACGGACACTAAGCGCATTTCTAACTCGGCGTCGCCGTGAGGTTTTGTATAAAGTCCAAGGGCGATAAAATCGCCGCCGCACGCGCCGTATGCTGCATGTGTGAGTGAAAGTGGGCCAAGGTGAGCCGACGATCGCAACTCCACATCGCGCAGGAAAGGGAGAGAAGTGCACCGTCTTCTGTCACATGCAAGGCTCCGGGGAAAGGGTAGGGAAGGGCATGCGTTCCACTCCGGCCGGTCAGGGCGGCTGCGTGCGCCCACCTGGGCCACTGCATCTTGAAAGCCATCTGTGACAGGGACAGAGTCCGCCCATAGCCTATGGTCCGCCATGCACTGCGGTGCAGTGTTTTCGCAGCTTAGTTCGCGTTGATGCGAGACACATAACCAAGGTTATCCAATCCAAGGTTAATTCGCTCGCTGCTGCTGCCAGGCTTCCTCAATCCAGTGTTTTGACAGCAAGTTTCCGCGGTTATTGAGTGAGATGTGTTCATGAATTTGCTTGTGCATGCGTGACACCATGCTTGTTAATTTAGTTATTATGCCTATGTGTTTAGAAGTTTATACGGCTGATAAAGCTACTGTCCTTACTTCCTACAGCTGTCCACTAAATTGTTATCACAATCGATGCTGCGCCTTTCAGGCTAAATGGCAACTTTTTTCAATCCCACATTGCCACAGATGGCACGTCATTCGTACTTAAGATAAAGAAGGCTAGTACTGTGTCTGAACACATCAGAAAATGAAATGCACTGTAAAATGGCAACTCCGTGTTCATTTTTCTAGTGCGATTAAATGAATCAAGGTTTTACATAAAGAGCAATGTATATATACATGGCTCCCTTGCTTAAGAGGAAGCTTTAGCTCAGGCCCAACTCCGACGCGGCCTATTCAAATACATGTAAAACACAAAAACATTTTTCTGAGATAACCCCCTGACTGATTTTAATGAAATTTGTTGCACTTGAGAGTGAAAGTTAAATTCTAGTGACTACTGGAAGTGGAATTTCGATTTAGGGCCTGAATTTTGGTAAAAATATTTTCAAAAATTCGCAAGTTTGAAAAAAATATCAACACGAAATTTACAAATTAATAGCTCTGCATCAAGAAAAGATATAGCAGTTCTGTAAACGGCACTTATTAGATCATTGAAAGCGGACAAATTCAATAGGTCATTTTCTATCTGACGTGACTTTGTTACATTGTATACAAGGGTTCTGCAAAAGCTGTATTTTCATATTACTAAATTTTTTTAGATTTATGTTCAACACATAAATTTTGTCCACTTCAAACGTACTATTACATGTAATATACAGAATTGTGATATCATTTTTCCTTGCTGAGTTACAGAGTTGTAAACTTGATAGTTTCGCTTTCTGAAACTTTTTCGATTTTTGCCAATTTTTAATAAAAAGTTGACGACCTAAATAAAGAATTCGAAACCAACGGTCACTAGATTTTAAGTTTCCTTTAAATGCGACAAACCTCGCCAAGTTTGGTGCAGTGGTTGCAGAGAAAAACAAATTTGCCTTTTACATGTATTTAGATAGGCGCACCCGATCTAAAGCTTCCTCTTAAGCAGCATTCCGTACACTGTTGGAGCAGCCCAGGGTTAAACACTACAGATAGCCTAGTCATATGTCCAGCCTGGTTGTGACTACCTCAACATGGAAACCTTTACAGCAGAAGGTATGCTTGCAACTACCTGTGGCTAAAACCATAGCATGATCACGAGCAATAAGAGGAAAAAAAGCGTCACACAGAAAGACACGTTTTCTAAGCATGCCACACAGAAATATAAATTACAAACGCTGCTCATTCTTAAAACATCCAATATGCAATCAAATAAGCAAGTGAAGAAATTTAGTTCTCTATTGTTCTTAACTGCAAAAAAAGTCAAATTTCCTCACAGAGGTAGAACACAAGCAAAATACAAGCAGTGAGAAAATGCTTACAATATGCAGAACACAATGGAGGTCATGGCACACCAAAAAAACAAAAAGCATCCATGGATGACAAAAGCAACTGACAACGCATGTGACCAAAGCATGTTATTGACCACTCTGATCAGTGTGTGACGGCATGCAAGCGTCTGCCAAGCTGGCCGCAAGTTTACTTACCCTCTTTAAATTCCAGGATGGGATTCCAATTGCAAGAACAGACAAAATTAGAATTTTCATTTTCATCAACAGTTGTGAATGGCGAAGAAAACTTACAAAGCTTCACAAAATATGACACCTGACTTGCAGATGCCTATTCTATATAAAACATTTTTCTTCAATGTCACTAGGGCTAAGCATCAACCAAAGGTGTATAACCTTGTTATTCAGCAGCCTTAAGTCAACTATAACCGGTCAATGCAAATTGTCAGGTAAACCAAATTACCTACACGCACAACATCCAAAAGCAGAAACCAATAACATATTTTGCGTTAGGCAACCATGGAGAAGGTTCTTTTCATAGAACAGCCACATTTCCGTTTGTAAACATACACTGGACTTACAAAATTTATTGTCACATTTTTCTGACAGTCCTCCCAATCTAAGAACATGCCAATTGAACTAAACAGTACTATAATGCTTTTATAGAAGGCAGGTAAGTTCAATATGGCAACCCCTCAGACACAGATGCAAGTTTTGATAGAGGATACTGGCTTCATGTGCGCAGTATTAAATGAGCATGACTGCCTCATCAAAGTCCAGTGACTTCAATTAACAACCAGCCAGCTGACGAAAGCTGGAAGCAGTCATTGCATATGGTCCAAAACTTGGCTTGCAAGATAGAATGGCCGGGACTACATGAAGGACACGAAGGAAAGGACGATGACACAAGCAAATGCAAATTCTTAGCTTCGTAGTCTGGCTCATTATAGTACCAGTCTGTGCTGTGGTCCTTTTCAGTATGTCATCTATGTAGCCCATGCCAGTGTAGAGCAACAAGCTGCGTGCCAACAACCAGCCTAAAGAACAACTAGGGAAAAACTGGAGTTGAACTAGTCCATGCAAGTAAATTGCCAACCTTAGAAAAGATTGTCGCCTGCTGTGACTGTTTTAAACACAGTGAAATGTAAAGCATAATTTCATCTTCAGCGCGCCATGTCAAATGTGTGACAAACTACAAACCACTTCATGATTACTTAAGTAGCAATAACAGTAAAAAGCAAAAAGCAAGCTTAAAATACACAAATGCTTTTTGCTCACTTTACCTGAGGTTGTAGCGCACACGTCCTATAACATCGACATTTACATTTACACTATACTTCCTGGTCTGTGAATCTGCTTTTTACTACTGCACGGTCCCCTGCGGCTCAGACCTGGCTTTGGCAATATGATGTCAGTGAGTACAAGTGCACATTTAAGCACCTGCTCGCCCTCCAAAATTTGATCTTGTTCTCATAAAATGCTTAGAATCCAAGGATAAAGTTCTTAACTTGAAACTATAGAGTGAGCTTACAACTTGCCAGTCTGCACATTTACGTTAACAATGAACCAATTTACCACAGTTTAGACACAGTTTTAAAAATTGAAATATCACAAGTGTGCAAAGCTTGGCTGGCAACCCTCCTTTTGAGCTGGCTGCACATTTGCTAACTAGCCTCTTTGACAGTTCTGTAAAGTCCACTTTTTTTATTAATATTGCCTGCTTCCCTATTCGTTACAGCCATAGAAGCGCGAAATATGCAAGAGGAGATCAAGTAACTTTACATAAAGAACTATACTCAGGAAAAAGAAAGATGAAAAAGAGGCTTCTGTTTCCCTGGAATTCAAATTTGTAGCAATGTGCTTTAATGGCAAATGGCTACATTTACACGAGTCCTTTTAATGCACGGAATGACGCAAACATGAGACTGCCTTCTATACAAAGAACATCAGTGACGTGTTCTCGCCAGAAAATGAAGTCCCTTCTTAACATTTCTGACAGCTTAACTACAGCTTAGGTGTGGCTTGAAAGACTGTGACAACAAGCACACGTCTCTGCTGAACCAAATGTACTTATCTTGCAGAAAAGCACAAAGGAAGATAAGGACAAAAAGACAAAAGCGACAAGAGTAGTGTTGAACATGCAAGTCAGGAAGTTTGGAGGAACTAATAAGGTTCCCAAGTCACGCATTCAGCACAATCACTTTTTTTTTCTTTTTTTCAGCCTTGTCTCCCTCAGCACCATTTCACAAGGTGAATACAATATGCCAACACGACCAATTTTCAGGTTTGTTGAACAAAATGCATGCTCACCCCTCCCCTCGAGCTGGTTGATGCGCCTGAGCAGGTCGGCAATGGTGCTCCGCAGGCAGGTGATCTCGTCTGCCTGCTCGAGGCTTTTCTTCTCAAGGTCACTGACCCGCTCCTGGAGGGACAGCTCATCATGGTTCAGCATGTCCTCTGCACAGGAAGAACAAATAGGGGGACTTTAGCAAGGCACCTTTGCTCATGCTCGTAAATGAAATAACTACATGTTCGAGATACTCGCTGCAGCTAGCAAAGGAGTAGAAATGTAGCGATAGTGGACATTACAGCATAAACTGTGTTGTCAGCTTCCTTTTATTGGCGAGTGCGAATGCACACACAAAAGTGACAAGACAAAAAAAGACAGTGTAGCCTGGAACATACTATAGCTCCAAACGAACTGTACGAGGCTTAGGGACCAATACATCCAGCTCCCACCATTGCAACACAAGTTCAGATTCCCATTTCCAACGCACTGACTTTTATACAGCAGTTGTTATTCTTGATATGGCAAAGATTGGACATCCACAGTTATACACCATGCAGCAACAGTAAAGGCTTCGACAGAAGTACTGCCAGACCTGAACATAACATTCAATGCAGCATACGTATCTACTGCAAGCTGCTGTGGTCACAAGTTCAGCACATATGCTCCGAGAAATATATAGATTTTTTTCCAGATCAAAGGCACACTGACTGTTTGACAAGTATCTGAAGGCCTCTTTCTCTAAATGAGAAGACAAACAAGAGAGTAAGAAGCTACTATAAATTCTAGAGTCACTGCCCCTTCACACATTCGATAAAGAGATTCTGATTTTAAAAAATATCACCTTGGAGAAACAATGGCTGCTGGATCTGCACTCATAAGCTTATGTTAGTGACTGTGCAAGCATCTGTGGAAGTGAACGACCTGGCGAGAATGCTCGCTGACACTTCGCTCTTTGTGCACATGTGTGGAAACCAGCTGCTACAGCGTCCATCTTTCAAGCCAACCTGACAACAAACACAGCGCTCGCGTGAATCCCCAATACCGGGAATACCTCTACACATCCCCCACATTTTAGGATGGTGCCTCACTGCATCCAAAGTTCAGCAAGCAAGCAGATGACAAGGTATGCCACATACTGACTTCAACAGTCGAAGCTACATATGCCGGATATTCAGGGGCAGTGTCCATAGCTTGATTATTTTCGTTGGGTGTGCAGGAGGTGGGCACAGGGGGCGGGGTGAAGTGGGGGGGGGGGGGGGGGCAGTAGAAACTTTTTTACCTGCAGATACCAATGCATTACGTGTAGTATATACACATACATTCATCGTCAATACTTAAACTAAACGAGCCTTAGGCTCTTTCTTGCTTCCTCTGCAGGGGGTGCTAAAGATTTCTGGTCAGGGTGCCTTGAATGCACTTGCTCAATGTGTCTTCCTTTTATAGCACTCGATGCTTGCTCGTTACAGCCCTGGATTGCTAAACTTAAACCACTGCAGATCTGTTCTCACTTCATATGCACTGTATGGGTTAAGTACGTTTGACAGCAGCTGTGCATGTTATCCATGTGTTACTATGGTGAGAACGCAAATAAAGCAAAAAACCATGAATAGGCTTGCTTCGTCAAGTCAAGCTGTTACTTTCATTACCATTGTGCACAAATGGGTGAACGTTTAATGATATCTGGAGAGGTTAGCCTTGTGGCAGGCTACTCCAGGTGAAACGATGAGGGACAAAAGGGAGCGAGACAAAAACAGAAAGCACAAACACACACTAACACGTGCACAAAATACACTATCACCAAAGTTATTTACACAGTCTCACTGCTATAAGCACTTTAGCAAGGCAGAGTTCAGATAACCGAACCCTGCCACCAGTATGGACGATCGGGACACCTAACAAACTGAACTCACATGAAACCGGCAATAAACTAATTATATTGGCCAAGCTAGCAACGGCTAATCCCGTCTCGGCTACATCGTCGCATCCTTTCTAGGCTCACCTTCGCTGACTACAACACTATAGGGCACGTTGTCACGAAAACGGGCACGTCAACAACCGCACTCGAAGTGACATGGCCGCAATGGTTAGCGCCTCCGCTCCTCCGTCCTGCCCGCACGCATGTCTCGTTCGAACGCGCGTTCGCGCCGACGCCAGAACCTCGCCAGCCTCGGCGCGTTCCGAACGCCTGCCGCCGCGGCCACAACTGGAAGGGAGGGGGGGGGGGGGGGGAGGGGTGACCTCTCCGACCGCTTCGCCGTACAACGCGGGGCAAAAAATGTGTAAACAAAAAAGCGCGTTGCCATCGTTGACATCGCGATGCAGAAGCGACCCGCTTCGTACGAAATTGAAAACTTGACGGATGGCCAAAATAATGCGAACGAAAAAAAAAAAAAAGATGAAGCGTGCACAGCTGGCGTTAGCGCTCGCTTTCCCGTATACCGCACGGACGTCGACGACGAAGTTCTTTAAACACTGAGCTCGAAGGACGAGACAAGAGACAAGAAGAAAAGTGGAACATGTTACCTTACAACGGGGGAGGAAGAAAGTAGGAAATAAGAGAGAGGGAGCGAAACACTGCACGTGCAAGCGATCCACTTATACCAGAATAACAAGCAGTTATCAATTTTTTTTTCTTTTGTTTGCATTGTCACCGGCTTCACAGTAAGCCATGGCGAACAAATTAAACGGCCCACGTTCAATACTGTGACGTAGAGGACAGCCCTCATCGCGACGCGACCAATCGACAACGTACTCCCAGGCGGGAAGGCCACGTGCGGCGTGGAATGTACGTTCCATATGTCAAGTCTAACTAAACACGGTTACAGCTAGTAGACCACGCAGAAACGTGAATAGAGGTTCCCGTATTCGCGGGCGACCGGACGAACCGCCAGGAGGCGTCCTATGGGACACGCGTTCAATGCGTGCGTACCGGCGGAGTATAACGACAACTTTCGCCCTATTGGTTCGGCTTAGTCCCACGTGACACCCATTTTAAAGCGAAAGCTTTACTGGCCGTGAACTTCCGATTTCGAAGTGGCCGTGCTCCCAGTGGTGCTCCGAGGAGACACATGACGTCAGACCGCGTTCCTCGTCGTTGCGCTTGCCTCCGCTCGCTTCGTCGTCTGCGTCGCATGCCTGATAACACGTCGGAGGATCGAAAAGGAGAGCTCGCGTGCGCCGCAATCACAGTTGAGGCGGCAGTATGGGCGGCGACAATTCTGATAAGCAGGAGGAGGTCTGGAATCGGAACGCGATGAAGAGGAAACGAATCGCCCAGGAAACAGACGAACAGCGCGCCGAACGACTGGCTAAACGCCGCAACATATCTAGACGACCAGACTAACCTGGACTTGCAATAAAGGTTAACCAAGGCTAACCATTCTATGCCTTAGCTCTCGCTATGTATATCCTGGCATAGCCGAGCTAAGCCAGTGCCAATGTTTTACGTCCCCGGCCGTGGCACCGCTAAAAGCGTTTAAGAATTCCACACCTTATGGGGCGTGTATACTTTTGGCGCCGTCACAACCATCCCGAGTACCGAGGCCGCTGTTGGCGCCTCGCTTCCTCCCTTAATTATCCACATTTTTCCCGCTGCCCTTAATTATTACGGAGTTAAAAATAATTTACAGCGTCTCCCACAGAAGGCGCAGTGACGTGAAAACCCCCAGACAGTTCGTCCAGTGCAATGAAAACGGGGCAGCTACAGCGATGTTACGTATAAGACCGAACAAGCTGCGAACGCCTATACACGAACTAATTTCCAGGGAAAGGTGCCTACACGGACCACCGACCTCCACTAGGAGTCAGTGACACGTCGATGTAACCGTGCGACTGTCCCCTCAGACGGCTCAATTTGTTAGAGGAATCTATAGAACCGAATAAGTGTGTGTGTGTGTGTGTGTGTGTGTGTGTGTGTGTGTGTGTGTGTGTGTGTGTGTGTGTGTGTGTGTGTGTGTGTGTGTGTGTGTGTGTGTGTGTGTGTGTGTGTGTGTGTGTTTGTGTGTGTTTTAATCCTTTCTGTATATGCTTGCGCGCTAGCGCGGACCGGGATTGGGTGAGAACCGCGAGACCAGCAGCTATCCTACCCTCCTGCGAGCGAGCGAGACAGGTCGCATGCAAACGAGGGCAACCGACCACACCACACCGTACACGCGTGGCTCCTAGCAGTGCACCTCGACGACAAAAGACAAAAGACCAGGTGGAGATAATTAATAAGATAACCGCGGAGGCGCGCCTCCAAGACGCCCCGCAGGTAAGTGACAGAAAAAGCTAGAGCGAGAGAGAGAGAGAGAGAGACGTCCAGGAGCCGATTCATTAACGATCCAGTTGCGTCCTGCAGCGCGGGAGCCGTGGGCTGCCGCCTTCGCAGTGTCGGTGCGGGTACGTAGGTTGAAGAGAGACGTGCCAGAGGAGGGGGGGGGGGAGGTGAGCATACGCAAGCGCCTTGCTAATAATGCACCGCGTTCGGCGCCGCTTTGGGCCGCATAGACGCGGGAAGGGAGAGTCTTCGGCGAGAGCGCGGCATGCAAATCGCATGCAAATGAGCGCCCCTAATAGCGCGAGCGAGTGCTGTCAGCCGCGACGCGACTGCAAGGTCGGCGAGGGGGAGAGCGCACCACTCTCGCTGTTACAGAAGAAAGTGGTGGCGATAGACAGGGAAGTAGGAGACAATTTGCTACTCCTTGAAGGAAAAAGAAAAAGATAATGTGTGCGCCTTCTTCTTCTTCCCACCACGTACCGAGCAATGCGGTCTGCCTGTAGCTGCTGCCCGACCTGTTGTAACGACGCGTCGTTTCCCGTTTGTGCTATACAGCCGATTTTTTTTTCACGTTTCCGTATAGATATGAGCATTTGATTGAGTGACTGATAAACCGACGGACAGCGCTAAAATAAGGAACGTCGTTGCTGCCGCGGCCCTGACGAAGACTAGTTCCCACGTCGAAACACTGGCTCCAGCGAGATTCCTCGTTCGACTAAAGCAATCATTTCCAGCCTCCATCTTCCCGTTGTTAGGATCGTCCTGCAGGGGTGCTGCTCTGCAAAGCTATTTCAGCCCGCCGCACGTGCTTCGATCGACCCGAGGTGGTGGCGCCCTTCAGAGAACCAGCGAGGACGACAGCGCTAACCCACTATGCGCCTCGTTCGGAGAATCGGCGACGGCAGCAGGGCGGAACACGTTTGGCGCCCAACGTATTGTTGGTTGATTTGCCGGGTCTTCATGGTCTGTCTCGGTAGCAAGAAGAGCTTCCCTAACAAAAGGGTGCTTGGCGGTACGGGGACCCCAGGATTGGTCAGTCTGCTGACACTCGTGGCGACTACACGAGAAAGGCAGCTCTGGAATTTAGAGGCGCAAGACAATAGGCAACGGGCAGCCGCGCTGCGGGGGTCAGCTCGGGGAACCGACGCGCCTTTCAAGACTCAAGATAATGGACAACCGGCGGGTCGACTGCGTTGACGATGACGTCGAACGGTTCTCTCACCTAGGGATCTAGGGAGAACGGAGTGTTTATAAGCGGCTATTTGTCGGCTGCTTGGGGGTGCTCGTGATCGTGCTCATCATAGTACTCGTAAGCTGCGTGCTGTATGTTCGTCTTGCGTGCTCCATTTGGGAGCCACGCTAGACTGTCGATGTATCTCTTGTTTAAAATGTAAATACTGTAAGTAAACCTTGTTCACCTAGTTCGTCCCAAGTTCCTCTCTACGACCTACAACTCCTCCAACTGGTGACAGCGGCGAGATCGTCCGACAACTCCTACAACTGGTAACAGCGGTGGGATCGTCCGACAACTCTGACACCGTGATCTTCTTGCTTGGATGTTTATTGACAAACTGAAGGACTGATCGACCAACCGATCCATTCAATCAGTGTTAGGTAGACTGACTGACTCATAAATTGACTGATTCCAGCGCTTTAATGAGGAAAGGTTCGAAGTAAGTTTGCAAGTCGGGAAGGGGGAGGGTGGCGTCTTTAGACCTACATGTAAATCGAAGTAGGTGAAAGGTTTTTTTGCGTTTCGCCTCCGCCGCAATGCGGTAGGCAGTCGAGCCTGAAACCTTCGGCTTTTTATTTATTTATTTATTTATTATGACATACAGCAAGCCGTGAGGCCCAAGCAGGAGTGGAATACAAAAATATAACAATGTTGAACTGCAACATCCAAATTCAAGCAAGACGAGCAGTAGGAAATAACTCGTAACAATACTAATATGATCTAAACAACATGGTCACTTATAAGGTCAACAGAATCCAGAGTTCTAATTAGTGATTGTCTGAGGAAAGAAACAATGCTGAAATAAACAGGAAAGTACGGGGCAGGACAAAGGTGGCGAAAGAATGCTGAAATAAATTACTCAGCAAAGTACGGGGCAGGACAAAGGTGGCGGGAATGTCGGGTTTGTCTAATTGTCGATAATGCTACGCACAGTCAGGAATTTAATGCAAGTTTCTAGTTAATTAACAAGTATAAAAATTTCAAACGAAAAAATTTGCGACGGGGCTGAAGGGTTAGGATTAAATTCGGTTGCATTAGTGCTGAGACGGAAACGGTCCGACTGTACTGCGAAACCGCAAAACGCCGTAGCCGACGGATATTACAGAAACAATTTTTAGCTGCCCAAGCAAACAGTGCACGCCGTTTACTGCCAACCTTACTGTGAAATGCGTAACAGCTGCACGTGTACGTGTTTGGCGTTGTGCAATACTTGAACTGTAACCTGGCGAGATCAACAACGAAATAGAAGTTCACAGTTTCTGCGTCGTTCGTGGCTTCTCACCGTAAGAGTAACTCTTTTTCTCTTTTTTTTTTTCTCTTTGGCGTCGCATAATCGTAATACAACCCATACAATGTTCTCCTTAGTTTAAGTATAGCGAGAAATTGGGCTAGTTGGTGTTCGTTATTATAGTTATATAGGCAACAACGTACTAAGTGGGCCTATAGTTCGTTCGTTTTTTTTTTTTTCTTTTAGGAACGCGCTGACATCAAAGCACTACGCGAAGAAACAAGAGTTTGTCCCGTCAACTCGTGCTACCGCGTCATTTTTCCTCGTGCAGTGCTTTTAGATAAGCGCGTTCTTAAAAGCAAATTATATACTCAGCTGTACTCGGCCCATCACCAGACGTGTCTTTAAGTACGTGGCAGGATCCGCACATATGTACCACCCATCTCCGAGACGCCCACACGGTGGTCACATATATAAGGTGCGTGTTCCACGCAACGCGCGGTGTGACCGTTATTGACCACGTATACCACCGTCGACGGGACACCGCGAGATTTTTTTCCCACAGCAGCAGCAGCTGATGCCGCTAACGACACACTCCCGTCACGTGATCGTCGTCACGCATGCACGGTTGCGCTCGCCGCGCCCAACGCGCGCTTAACAACAACGCCGCGGCGCGACCGTTACATAAGCGCGCGGACAGGCGCAGCTTCCCGAGCTGCGGCACAGTGAAAGCGATGCGCGCCATTAATTATTAATGCCGCACAAAGTGAGGCGCCCGCGGGTGATCGCGTCAGGCGCGACCGCGGCGCAGCCAGAGCGCGCTACCGGCGGACGCGCTCGTTGTGACGCAATATGACGCAATCGTCGTCGGTCGCGCGGCGGCTCGGACCGCAAAGCGCGCCCGTTCGCCGTGCAGCGAGGCGTATTGCGAGCTAGGGAAATGAGCGGCCCGAAGCAAACCGGGTCGTCGCGTTTTGTCGCAGTAATGTGAGGGCACACGCTGTCAAAAATGTAAGGCGGAAGGTACAGCATATACGGATGATCTTGAAGCACACCCGATTGCGAGACGAAGATGGGAGAATGAGCGGGAGACAAGAGCTCAGCGGCAGGAAATGTAAAGTAGCTTTGACCTTCTTTTTCGAACGTCGACATTTGTTATGCCATCAGCAGCAGCTTATTTTATGTTTACTGCAGGACGAAGGCCTATTCAAGCCGGCTTCCAGTCAGCACCGTTTAGCGCCAGCCGACTCCGTGCACAACGTGGCCGCGATGTTCCCGATCTCATCATCACCCCGTTAAATCTCTTGCCGCCCCAGATTGCCTTGTCGCGTCCGTGTAGTACGCTTGTTCCTGTGGTCGTGGAGAATATAGCGCTTATAGGTTCTACGCTTACGAGTCTTATAATATCAATTTAACCCGCGCTTATCAGTTGCGGCCACGTCTACTCTGTTATCCACACAGTCGCCTTCCTGCCTCTTAAAGAATGTCTGGCAATTAGATTGTTGCGCGCTTTCAATCAATTCATCAACTCAATCGGACACGTTCTAGAGCACACCTTACGCCCGTTACTGGGGCGAGCGTCGCCAACGTCCCTCGTAATAACACAGCGAAGGGTGAAAGCGAACGGGGAGCGCAACGCGACGTGAAAGGCGGCGATAGCGAACAGAGCGCGAGGAGGAAAGCGGAGGAAGAGGCTATGGCGTAAGCGTGAGATAAAAAGAAAAGCGCATTGCCGCGCTTTGTGGCGACGATGGCCACAACAAGATGACTACAGCGATGGCTGCACGCTACGAGATGGCGCCAGAGTAGCGCGCCTCGTCTGTATGGAAGCAAAGCGCTGTATGAGCGGAGGACTGTCTGCGCCGGCTGCTGTGAATCGCGGCCAAGCGTCATCCACGTACGCGCCGCCTCTCGCAATCTCCCGATTAGCGAGGCATCGCTCCGTTTGCAACGTGCTGCACGAGGCAGATTGTCCGCGCCAGCCAATATATCGCGGAATGAAAGCACGCATATAGCTGGGCAAGTTCCAGAAACAACGACGGACGGTGCAGCAAGATATATGCAGTATAGACTATCCACACTTAATTCAGATGCTGTGGACATAAGGATGACAGGCCACTAAACATGGGTGCTCCGAGGCTCCAATTAATGCCCGTCGCTGCTGCTTTTGGCTTGCAATGGTCTGCAAACACCCGCGGGTTGCTCACAAATTAAGTTGACGTAGCCGGCTGATATGGCCCCCTATATCAGCGCCGTGTATAGATGCTTCTGTAGCTGATCGCACCACGCTGCATGAATTAAGGTTCACTAAATGAAAGGGAAAAAATAACTGTCATCCATCCGAGAGTAGCAAGGAGTTACAGGAAACACCATACGGGTTTCTCAGAAAAGAAAAAGACGCAGTTGCAGAAAAAAAAAATCGTCGTGGTCCGGGCATTAAAACAGGAGCCGCCTGTCATATTCAGTGTGCCTGTTCTTCGAGTTGTCGACAAATTTGACTTCGCCCCGCTAGGCTCCATGGCCATCGCCCCGGAAAGGTGTTGGTGTCGGGTTCGTTCCCCGAACCAAGACGAACGTCTCAACTGCATAGCTTTCTCTCTGATAAACCTGTATGAATATTTCCTATGGGTTTCTTTTGTACCTCCGTGTTATATACAGTCGGGTGGACGACAATGCCTTTCTTTGTTTTTGTTTTACCATTTCACGAAAATTTCACATTGCGGAGTTGCACGGAACTAAGTTGCCAGGCTCCCACAACTAGCGCGTCCAGCGCCTCATTGCGTCTCGACGACAAATCGCCCCCAACGGGACAGAAGAGAGGATAAACGGACACAAACCCTCGTTTCGCCATGACGTCGCTAGGAACGGGGACACCCCCACCGCTGTGCCACAGGAATCGGCGGGGCGTTACGCCGAAACGATGTCAGTCGGCACCGAAATTAGGTCCGACAGATATCCGACCGCCAGCGAATTCGAACGTCGCACCCCCCCCCCTCCCCCATCACCACCCCCGCTCTACATATAGGGACGCCTCGTCGCGACGGGACCGCCTACGATAAGGCCAGCCAGTGAACCGCGAAAAGGTCGCCGTGATGTAATCAACGCCACAAGGCGTGCGCACCAGGCTTATCTATGCGCGCGCTGTGTAGTGTACGTACTCGCCACACGCGTGTGTATACCACACCCGCCGTATGCGACGTTCGTATGTTTTTTTTTTTTCCTATACTGGCCGCGGCACGTATCGATCGACCACTTTCCGGTCGCCGAGAGGCAGGCACGCACGTACAATAAACAGGCGCCGTGGCTGAAAGACCCGCATGGTATTAAGAGCGAGCCTCGGCTCGCCTCCCCATCTGCTTATTTTCACTCCATACAGGCCGAACGCGCTGGGCGCCGAAAAGACTGGGGCCACCGGCGTCGGCGAGGGTGCCGCTTCCGCAAAGGCCTCCCATACGTTGACAGCACGGCGCGCGTGAACGCGAACTCGCTCAGTTCGGCGCAGCGCCGACTGAGATATGGACATCGGAGAAGGCGTCAACGAGCTGTGGCTGATCAAGCACAGGGTCAGAATAAACGCACTGATTGATTGATTGATTTTAACCCTATCAGTAACACATGATGGGCTACAGGAAAGACGCCGAGAAGTGAAACGTTACGCGTGCCAAGTTTGGCCGGCGCGCATTCTTTCTATGGCAACCCCGCATCAAAATGCGGCCGCCGCGATAGGAAGTCGAACTCCTAAACTATAGCGCTCAGCGGTAGAACGCAACACCGGCTGGTGCTGTGACGCAGACTCCTTAAATGAATGAATGAATGAATGAAAAAACGTCGCTATACCGATGGCCTGCTCGGGTAGGCACCAGCCCTGTCGTTCATTCTCAGCGTGACACGCTTTTAAACGCGACGCACACGTTGGCATATCTCGCACAACGTGGCTTTCTCCACAACATCGTAAAAGTTGCAGCATGACATATGGCTTCTTTGTAAGTTTCCTCGTCTATGGTATATAAGTAAGGCTTCAAGTATGCTTATGATGAATGCACAACGAGCTGTTGGCCGCTAAATCGTTTCGAACCTGTCAAGCGGTCGGTATACAGATAGCTTCCCTTCTTTTTCTTTTTTTTCGCTGTATATCTGCATTGTGTATACAGTTAGAAAATACCATAAGACTGACTGATCCGACCGAGGCAGGCGCGAGCTGTCACGTGTCCTTTGCCTTCTTGTATTACAGAAAGTGTAGACTAAATGTAGAATACATATGCGCCGATAAGTCGGCCCGAAATGTGGCCATACGTCGTGCTGGCATTTCCCGCAGATATGCTAATCTGGACAGAATTACGCAGAGAGTACTTGGGCAACAATAACAGGAGGCTATGCAGGGAGCCACCGAGAGCGTTTAAATGGTATTTCGCTCGCATTATCCACGGAGTATACGCGTCGGTCTTGACGTCACTGCTGCGCTATCGCTGGCATCCTGTGGCTTCGGTCGCGGAAGGCGTCTTGTGCTAAGCACTCTGCGAGCAATGTAGCAACATTGCATACGTTTCTTGTCCCTCTCCTGTTTTGAAAGCAATAGATACGTAGATCGGAACTCTGGTCTTTGGCTATCTATGCACGGAGGTATGTGCTCTGCGGAGCAGCCGTCGTGTTCAAATCGACGGAGCGGCGAAAAGGGAGCAGGAGAGTGGTGTCACGTGGAGAGTCACATGACACGAGGTGCGTCGGCTGTTCTTGGGGCGGATAGATTGCATCGCGCAATGCTCTCCGCCACACCGCGCTAAACCCCATTGCGCCCCAGCAAGCGCGCGTTGGGAGTCCAGTGCCGTCGCTGCGCCGTTGTTTCGATCGATCATATCGGTGACCATGCATATAAGGCATACGGGCAGCAGCGTGTACGCTTCCACCGCACATGCACTGACTCGAGTATAGACAGCAGCAGTAGATCACAAGGTCATAACTCACACGTGAGCATGGGGCAGAAGTTGTGTGGGTGTCGACAGGTAAACACCCGACGATGGCACCCGATAATGATATCGCGTTACAGTTGCTCGAGTGGAACGCGAAAACGTGTACGCTGCTTTCGTTCTTTCTTTCGTTCCTTCTTTTTCTTTATTATTATTCTCCAAGCTTTCACCCGCGAAGCATCTGCCCGGCCGGCGAACCGAACGACGACGGCAGAGGTTGTAATTTGCAACGCGCAGCCGTAAGCGTCCGCATCACTGTATACGGCACTGCCGGGGCCAAGCGCGCTTCACCGAGCGTCGGCGTCTCTCGAGACCAAATTCCCGCCCTCGCCGCCTGGGTGCACAGACGGGGCGCGATCGCCGACTGTAGAACGAGAGACGGAGCAAACGTGCGCCGATACCACCGCAATGGTGCTTTGCGGCCGATACCGATCGACGGCGCTCCGACCGATCGCCGAAATAAATGCACCGCCGGGATGGCCGGTACAGCCGATCGTTGGGCGTCTGATGAACGGGCAACGTCAACACCACGAGGTAAAGAGTTGTTGGGAGCGCCCCTAGATCGACCATTAACAACGGCCGACACGGGTCCCCGACCAATTGAGTCATCAAACGAGTGCGGTGGATACTACAGCCTGGTTAATTCCCTGCTGCTCCAATGGTTTTTACTCAGATCGGACCGACCCGAATGTGCACTCGGGTCGTCACCTTGAGAAAAAAAATAAAAAATTCGGGCACAGTTGAGATGTCAAATAGTAGAGAGTACTCGGGGATTTTAACAATGCTTTTGCGCTGACAATCGCCCCTCGGAAAAATGAACGACCCGAATAGAGAAACATTTTCAGAAGTGGCGCCCCATATTGGCCATCGCTGCGACTATCGTCTCGTTATCAGACACGTGGTTACCATAATTAGAAGACGCCCGAACACTGACCAATAGCGACACGCTCTTAGGTAAAATGTTTGCGAATACAGGCTCAGGGTCTTGCGGCAAAGCTGGAAACGTGCCCAGAGATGAAATTTACGGTTCGTAAGGTATATAATAACGTACCGAAACAACAGAGAACTCCGAAGTACCTTTGGTCTCCTGGGGTTCTTTCTAAGGTGCGCCCGAAGCTCGATCGTTTTCGCATTCCGCCCCGAAAAAAAAAAAAAAAGGAAAGCTGTGGAAACCGATGACGTCACGAGGACCTGGTGCGAAACTGCGAAGGTGGCGGAGCCACGGCCCTCCTTCTAGGCTGCGTTCACACTTGGTCTCGGAGCAGGCGGAAGCGGAAGAAACTTGACAAAATCCGCCAGCCTAGGCGGAGAAACGGGCGGAAAACCAGGCGGCGAAAAAATCGGTCTCGGACTGATTTCTTCGCCCAGGCGAAGCGGAAAGACGTTCCGCTTTACCGGGAGCTGCAATCGCATGCAAACATACGGTCGTAAAATTTAACATTTTCCGTTGCTCATTGTCTATGTTTAGGAAAAGCAACTAGCTAAAGCTATCGAAACTGTGTCTTGTTTATCTTCCATGGTAGACGAAAGTTGAAAACGACACGCGCAGTTGCGCGAAATGGCAGCTTTTAGTAACTGGTGGGTCAATGAATGAACGTATGTCTTGAAATGGTGTGACGAACAGTGCCACCACGCGGACAAACGTACGCAAACTAGACAGATATGGGCGAAAGCGGAAGTGGTTTCCGCTGCAGCGGCGAAGCAAATGTGAACGTTTTGTACATGCGCGAAAAAGATTATCCGGCCGCCTTGGCTTTTCCGTCCGCTTGCGGTTTCCCAAGTGTGAACGTAGCCTTACGGTAACACTGACTTATTAGACATTCTGGCAGCGAAATACACCGAGCTTTTAGTCAACCCGTCTTGCGCCTCGGCTGGGAGAGCGTTCAAGCACTGCCGAGTGAAAACGCGCGCAGTCAGCTTCTCGGCGCGGCGCGTCCGATGAACCGGAAAGAATTCCGCGGACGCCTTCTTGTCGGCGGCGAGCCGGAGGATATGCTACGCTTGTGCGAATGCACTACAGGCGGGCACGGGCGAACGATGAAGCGGAGAGTGGCTACCGTTCCGGAACGCATCATCGGCACGCGTGTACGTACACGCGCACAGGCCTTATAAAAAAGGCAGCACGGACGCGAGTACATTGCGTGCAAGGACGAAAATTGGCCGTTGCCACCGCAATCGTCGTGTTCTTGTGGAGCGAGCCAGCCAGGCGGATCGACGGAAGACGCGTTCTTTTTCTGCATTCAGCAAAACTCTCAATTTCATTGCGCATACCTTCCTTTCTTTCTTTCTTTCCTTCTTTCTTTCCTTCTTTTGTTGTTTTCCCTTAGTTCATAGCTTCTGCGCAACTATAGCGTTGCAGGAAAGCAGCGCTGCGCGGCCAGATTCTAGTATGTACCGTGAAATCGTGTACTTAATATGACGGTTCTCTCTCTTTCTATCCGCTCCCAGATTTTTTGTATTTGTTATTTTATTTATTTTTTCCACGTCACATGTACGCCGTAGCTTTAACTGTTTCGTTGCCGCGCCTATATATATCGATCAATTTGATCGAAAGTTTTTTTAATGCGGTGTTAAACGTTTCCGCTGGAGTTCTTCTACTAGCAACGTCGTACGCCGTCTGAAATTACGGCTGAACTCAAACTATTTGTCAGATTTGACCATATTTGGAGTCTGGAAAAATAACACTTCGACTGCATGTTATCATCGCGAAGCTACATCCTCCGCTGTTCCTAGCACTTCCTCAACAAAACGACGCCAAATTTGCGCTTTGGTCGACTTGGCAACGTAATTTTTAAATGACAGCTGCAGTCAAGAAAGAGAAGCTTCGGTCGGGTTGTCTGACTTGACGATCCGTAATCTGTTTTAACCGTGACTCAAACAACGGTAGATGCTCGTGAGTGCTGGTTATTTTGATAATCGTGTTCGCCTGATATCAAGTGTAACTTTATTTCTGCTACCGTGAGTTGCTTTTAACCATCAGCGCGTTTCGACGGCGTATGTACAAATTACGAGTATTACGAGCAATCCTTCTAGCCGTGAGGTGTTTTCACCCACACAAGAGCACGCAGTCGATTTCAGATCGACCTTCATCCGAAGCTTGACTTGAAATGTAACCTTGCACATTTTGAACCCCACCTGTGCGAGTGCCCTTATTCGTTACTGTTCAATATTCTACAACATTCCACAATACCGCACAGCACTGTACAGGAACTGAAAAAAAGCACGTGGAGGCTCCATGCAGCGGCAGTTGAACGCACGCTAGACCATCTTGTCTGCACAGAAAAGCTGACCGAATGTAACAATCAAGTATGATGAGGCTCCTGCATACTGCGTGATCCGATAACCATTGCTTCGCGAGCCTAAGAAATGTAGTAAAAGACAAACCAGGTGTCTGCTGCAATGAGTACAACCAAAGGATCCCTGTAAAATAAGAACTTAGCCGTTTATATATATATATATATATATATATATATATATATATATATATATATACAGCAATCTTTTTCCGCCCATCCATTGTTTTCTCTTTTCTCCTCCGCCATAATAATCGCCTTTTATTTGTTATTTCCTTTATTTTATTTGCAGAGGTAAACAAGATATAGTAATAACAATAACAGAAGTGACACACAAACGTCGCTTCCGCAGCGCGTCGCGCAACACTGCATCACTTGACGAGCAGACGAATCCGGTTACTTGCGTGCTGTTGCGTTTCGCCTGCGACACGTGGTTTTGCCGGCGCGACTGCGGCGGGGCGGCAGACATTTTGGCCCGATCGTCGTCGCCGCAACACTCATCGCCAGGTGTTTCCAGGCGCGACTGCGGCGATGCGACCGCCTAGGGATCATCCTCGCATTCCAGTCATTGTGCCCGAAACAGGCGATGCCAAAGCAGGGATCTCATTCCAGTCATTGTGCCCGAAACAGGCGATGCCAAAGCAGGGATCTCGTTCCAGTCATTGTGCCCGAAACAGGCGATGCCAAAGCAGGGACCATCCTCTCATTACAGTCATTGTGTCCGACCGGCAGCGCCACGACAGGGTGCTACGAGATCGTGCTCGACATGGTGCTACGGCATCGCTACGACAGTGTGCGTCACCATTAGCCCATTGTACATTCACGTGCTCGTCTTTTGAGGGGTTCCTTCTTGCCCTCAACTGCGAGAGTATAAAAACAGCTGCCCCCGGACGCCAAAAGGGGAGGGCTCCGATTTCTTCTGTTGAGTGAAGTGCTCTCCCGTCTCTCTACTTCGGTCAACCTGACCGCCAACTCTTTGCGATGTTAAAATAAACAAGTTGTTTTGTTGTTACCAGTCGACTCATGCTTTGCCGGGACCTTCGGATGCTTCCAGTTGTACCCCAGGCCGCCAGGCCAACGCTACCCTTGGGGCTTGCGACCCAGGTACAACCACGGGCGTCAGCGCCGAGTTCCCAACAGATCGTACCAGCGTCGCGATCCCAAACATCTGGTTGCCAGCGGTGAGATCGCCTCCGACTTCAAACAACTGTCTGCCTGCGGTGAGATCGCGACAACGGAGGCCAGCAGCGAAGAGATGCAGTTGACTGTATGCTGAGCAGCTCAACAACGATCCGGGAGCAGTGCAACGAGCCCTGTGTGACGACTGGTTGCCTGCAGCGGAACGACTGCGCGGAATTCCTGCCTGCGAGGTTTGGTGAGTGCGGGACTTTCTTCTTCTGAGCTTTGCCAGGCTTTTTGTTAGTGTCAGAAACAGAGCTGGTAATTGTGGTTGTCGTTGCTGCCGGGTTAGTTTGCGGCAAGACAATAGTAAGCAGTAGAGAAAGCAGCATTCCGAGCAGCCATGGATTTGAAGTCGTTGCGCAAACCGAAATTGTTGGAGCTTGCAAGAGAGTTGGGTCTGGATGTCTCAGACAAACTAAGAAAACCGGAACTGATAAAGGCTATTCTTGAGTTGGAGGCTGAGGATGACGAGCTGTCGGAATGCCTTGAGACTATTGAAGAGAGGGAGACTGCAAAAAGACAGGAGCGCGAACTTAAAGAACAGAAAGAAAAAGAAGAGCGTGAACGTAAAGAACAGAAAGAGCGAGAGCAACAAGAGCGTGACCGTCAACACGCTTTGGAAATGAAGCGTCTTGAGGTAGAAATGGAACGCGCTCGTAATGGAAGTCAGGCACACGGTGCAGGAGAACGAGTATTGTTCAAAATGACTGACCTGATGCGGCCGTTTAAGCTTGGAGAGGACATTGGTTTGTTCCTGGTTAACTTTGAGCGAACGTGCGAGAAGCAGGGGTTCTCTCGAGAAACGTGGCCACAGCGCTTGCTCACTTTGTTACCCGGCGAGGCGGCCGACGTAGTCGCTCGCTTGGATAGAGAGGAAGCAGAGGATTTCGACAAAGTAAAATCGAGTCTGCTAAAAAAGTACCGGCTGTCTGCGGAGGCGTTCCGTCGGAAGTTTCGGGAAAATGAGAAAGGCAGAAGTGAGTCATATACAGAGTTTGCGTATAGGCTTATGTCGAACATGCAGGAGTGGCTCAAAGAAGAGAAAGCGTTTGGTGACCACGATAAAGTTCTGCAGTGTTTCGGGCTAGAACAGTTTTATAGTCGGTTACCGGAGAACGTGCGATACTGGGTCTTGGATAGGCCAGACGTTTGTACGGTGGCTAAAGCCGCTGAGCTAGCCGAGGAGTTTGTGACGCGTCGGGCTCGCGGAGCTAAGGACGGTCAAAAAGGTGAATTTGGCTCGAAGTTTGAGAGGCCGAGGTTCACGCCCATGAGATTAAAGGGGGACACGCGTAGTGAGGATGCGAGTGAAAGCAGTCCGACCAAACGTAAAGAGACGGCGGCAGCCAAACGCAGAAAGCGGTTCGAGATGAGGCGAGCGCGCTTGTGTTATACGTGCCAGAAGCCGGGTCACTTTTCGGCGCAGTGTCCGGAAACAACACCAAAAGTTGTGTTTTTTTCAATAGGCAGCACTGACGAGAACATGAAGCTTCTCGAGCCTTACATGCGAGACCTCCTCGTAAACGGGAAAGAGTGCCGAGTGCTTCGCGATTCCGCAGCTACGATGGATGTAGTTCACCCGTCTTACGTAGAACCCCATATGTTCACGGGCGAGTGCGCATGGATCAAGCAAGCCGTGGAAGCTCATAGCGTGTGTCTGCCGGTAGCAAAAGTGCTTATTGAAGGACCTTTCGGAGCGCTTGAGACAGAGGCGGCAGTGTCATCTATGCTGCCACCCCAGTACCCGTACCTATTTTCAAACAGGTCCGATCACCTCCTGCGCGAGAAGGGGCTTTTGTTTGGTGAAGCTAGTGTTCAGGCCTTAACCAGATCGAAGGTTCGGGAGCTCGCTGCAAAGGCGGTAGTTGCGGGGCCGACGTTATCAAACAACGAAAAAGGGTCAGAGGCGCAGCAAGCTGATATTCCGAGCACGCCCGAACTGAATAAACTTGAGTCTGTAACGTTAAAGGCGCCAGATACTGGAGAGGAAACGCCCGACGCGGGAAAGTTAGAAGAGCTATCTACTGATTTGCTCATCGCGCCTACGTCAGACGGACTTGATAGGTTGCTAAAAGTCAGCCGGACGGCTTTGATAGCCGAGCAAAAAAAGGATGGCAGCCTGGAAAACGTGCGCTGCAATGTCAAAGAAGGTATCGCCAGGAAAACTGCGCGTTTTGTGGAAAGGGGTGGAGTCCTGTACCGGAAGTATCTAGACCGCCGAGGAGTGGAGTTCGATCAGCTGGTCGTGCCTCAATGCTATCGTCAGGATCTGTTGCGCTTGTCACACGGGGGTTCGTGGTCCGGACACCTAGGAGTTAAGAAAACTAAGGACCGTCTCTTGCAAGAGTACTATTGGCCAGGGTGTTTTCGGGACGCAGACCATTTCGTGAGGACATGTGACACTTGTCAGCGGGTGGGCAAACCAGGGGACAAATCGAGGGCGCCGTTGAAATTGGTACCTATCATTACGGAGCCTTTTAGACGGCTCGTTATTGATACTGTGGGACCTCTGCCGGTAACAGCCACGGGGTACAGACACATTTCGACTGTGATCTGCCCAGCGACAAAGTTCCCTGAAGCAGTGCCGCTTAAAGAACTCAGCTCAGTTGAGATAGTCAATGCACTACTGTCCATATTTGCGCGAGTTGGTTTCCCTGCGGAAATCCAATCAGATCAGGGCACAGTGTTTACTAGCGCTTTGACGACAACTTTTCTCGAAAGGTGTGGGGTAAAGCTGTTACACAGCTCAGTGTACCACCCACAGTCGAATTCCGTTGAGAAGCTCCACTCCGTCATGAAGCGCGTGTTGAGAGCGTTGTGTTTTGAACATCGAACTGACTGGGAGCTGTGTCTGCCTGGGGTGATGTTTGCATTAAGGACCGCGCCGCATGCGGCTACGGGGTTTTCGCCAGCTGAACTGGTGTACGGTCGCTCGCTTCGATCTCCGCTTCGCATGCTTCGAGAATCATGGGAAGGTAGGGGCGACGACCCAGTCGTGGTGGAGTACGTGCTTAAGCTCCTCGAACGCTTAAGAAGGGCACAGGAGTTGTCAGGTGAAGCAATGACAAAGGCCCAGCAGAGGGCCAAGGTTTATTATGATCGGACAGCCAGGGCCCGTCGTTTTGAGGTGGGCGATGAGGTCATGATATTGCGTACATCGCTAAACAACAAACTAGACGTGCAGTGGGAGGGCCCAGCACGAATTGTTCAGAAACTGTCGGACGTTAACTACGTGGTAAGTCTGCCAGGAAAGCGGAAAGCACAGCAAGTTTACCACTGTAATCTGCTCAAACCTTATAGACAAAGGGAAGCAGTGGTGTGCATGATGGTAAACGTTCCTGAAGAGCTTCCGGTCGAGCTTCCGGGACTAGGCTCAGTGACGAACAGGGAAGACACCGGTCAAGTCATTAGTGACCTTATCAGTAAAGCACCGCTGTCGCCCGAGCAGAAAACCGAACTACACCAGCTATTACAAGAGTTTCAAGGTCTGTTCTCTGAGAGGCCTGGTAGGACTTCGGTACTTACTCATGATATAGAACTTACCTCCCCAGAGCCAGTACGATCCAAGGCGTATCGGGTGTCACCCCGCCAGAGCGATATTATGGAGGCTGAGGTAAAGAAAATGCTACAGCTCGGTGTTATTGAGGCAGGTGAGAGTGATTATACCTCCCCTTTGATTTTAGTTGAGGTACCGGGCAAGGAACCTCGTCCTTGCGTCGACTACCGCAGGCTTAATTCCATCACTAAGGATCAAATTTATCCGATCCCTAACATCGAGGAGCGCCTTGAGAAAGTTAGTAGCGCTCAGTTTATTTCCACCCTAGATCTTGTCAGGGGTTATTGGCAGGTTCCACTTACAGAAGAGGCTAGTAGGTATGCGGCGTTCATTTCACCAATGGGAACATTCCGTCCTAAAGTGTTGAGTTTTGGTTTGAAGAACGCGCCATACTGTTTTTCAAGCCTCATGGATAAAGTGTTGCGGGGACAGCAAGAATTCGCTTTACCGTATCTAGACGACGTAGCGATATTCTCCGCATCCTGGTCTGAGCATATGGCACACTTGCGGGCAGTGCTAACCCGCCTGCGCGAAGCGGGCTTGACAGTCAAGGCTCCTAAGTGCCAGATAGCACAGGCCGAGGTTGTCTACCTCGGTCACGTGATTGGTCAGGGTCGTCGCCGCCCCTCTGAAATAAAAGTGGCCGCTGTGCGAGACTTTCCGCAACCGCGCACCAAGACCGATATTCGGTCGTTCTTGGGTGTCGCCGGCTACTATCAGAGGTACATCCCTAGGTACTCTGATATCGCGGCTCCCCTGACGGATGCTCTAAGAAAGACAGAGCCTCAAACAGTCGTCTGGGACGAGACAAAGGAAAGAGCTTTTAGCGCCCTAAAGAGTGCCCTAACAAACCAGCCTGTGCTACGATCGCCAGACTATACAAAAGGGTTCGTTGTTCAGTGCGATGCTAGTGAGCGAGGCATGGGCGTTGTACTGTGCCAACGGGAAAATGGAGAAGTAGAACACCCCGTCCTGTATGCTAGTCGTAAGCTGACCAGTCGTGAGCAGGCGTATAGCGCCACCGAGAAAGAGTGTGCATGTCTCGTGTGGGCCGTTCAGAAATTGTCCTGCTATCTAGCCGGCTCGAGGTTTATCATTGAGACGGATCACTGCCCTCTCCAATGGCTGCAGACCATCTCTCCCAAAAATGGCCGCCTCCTGCGCTGGAGCCTCGCTTTACAACAATATTCCTTTGAGGTGCGTTACAAAAAGGGGAGTCTCAACGGTAACGCCGATGGCTTAAGTCGAAGCCCCTAACGTAGGAATCAGCCTCAAAATTGTTTGTTACTGATGTTTTTCTTCCTGAGGCAGGATTTTTTTTAACATATTGCTTTTGTTTAGTGTTTCAAAGTGATGATATGCTTTCTAGTGCATTTTTTCAATTTGTGGACGCGTTCTGAGTGATGCTAGACTACTGTAAGGAACTAGGCAGTGGTATAAAAAGGGGAAAGAGCCTGGCAGGGCTTAGTGAGGGTTGTGCCGTGCTTGCTGACTGAGCGGTTGAGTTTCAGCGTAGTTCTAACGCTTGCCGGGAACGAGAACAAAAAAATGTGAACTCTCCCGAAGTCACTTTGCAGTGTCCCGTGCGAACCTGAACAAGAGAACGAGGCCTTCTCTGTGCGCTGCGCTCAAGAAACGTCGAGGGACGCCCGACTTCGGTTATGAGCATCATCGAGCGACATCCCTCCGGACAGCGGATGCAGTCCCCTGTCCATCGGGATCTCCTTCCCCCGGCGGGGCGGTCTGTTGCGTTTCGCCTGCGACACGTGGTTTTGCCGGCGCGACTGCGGCGGGGCGGCAGACATTTTGGCCCGATCGTCGTCGCCGCAACACTCATCGCCAGGTGTTTCCAGGCGCGACTGCGGCGATGCGACCGCCTAGGGATCATCCTCGCATTCCAGTCATTGTGCCCGAAACAGGCGATGCCAAAGCAGGGATCTCATTCCAGTCATTGTGCCCGAAACAGGCGATGCCAAAGCAGGGATCTCGTTCCAGTCATTGTGCCCGAAACAGGCGATGCCAAAGCAGGGACCATCCTCTCATTACAGTCATTGTGTCCGACCGGCAGCGCCACGACAGGGTGCTACGAGATCGTGCTCGACATGGTGCTACGGCATCGCTACGACAGTGTGCGTCACCATTAGCCCATTGTACATTCACGTGCTCGTCTTTTGAGGGGTTCCTTCTTGCCCTCAACTGCGAGAGTATAAAAACAGCTGCCCCCGGACGCCAAAAGGGGAGGGCTCCGATTTCTTCTGTTGAGTGAAGTGCTCTCCCGTCTCTCTACTTCGGTCAACCTGACCGCCAACTCTTTGCGATGTTAAAATAAACAAGTTGTTTTGTTGTTACCAGTCGACTCATGCTTTGCCGGGACCTTCGGATGCTTCCAGTTGTACCCCAGGCCGCCAGGCCAACGCTACCCTTGGGGCTTGCGACCCAGGTACAACCACGGGCGTCAGCGCCGAGTTCCCAACAGATCGTACCAGCGTCGCGATCCAAAACAGTGCAGACGAGATATCTCTGCCTCTCGCCGTGTTTCGATTTCGCCGCCCATTTGGCGCCGCCTTCTGCAAGCCGCACCTCCGCCCATATATACGCACATCTCGGCGCCGTTCAATGCCACTTTCTGCTACACGGTCCAGGGACGGACTGGTTAGATTTTATTTGTTACAAATACATGCGCAAGTCGACTGCTGCGAGCACTGCCGCAGGCGCCGTGCTGACAACGCTACCTCTCTCGGAGATATCGGTCGGTTCGGCGTACCGGTTATATGCATGCAATGCGTGCGAGACTCGGGCTGATCTGATGCGCGATACAGAGCGAATTTCAAAAGCAGCGAGGGAAAAAAAGAAAAAAATGAGACGCAAGCAGAAGATGCAAGCGCCAATCGTCGTTGCCTGTCTCTTCTCTAATCTACTTCTTGCGTCTACTTCGAAGACGCGTTTTTCGCACCAATTAGTCGTGCCTGTAAACCATTTCACAGGCGCCCATGGCGTAAGTAGTCCTTCTTATACGAGGTCTGCGATTATTAGGTGGACTTGTCTCATCTTATAGTGCTGGTGGCTTCGCACGAGCTTGTAAACCTGTTTATTAAGCTTTATCATTCTAAATCTTCAAGCACTCATAGTTTCCCAAACAGAGCGAGGCAATTACTGTATATACGGACGTGCGTAATCATTTTCGAATTCTAGCATTCATAAAGCAATACCTCGTTGAAAAAAAAAAAAAAAGATGAATTTTCAAGGTCACGAGGCCGTCTGAAGCCAGCAGGTGGGAGTTTAGGCACATCCACGGACTGCCCGCCATTATTCATACGCTGGCTGAACCACCATGTTCGAAGCTTCCGTAGACGCTATAGATTTAGCGCCAGAGGTACACCTCTCGTCGAAAGCTGTATTCCTTTAAATGCGCGCTGGACAGCGGCACAAAATGGCGGCGGGCGTGACGCAAGACGCGCGTATACTTACGATATCCGTGAAGGGGCTGGGAGAATAAAGCGCCTGACAGGCTCGCTGTCGACGACTTCCTGCATGCATCTCTTCCGCGCGGTGTTACGTTTCGCCTACGACGCGCGGTTTAGCCGGCGCGATTACAACAAAGCGGCAGACATTTTGGCCCGTTCGGCGTCGCCGCTACGCTCCCCGCCAAGCGTTTCCAGGCGTTTCCAGGCGTTTCCAGGCATGTTCCGACGCCACGTGTCTTCATGTGCGTGTGTGAGTGTATGTGCCATTGTGCCCGACCGGCGGCGATGCGACAGCAGGGGGTTACCTTCTCCTTCCAGTCATTGTGCCCGACCAGAGGCGCTACGAGAGCCGAAGTTACCTTCTCCTCCCAGTCTTTGTGCCCGACCGGCGGCGCTACGACAGTGTGCGTCACCTTAGCCCATTGTACAATCACGTGCTCGTCTATTGAGGGGTTCCTTCTTGCCCTCAACTGCGAGAGTATAAAAACAGCTGCCCCCGGACGCCAAAAAGAAGGGCTCCGATTTCTTCTGTTGAGTAAAGTGCTCTCCCGTCTCTCTACGTCGGTCAACCTGACCGCCAACTCTTTGCGATGTTAAAATAAACAAGTTGTTTTGTTGTTACCAGTCGACTCATGCTTTGCCGGGACCTTCGGATGCTTCCAGTTGTACCCCAGGCCGCCAGGCCAACGCTACCCTTGGGGCTTGCGACCCAGGTACAACCACGGGCGTCAGCGCCGAGTTCACAACCGATCGCACCAGCGGTGCGACCACAACAACTCGCGCCATCGGTGCGATCCAAACAGCGGCCTATACTTGTTGCTCCATAAGCACACTCTGCCGAATTATGCCCAGACGAATACTTATTGGGGAAACGCAAATCCCGAAGTACACATATACGCCGACAGAGCGTCCTCTCATCGGCGTACGCGCGCATTCCATTTATAGTCTATGCTTTCGCTAATACGAGACTGTCAAGGATACGCGTTGCGCAAGAAGAAAACGAGTAACAGCGCAAGACACGGGACCCACGAGAGAGACGGACGAAGCGCTGCCTCTCCTTTTCGTATCACGTGTCTTGCGTCGTTGCTCGTCTCTTTTATGCAACACGTATGCAACCAACCGGTCGAAATCGGCACTTTATTGGCGGATCAGCGCCGCGCCTGCTGCGCGGCTCCAATGTCCGCTATGTAGCGTGCGCAGTGCAGCAGTTTTTGCCGCTGTGTAAGCGCGATTTCCTTGGGAGCACATTCGGGACGCCCGCGCGTGCTGCATGCGCTATAATTGTGGCCGCGGCGGCGCCAACACGGAGAATGCCGAGCAGGCGAATTCTCCGATGCCCCAAGCAGATTCTGCCGGCAGTGCACAACTGCGCCCCGTATAGCCGTTCCGACACACTCAGCTGTCCCTTCTGCGGCGCCTGTATATAGGCTTTAAAGGGACTTGAGAAAGTACGTTCTTCCGTCCTCCCAGTTTGCATACATTATATTTGCACGCCAAGGCAGACAGTTGCCGTCGGCCGCTGTCTCTCTCTTAAAGCTCCTTCGCTGAACACGCGAACGACAAGAGAGAGCTCTGTCGTTGCACTTCAGCGGGTGTGCTGACACGCAATCTTAGCGCGAGTTACACCTCCTGCACCTCTAGTTATAAGTGTTGCATCTTTCTCTTCTGTCCTAAAGGCCACGTGCCAATAAAAGATGAAATTGTTCGCTTATACCGAGCCGTAGACTAAGCAACGTTCTTCTCGTTCTCCACGTATATATATATATATATATATAAACGAGAAGGGAGGGGTTTAACCGAGGGTCCCGCGGTAGCTCAATTGGTAGAGCATCGCACGCGAAATGCGAAGGTTGTGGATTGGGTTCCCACCTGCGGCAAGCTGTTTTTTCATCCACTTTATTTTTCATTAATTCATAATTTCTTTATTTCGTTTATTAAGCACAAGTAATTTCCCCTATGTTGTCTTTGGCGTCAGTGTTTGTTGGCTTCCTATGATATATATATATATATGTGTGTGTGTGTGTGTGTGTGTGTGTGTGTGTGTGTGTGTGTGTGTGTGTGTGTGTGTGTGTGTGTGTGTGTGTGTGTGTGTGTGTGTGTGTGTTCAGTACAACTTGCGTGCAATGGCTAGAATTTCCCGCCACTGCCTTCCACGGAGCGCTTTAGCGAAATTACATATACCGTAGGTAGGCAGTCGCATCCACCCATATCAAATTTTACAGCGTGGAATCCGTTTCAACACAAACAGCAACATTTATAAAATAATAATAATAATAATAATAATAATAATAATAATCCGATCATGAAGTGTCGGAAAATTTAGGTAATATTCTAGGTGCCCCGATCCTGAGTTATCCCCTTCAGGATTATCCACGGCTGGCTCTTAGGTATATAGCGAGGCATAGCCGCTTAATTTCTTATATGTTCGCTACCAAATCACCCCCGCGAAAATTCGCAAGGTGGGGCGACGTTCACGAAAAGGAAAATCTCATACTACGTCCATCCATCCGAGACTATGCGTAGCTACGCGAACCTCCAAATCGCGTCTCTCTCGCTGCGACCGAACTCGGGAAATGTACAAGTTCCAACGATGACGCACAAAAGCAACTCGCGTTCCAAAGACATGCTGCAGCACAATCGAACGAGAAACGGCATCAGTTAGCCGTATATATATATATATATATATATATATATATATATATATATATATATATATATATATATATATATATATAGCCGGCCGGCATCTGCCTATATTCAAAGCACGGGCGCGACGCGTCGGCGCCGCAGTTTATATACCGTGCAGTCAGCAGGGCCAAAGTCCTGCCCGTGATACCCATTCCCACGCTTTCGGTGCGAAAGGTAATACGCATGCGCACTGGCAGAAATCTCTCACGCTTATATAGGGAGCTATTACACGTTCACTGAGGCATGCAGCCACGCCGTATATATATGGTTCATCTTTCCCTTCGTACTCTTTCTTTTGTTTGTTTGCGACGCTACCATACGCTCCATATGGCAGCGGGAATGCAAAAACGCTCGTGTAATGATCTACGTTATGAATCTCTAGCTGGTCCAAAGAATCCGGAGCCTTCCGCTATATGGGGTCGCTCACAGAAACGGATCGGTCGATCGATCAATTAATAAAGTGGAAATCGGACATCCACCCGTTCGTAGCAATTGCTACAAAGGAAATCGATACGGGTTCCTTCCAGTCGAATTTGTCAACAACTGGAAGCAAAGGCAAGAGTTTGACGTAATAGTTCTGCGGAAACCCGCAAGGTGGGGAGAAGTAATTAATAAATGGAAAATCAGACATCCACCCGTTCGTAGCAATTGCTACAAATTGCTGTTGACAAATTCGACTTCGCCCTGCCATCTGCTAGCCGCCTGGTTAGCTCAGATGGTAGAGCGGCTGCCCCGGAAAGGCGGTGGTCCCAAGTTCGAGTCCCGGACCAGCATGAATTATTCTTCAACTGCGAGGCTTTTCTTTCGAGGAACACGTATGGGTTTCCTTTGTAGCAATTGCTACGAACGGGTGGATGTCTGATTTCCACTTTATTAATTACTTCTCTCCACATTCGGGTTTCCACTGAACTATTACGTCAATCAATCAATCTACAATGCTAAATAAAAACAAGAAGGAGGAGCTGCGTCACGCACAAAAGCCTATCAGCAGCGTTCTTGCACGGCGACGGAAGCTCAGCCTTCACCTCTTTCACGCAAGCCAACGCGATTAACGTTGGCAGAGAGAGAAACCTGGAGGCCAGAGTCCGAGGACTGTACACGTTCACGAGTGACCGAACGCCAACAACAACAACAAAAAAAGCGCACGAAGGACGTAGAGGACATAGCACTGCGTTACGTACGCAAAGTATAGCGCTCGACCATCTTCAGTCGTCGAGACCTCCACGGAGGACTGCATACTGAGATATCACACAGCTACCCTACCTACTGCTCGCTTCTCGGGCAGAAGTGCACTATAGCGTCAAGTATACTGCCGCGGAACTGTGTCGAGCACGCGTTCGAGAGACAGAGCTTATGTACAGCACCTCCGATGAATACCGCTCAACGCTACAAGACGCATACGGGTGCCTCGGTAAAGAATTCGCATAGCTGGGAAAAAATAATCTCTCCTGGCCCGGATGATATTTACCGAGGATGATCCCGCGACCGAGGCCTTCGGTCTAGCAATCGAGATTATAACCACTAGAGCCGAGGCTACGACGGACGGTAACGCGAGGGCAGATTTAATCGTCAGTACGAAACTAGCCGACAGGTCTTTCCACTGTGAAGTCCAACCTCCGCTTTACGAATTTCCGCACAGCCCATTTGCGCTGCGAAGAGGTGTAGCAAGAAGAGGCATACGCACTATCTGGAAGAAACAAACATCCTCGCGAGCCCGCTCGAGAAAATGGGTCGGTCTCACCGACTCCGAAAAAAACTTGCACATACGGGGCGCGTCAGCGAACCAGGAACGACAGCGAGAAGGGCCCTTCAGGGTACACATGCTGTCCGCCGATAATACCCACGTGCGCCGGCAGATGGGAGGATAAGCCGAGGAATTAGCGAAAGGGCATCGGGCGAAAGCCCGTCTTCCGTCTCCCCGGAACGCCCCACCGTCGGTTCTCGTTCGAGGCTGGCTTCAACGCACAACTTGCGCTGCACTACATGGAGTTTGGTAGGACAGTGCGGCCCACACCAGGAGGCGTTGCGGAAGGGCGGCGTCGCTATCCGGGAACGTTGTGAAACCGGAGTTTCCCGCCCCGGTATATCGAGGCATCGGGGCGAACGCACTTGTAAATCACCTCCATACGCGCACACTACGAGGGCCACCGACACGCGGAGTGTACCGGTCAGCGGCGTGCGCGGTCCCAGATAAGACCGCGCGAACGAACGCCCCGCGACCCTGAAAAACACACACACACACACACACACAAGAGCACGGCTTGCGGAATAGCCGCCAAACTTCGGAGCTCGCTTCCCTGCTGATCACCACTTATACGGGAAAAAAAAAAAAATCCGGATAGTTTCCTCCAGATCTCCGAGAAGACAGGTCTTGGAAGAACACGCGTCTCCACACTCCATATGCACTGGGAGCATCGAAAAATATTTTTCTGCTCGTTTTTTGGCGCGATTGTTGTCTCCGGTCTGCCGAGCTGTGGAGTTTCTTGAGAGTGCTTCGGGGCCGAGCGCGCGTTGCCAGACACAAGTCCCCGTTTCGTTGGACGGGAGCAGCGAACGGCCTTGTCAAGTTTTGTGACGCGACCTTCTTCTCCCTCCTCTCCTCCGCCGTGCTCGAGTTTTTCTGACGGCCGAAAATGAGGAGCCGTGTCTGCCTCCTGCCCGCTTCTGTCAGGGTCCTCCACCTTCTGGGACACGCAGCCCGCGCGTCTCGGGAGGGAGGCGAATAAACCAGCGCCCGTGCCCCCTTTTCTGTCTCGTTGCAGCCGGCCATACACTGCCGCGTGCTTTTTCTCTGCGACATATCGCACGTGTGCTGAGAAACCCGCGTTGAGTACGAATTGAAGCAGTGTTTCGTGGTATCTGTTGTGAACGTCGCGGTTGTAGGTGGCCCTGGTACGCACGTTCAGTGCATTCTGTGAGCGTTGCGACAACATGAGTATACTTTAGCCGCGCAGCAAACCCCGACAAGAACGGACAAAGGACAAGCAATCCTGCTCCTGCCACACTGACTGCTCTCCATTTCCAGTGATTTTTTTTTTCTCTCACTATTCCAAGTTTCGCATATTTAATTGAAACTTAAGGCCCCCGAGGTTTTCTTTCCTTGGGCGCCGCTCAGTCATTGACGGTATCCCCACAGTCCGCACGTGCCACAGTTCCTGACGTCGTCATTCATCGTGATATTCTCCTGCACTCCCGGTTGTTTTTGATGTAACGCTATCTAATGAACCTGAAGGAGGCGATGCGAAATAAGGAAGGCGTGATACAAAACAGAAAAACAAATGAGTGTTGATGGCCCTACCGCACGAATAGGGACGCTTTTCGTTTTTCTGCCAACTGCAGGGAGTATTTAAATATGCAAAATCAATTTACTGTGGACAAGGACGCTCCTCTTCTGCAGTGTCAGGACGGCGCACTCGACAGATGACCACTTCGACGCGTTCACTTCTACCGAACGAGCTCGGGGGGGGGGGGGGGGGGGGGCGTGTATTCTGTAAGTGTCCACCTATAGTGCGGCTGTCCATTGCGGCCCTTGCTGATTGGCTGGGGGCTGCTCGCATCCTCCTCGCTCGTACAGCTGCATCCAATCAGCAGCGGCCGAAACGGACAGTGCACTAGGTGGACTCTTACAGACCCCCCCCCCCAGAACAGAAGGCCACCGATCATAGCCCTCGGTATTCACCGCGCGTGTAGTGTCTGTGTCGGCGCAGACATTCCTTAGTGCCGCGTATGCACAGTATGAGCACCCAGTTCTCATCACGTACCTGAGACGAGACACACTTTACTGCATCGTAAGAGGGGAATTCATGGCAAGGAGACGACGATCCAGAGCTAAAATTGGAACGCAAGAGATTAGACAAATAATGTAATGAAAGATAAGAGGAACACATCGCTGCACGTTTTCCAGCTTGCACGTGTAGCGCGGTATTTTTGTGCGCATACCATCGCGTCGCCTTCTGCTCCACTTCTCGGCAGACGAACGAACCGCACGACTCTCCAGATGCCAGAAACAACGTCTCCTACCCCCGCCCATATCTGGTGACCCTTAGATTGCCCTCGAGGAAGGTTATTGTGCAGATCGCCAGATGCGCGTAGACGCTAGCGCGCATACAAGTGCCAGAAGCCTGCACAGTGCGCATCGCGAACTTTCTACGGCGACTTTCTTTTTCTTTCTCGTGACGGCATGCAGTTCGTGGACGGTACACGACGCGAGAAAGTCAACTTCTCTACCTCCTCCCTTCTTGTTCATCCGCCTCTCTTTATTTTCTTTCTCGCCGTCAACGTCCTCGTCACCGTGATGCCAATGCACGCAGGATCCTCTTACTGCTGCACCCAAGCGACGAGCGAGTGAAACGGTGCCTCCTGGAACAGTTGCTGCGCGAAGGCGGCAAGGCTGTGCTGGCCAGCGGGAAAGCTGCCATGCAAAATGGCTCGGACGACGCTAACGTGAACACGCGAGAAAAAAAAAAAAGAAAATTAGCGACGACACGGCGCCCCTGGAGGACCGACTAAGAATAAGACTAAACCGTGTTCAGCGTGGCATTCTTTCAAAACCGCACTTTTTATTCGTCCAGTGGAGAAAACGTTGATCACTGGTCGAGAGAATTACGAAGCCCAACTATTTGCCAATTGCGCACAGAAAACAGCTATCGGTGTACGTCAGTTATAGACGCGTCGCCAATTACCAAGTATTTTTTCTCGTGTTCGGCTCGTTCCGACGCAGAAAAATTCCACGAAATTTGTCGGGGCCTTCAGAACGCACTGCTTTCTTTACCACTAAATGGAACTACAGACCCAAGTTGACGCTGCCGACATCCATGGCGAGGCGGCCGAGCTGGTGCCGCGGAATTTCAGTGTCGTCGCCACCCGTAATTAGTTTCGACATCTTTTCCGAGTTACCGACCTTGCTATACGGGGCGTTTCAGCGAACATTTCCGAAATTTCCTTTGTAAAAGTTGTCTGTGGCAGACAGCACAATTTTATTCCATGAGCTGGTCTACTCGAAGAGGCGAATATTGCTTGCACCAATAATTGAAGTGCCCAATCGGGCAATTAACAAAAAAACGAATTAACTTTCACACTAATTAACTTATGGCACATACTGCGACGTAACATAATTTTAGCCGGTGAGGCCGGAAGGCATATCGACTTGAAACGAATTGTGTCGATGACACCATGTACGAGATATGCGCCGTCAAACTTGCGGTAAAAATGCACTGTCGTTCCACTAACTTTCTTAGCAAAACGTCGTTTTATGCATTGAAGCACAAGAGTAACTGGGACGCATTTGTCCGCAAAGTTTGGGAATTAAAATCTCGAAACTGGTGTCATCCTGATAGTTCGTTTCAAGTGGACGCGCCATGTGAACTGCCCGGCTAGAACTTGTAGATTGCAGTATGTGTCGTAACGTAATTAGTTAGACACTTAAGTGAATATTTATTAATTACTCAAATACATGCATTTCAACCTTCTTGTGCAAGTAATGCCTGCCTGTTCGAGTAGACCAGCTCATGGACTGGAATTAATTGCGCTATGTGCCACGGGCAATTCTTAAAAGCTTTTGAATGTGTTCGCTGAGTGAGTGAAAACATTACTAAGCTCTAGTAATTGTTTTTCTGCGGCTGGGGCGGATTCTTCGCGGTAGTCTTCCTCCTTGCGTCTTCCCCGGAGTTCTTCATCCGCTGCTTCGTCGTCGTCGTTCACTGAAACACCCGGTATGCACCCGGTATACAACGAGTGGAGAGCGGCCATTCAGCTACCGCAGAAGCATACCTTTACGGATGCCAAATACTAATTTACTAATATTCCTCTTTATTTTACCTTAAAGTTCGCACCGTGTGTCGTTCAGGCCCACGCAGCGCCAGCTAGCCGCTCGGCTATAGTCAGCAAACTGGTGCAACGTTAACGTGGACAACACTGGATAACGCGGATAATACGTAAGTCTGCCACTATAGGTCTGCCCAGGTTTGTGACAGCCCCACTCGTATAGGGTACACATGTGACCCCGCGACCGGCGTTACATGTCTGCGTTGCCGTCTTTTCGATAAACATTTCAAGTTGCGAGACACTACTTGTCCACTCCTTTTCTGTCCGGCCTCGTTCTAATGGTCACACCGTATCCTATAGCAACGACTGGGACGCACCACTATTATTAGTGGTGCGGCCCACTATTACTGTCGCTTGTATACTGCCGCGCTTGGCGTAAACGCTTCAGGCCACCATCCGTAGAAGTGTGCTTCGTGCCTTGCCGTTAAAGATGGCGACCGCCTCCGCCCTGCCCCATTAGCGATACGCGCGTATAACATCCGGGACAACTCGTACGGCGGCTACGCGGCGTTACCGCTTCCGCCTGTATACGATAAGGTGCACGGGTGTGGAGCGATGGCTATCGGGGCGCCCACATCACGTGACCCCGCGGCTGCGCAACCGAAACACCCGAGATTGTGCGCGCAGGGCAGGATCCGTATACGCTCACGAATAACAATCTTGCATTCGGTTAAGTACGAATAATAGTCATTATTATTATTATTATTATTAATATTATTATTATTATTATTATTAGCAGCGGCAGCAGCAGTAGTAGTAGTAGTAGTAATAGTAGTAGTAGTAATAGTATTGCGCCGCAGTTTATAGGACAACTGACTATAGCCTGTATGCGCGAGGCCGGAGAGGTTTTATCCCTTGGGCATCGTCTTGAGACGTGCACCTGCAGCCTCGCTAAATAACGATCTGTTTGTTGTTTCCAACGTCACAAATACAAGTGTGCCTTCATTATTTTCCTTTACAGAGTGCACAAGACACTTGGTAAGGATGTCAGGAGGCTGTATAGCGGCAGCATATAGAAGCAAGAATAAAATTTATTGATAGGAAAGACAGAGAGGTCGACCTGAGCTAGTTCGCTCTAGTCTGCTACTTTGCACTGGGGCAGAGGGAAGGGGAGTGAAAGTAATGGGATGGATGATGACGATAAGAGAAGCGGTGAGTGCTTATGTATACGAGACAGTTGCCTTGTTAGAGCCGCTCGTCGAGCTTGGTGTCCTGCAGGAACTTCAACAACTCTTTAGTTGCACGCTTTGAAATCGCAGTGTCAGGCCATGGGCCGAGGATAGCTTCCTCCGACAGTGGTTGCCTGCCAACGCTAACTTAACCTGCCTTCCACCAAAACATGCGCATTCGTCTGGCGTTTCGAGAATTCCGGGTCAAATCGGGCAACAAACACAAGGGGATTTCATCTTTTTTTTTTCACAGCGAAGGCGTTTATGGCTAGTGTTCCGAGAAATTTTCATGTGTGCGAGCAAAAACTACAGTCATCAGCAATGACTCGTACTCCCGTGAGCAAGCAAAAGAATGCAACGGTTCATCTCTCTCGAAATGCAGAGGGTCACCGCCGTGTTTTGTGCTAAACAGCTCCGCTGGTCACGCTCCTTCACAGAGTGGAATGGCTCGTGATTTTATCTATTTCGCCTAATTCAAGAAGAGATGGCTCACAGCAAAAATAAATCAATAAATAAACAACGTTCTTTATGAGTGGGGGCTGCATTCGGTGAGAAGAGGACTACGGTGCCTCGCCGTCTCCACGATGGCGGCGCCAACGGACCGACCCACTACTTGCAACAGCGGCAATAGCAGAGATTGCATGCATACAGCAGACCTTGTCGGGACATCGAGGCAGATAAAGCAGCGACAGCGGACTGCCGCCGCGTCGTGTGCACACACGAACGTGAGAGACGCACCGACGGACACGGCGCAGGAAACGCTCTCGCCGCCGCAGCCGCCGGTGGTGGTGATGGTGGTGGGCCAGACCACCCGCGTCGCCACGTGACACGGCCGCGTCGTCCTTGTCCTTCGACGAGGTTTCTCGCCGCCTCGAGCATCTCTCCCCTGTCTTTCGCCCTCTTCCCTGCTCCATGCATCTCTCGACATCTGTTCAGCTGGTTACTGGCACGATCGCCTCCACACGACCCTCCCCTTTCCCCCTTTATTTTAGACGCGCGAGAGCTATGGTTGGCCCCGACTGCGTTCCGTTCTTCCCCTGCCGCAGAAGCGTTGCGTTTGTCCTAAATACACGGAGATGGAGAAATCCTGCACCGATACTTTCCGACGTACCTGAGACGACTGCAAAACAACCTGAGAAAACCTTGCACTACCCAACTCCTATAGAAACGAACCACGCCGCTTCGCGTCTAATCCGTGTACAGTGACTCGACAAACGGCCCTTAATGGTCTAGGAACTAAGAAAACGTCTCATTTCTCACTTAAAAAGAAAAGGGGGCGGGGGAAGGGAAAATTACAAGCAACAGCTGCCGCGACGCGTGGCTCACTTCCGCGTACATCTAATAGTGGATGCCGAAGCACGAGGCATACGCTATAGCAACAAATGGCACTCGCTTTTCAAGGGCGGCGCGAAACACCTGCGCGACACGGTGCAGCCGAACTGTCGTAGACAGGCAATTAACGCGACCCGTCTCCGAGACGTACGAGCGGATCGCTCGGCGCACGACCCCTGCATATATAGGGCGCGCTGTTCGCAACGACGCGAAAGTTCCCGCACCGAGCCCCGGACGTATTTCGACGAACGCCTTGAAAGCGTGGAGCTGGGCTTCCTTTCGCTTTAAGGAAAACAGCGTCAAAGAAAACACCGGGACTCGAAGTCGGGGCACAAGCAAAACAGCACACAGTGCTGTGCAGGATAATAGAGCGCTAATTTGGGACGCTCGACGCATCCTTGAGCAGTAAAAGGAACGCTTCTTTAGAGTGCGACGTAAGAGCAGACGACACACGCCGCGCTCTTAAGTATCGCCTGCTTTATGGCCTTTTTTTTTATGGCCTTTATTACCCGACTGCAGGCGGTTGCAAATGCGTGCGTCACAGCATGCTTTAAGTCTTCATGCGATTCTCGCGCCTTATTTTTGCGATAAACCGTGTCGTGGCAACGGCAAGGCTACCGACTCATTCAACTTGTTACACAGAACCCGCTCGTCCTCCAACCACGGCAAGCATACCACGTCTGGTACACAGACACCGGTGATATGATGAGTGCGAAAAAGGAAAATCGAACAGCTTTACACGCTTCCACCGAACTGAAAAGATACGACCGGGTTATAGTCAATGTTGTAGTTAAAGCTCCTCCATACACGTTTCGCCGACCACGGCGGTGGCGCGTGGATGGAAGCGCTTTAGTTAGAGTACAGCCAGCTTCTATAGGCGACAGTTGGAGCCGAACCAAGAGAGGAACGACTGCGTAGAGGAACTACCGCCGAGCCTACACACTATCCAAGTGGTCCGTATACAGACAGCGCCAGCAATCTTTGTCGAAGAGAGAGAGAGAGATGGGGGCAGCTCTCTGGATGCTCTGTCTACTGACTACAAGCTGCTGAACGTATACAAGTACCAAAAAACTGGTGATGCGGCATCCGCCCCGTCGCTAAAGTCTGCGCACGTTGACGAATATCCCCACAAAGGCGCCAGTACTGCCATTACTATCCGCGTGTCTTCTGCGCTAAGTTCTTTAGCCATCCACATGTATCGCCGTTACTTTGCCTTCATGGGGCTTTCGGCGCGCTATGCATTCAGCATGCTGCCTCGTCGGCCCAGGCAGCCCACGACCACTCGAATGTCCCCGGGACTATACAGCTCACAAGGATATTCCCCGCCGCGGTGGCTCATAATGGCTACGGCGTTGCGCTGCCGAGGACGCGTGGTCGCGGGTTCGACTCCCGGCCATGGTTGTGCGGAATGCGAGAAAGCGCGTGTTTGCAAGTGCACCTTAAAGAACTCCACGGATGTTGTCAAAGTTAACCCGTAGCCATTCGACACACACGGCGTGTCCCCACAACGTACCAGCTGTGCCAGTTTTCGGGACGCTAAACCTTATATACTTTAAGCTCGCAGGGACACCATGGCTTCCATCTTTGGACGCGCGTTCACCCAAATCACACACACCTGTTGTTGCGCGTAGAGAGATCGTCCTCGATTCCCTTTGCCCCGGCGGCCTGCACCGGCCGGTGGTCTCACCGCGGGGCACCGATCAATTAACGTCCCCGTGTGCGTGTGTGTATGCAACGAGGAAAAAAAATGCACGGCGACTGCCGCCGAAGGGGGGCTCCCACGCACCGGGGCCTTGTAGGGGAACTGCTTCTGCGTGTAACGCACAAAGGAAGTGGCGTCACGAACTATAAATGGACGAGTCTCGAACGTGCAGCACACGACACGCCCGCTTCGCGCGAAGCGGTCGACATCGGGAAGTGCGAGCCGTCTTGTATAACACCGCTGTAACGGCCTCCTTGACTGACTGATCGAACGAACGCCCACTACAGCTGTGGTCTCAAAGCGCGAGAGGCAGCCCGTATACAAGCCAGAACTTGGGCGATTATCCGGTGTTTGATTGATATCGACTATATAATCGATCGACTGCGTCTGTTAATTGCGATAGAGACTTTCGTTAAGGCATATACTGTTTGGTACGCGTCATACATGTGCCGTAAATTAAGGCCTGCGCAGCGCATGCATTCAAGCAGCGCTGTATATAGTATCCGCTGTCACGTACCCGGCGACCGATTGCTTTAACTGCAACACGCGAAACACGGTATACACGCCGAAGTGGAGCGCTCCGCCTTAATTCTGACCGGCCTTAATTGTTTCTTGACGTGCACAAAAAAAAAAAAAAGCGCGATACGGGAGCGCTTTTGCATTACGCACCCATGCACCGGAATGCGGTCACAACCAGGCCGGTCGTGAATACAGAACCCGCGGTCTCACATCCGGCACCGCAGTATCGTAGCCACGCTCCGAGTCAGCGTGGAAGTTCCGATTTCGGGTTGGAACTTGCTACTACAGGGGAGGTATTCTGCAGGAATCCACCTAGTGGACTGTCTATTTCGGCCGCTGCTGATTGGCTGGGCCCGCTCATCTCCTCCTCCCTCGTACAGCTGCATCCAATCAGCAGCGGCCAAAATGGACAGTCCACTAGGTGGACTCCTGCAGAGTACCTCCCCAGGACACGCTGGCAAGGTGCGTCTACGTGCAGCGATCCGTCCCAATTCTACGGAAATCTCCCGCAGCCCCGCGGAACTCGCAACACTTAAGTGTCATTAGCGTACGCTATCGCTTTGTGCCGATATGACTACAGCTATACGCCGCAAAGGTCGCGAATTCCAGGCAAGAGGACGCGCGACTCTCTCCCTTCCACTCGAGCCTTGCGTAACTGCCAAGAGGACGAAGGCAAGGAACCGATCGAGAGACACCTTCGACGAAGCCACAGCCCGACACCCGAGTGCACGGCGTCAGAGGCGAGTGGAGGGAGACTGTGGCGCACGAATAACAAACACGGCGCGTCGTTGAAGGCGCCAATGCGACCTCGAGCGCGCCAATCACGAAACAAAGGCCGCCCCCTATAAGCTGGACCTCCTGCAGAGTGACAGGCGGCCTGCATATTCCGCGATCTCCTCGCGACCGCCGATACAATTAAAACAAACTGAGCGAAAACAGATGCCGAAGAGGGAGGAATGGAACAGACCGCTCCGTTTTCAAAGGCAGCGTGCGATACCCTTAACTAATGGTAATATAGACTAAATACAGAGACAATCGCAGTGCATGCATTCTCCCGAGAACTGAAGAGAGGTCAGGGACATAAAGGATTTTCAAGTCAGCTGTTATTGTTTACTGGCACGTCACGAACGCGAAAAGAAAAGAAAAATGTTTTTGTTTTTCTTTTGTTCAAGTCCCACCGTTAGATGCATTAAGCAGCACCTCGGCGTACATGGACGCAGTAGCCACCTCTTCGTCGATACGGTATAAACGGCTTTTCATTGTATAAACACAGAGGCGAAGACGGAACATCGTATGTTCGGTTGCCATATTCGAAACGCATTTCATGGTTGCCTTTCGTTGTATGTGGCGACACAACCCCCTGTACACGTCAAATTAATGTCGACTTTCTTCAAAGGTGGCATATACCGTTCCGTGTGCATCTGACATCATAACCGGAGTGAATATGTCACGTAATCGCTTCCTGGTTAACTTCGAGAAGGCAAATCACAATTACAATGTAATATATAAGGCGTGACAGGAAAATATGGATGACAAGATAAAATGGCAAGGAAAAAACTGCAAGACAATCTAAACAGTCCCGAGCGTTCATTTGGCAACACTGCTGCAGAAAGCGCTCGTTTTGCACGGTGCCTATTTCGATCGCTGTGGTAGACTCACGTTTGCGCGCACTCTCAATGGGCGTGGCTGCGTGCGCTCACAACGTGTGGCCAGCGTCGACTACCTCGTTCTATGACTCACCGAAAACGATCGAAAGTCCAGAGTCACTGGACTTCACAGCCTTGCGATACATAGCTGGACAAATGTTGCTACTTACTGGTGCAGCTAAACAGTCCAGCGTTTAGAGACATTGTTGAGTGAAACACAATCACTGAAGGCAAAGGTAACAAGTGGCTTCCTCGGTCACCTATATCATCATCATCATCATCATCGAGCAGTGGACGTATCACATTGCGAACGACGGCGATCGACAGTGACAGGACACATTTGGCGCCAAACTCGCAACAGCTTATAAATTCACACTAGCATATAAACTGGGGCGAGTTAGCGCCAAGTGTACCGTGTTGCTTTTCTTTCGCTCTCGTCAACGATGCACTACGAGTAGTGCTCGCGACAGATCACCGACAAGCACAAACTGGCCCGTACATTTTCCACGACACATCATCATCAACTCAATTGATGCCGACTGCAAGACCAAGGCCCTTTTTCAGCAATCTCCAATTACCCTATAGTCTCGCGTCAGCCGGCCCACGTGCCCTGTCGGCGGTCAACTACATGCATCGGGGCAAATCACGCGACGAAGTGCGACTTACTTCCGGCAGCATCACGCAGAGCGTCTTTCCGAAACCAGACACGCAGCTTCTTGGACGGACGCATCGGGGTCAGGTATGCGTGTATAGCACGTACAATACACGAAGCTTCCGCACACTACCATGAACCCAGACACGACTGGCTCCGAGGGAAGACAGGTTCGCCTTCTAAAATCAGGTCCCTCCTCCTTTCCTCGCGTGGACGCAAGAAAGCCCGCACCCCATTAGACATCTAAGATGACGAGACCACGACGGCGACCACGCATAATCGCACATACCGCACACCACCTGCCGTTTTCTTTTATTCTCTTTTTTGCTCTCGAGAACGCAGCTGCCCCCCCCTTGATCAAAAGCAGTGACGGACAGACGAGCATCACGAACGGGCCAAGCGGAGCTAACCAGGCGTGGCGGCAACGATCATGGCTCGCCGCCACATGAGCTGCCCATCAAACGCACGCACGCGAGTACGCCTGGAGCCGGATTCGAGGGGGGCACAAAAATGGCCGACGACGCCGCGCCCGCCGTGCCTCGTGGACACTCGATGCCGACGTTCGGTGCGCCCACGCATTGGTGGCTTTGACGAGGAAAGCAGATGCGCTGCTGGTCTCGGGTGTGCCTCTTGCAGACGAGCAGCAGGCGTGAAGGATGCGATGGAACAGACGTGCTGTTGCAGACGCGAAAGTGATCAGGCTTAGCTAGTCCAGATTAAAGTGGCGTAGCACGTATTCTTGCAATGAGTGTGTAAAACGTGCGTCGATTTAGTTCCCCCTTTACTTTCTCCCTCCCACAGTGAAGTTTTCTTTAGAAAATTAAGAAAACGTCACGACAGATCAGACCTATTTCTCCATGTGTGGCCAACGCAACCGAATGCGATCATCAGAACGCCCCCGTGTAATCTACAGTTTGGGCGCGAAGTTGAGGAACGCCGCTTTCTCGTAGCAAACAGTTCTGCCCTGTTCGGTAATCTTGTTGTTTAACGCCCTGAAACGGCAGGGTTGTAATGAGGGACGCCGTAGAGCAGGACTCCGGATTAGTGTTAACCACCTGCGGTTCCTTAACGTGCAAGCAAAGCACGGTGTGGCTCTGACATGCGAGGTGTTGTTGCAGCAGACAAGCGTATAGATAACCTTGAAATGGTACTATAGCTGCGCAGTCTTGACGCAAGGAGTGGTGGGCGCGGGAGCACCACTTATGCAAATGCTGCACAGATGGTTTTAATTATACACCGCGCTGATGTAAAACCCTTCATTGGCGCAATCAATGCTGGTCACCACGCACGACCAACGCGAAAAGAGCAAACCACACGTTCAGACGTCCACGTATAACCGTCTACCAGCGCCTCAAATGCGGCACCCAAAAACAGCTGTTTTCACGGCACGTTGTTCTGGTGGTGTTGAGAGCATTTACATTTACAAGCATTTACAAGGATGACTTCGTGTCTTTTTGTTTTGTTCGTTTGTATTCGATTGTTTGTATCGTGAATTGAGAAACTCCAGACGCTGCCGTAAGACTCGGATGAGCTGGTACGCAAGCATCTCAGAACGGTCGCTCTGACGGATCTAGAAGGAAGTGACCTATACTTGCATAACTAACTGGAAGCATCAACAACAACGACTAAGCAATGCAGAAGGTGTGCGTCATTCTGGCGGCAAAAAGGGTTAAGACATAGACGTTCCAAGGATATCTTCCGTGCCTTGCGTGTGGCCAGCTACATTTTCGCACAATTATCTTTCTCTCAAACACACAGGAGAGGACGTCTTTGCAGATACGTTCAACTTCACAGCGACAATGCTAGCTTACCTCCAGTGGTTTTGAATACTAGCAGGTTTTCGTATCAGCAGCCACTCGTTTTCTAGGTGACAGCACATGGTAACTAATATGATCATACATCCGTTTTGTGCCTACACTTAAGAACGGGTGACGTTTTTCGCAGGCAGCACGAGTGATTTCGCGGTGTCGATTAGTTTTACATGCGCCGCGACGGCTTCACATATCCATTCTTGCATATTCCCAACGCAGCACTACATTTATATCACACATGACACCTCGCGCCCAGCCGGCATCACTGAACCTTTATCACATGCATATAGGGACTCACAGGAATTTTTCAACCCCAGACCGTAATACGCCAGTGCTTTTGCAAGGCTTTTCTCATACAATGGTAGAAGCCGAAAGAAATTCTGACCGCGGTAAAAGAAGAGAGAAACGAAAAAAGACAAACCAATCGATGCCGCTAATATCTTTACACAGACAAGCCTGCTCTGTACAACCAAACCTATTTTCGCAATATTGCAATGCGCACGTACAGCACACTGAGACGGTGTAAGGGCGAATGCGTGCATGCATCGCTTTAAAAACTGCTTTCTGTCGTCACAACGCGATCGAAGTCAATCAAATGACCGCCGCATGCCGCAGTCTTATTTCCTTCAGACCCACCCACGTGATCGCATATGCATCGTCTCTTCGAGGCCTCATCAAGCGTCAGTGCAAGGCTGCAGAGTTGCACAACCTACCTGTACAAGCGCACCGAGGCCTCGTTATAATACAGAAACGCGGCAGACGATTACACCAACTCAGTGACGTCACCGCTCGGCATCGACCTATACAGACGAGCGAGGTGGCGCAAGCTGCTTGCTATACCGGGAGGACGGTCGTTAAAACAGCTCGGACAGGTTCGCATGTGTACGGTTCGCGCACAGGGCAGGCAGACGACGTAGAAGACAGTCACGCAGATAGTTTTCTACAACATGTACCAGAGTGAGCTCTGATCGTTGAGCTACAATAGGAACTATGGGCATAGTACACGCATTTGTCCATCTTCGTGCTAGTGGCTTCGGACGTGCTTGCGGGGTCATTTACCGCGATTTATCTTTCTAAATTTCCGAGAACTAACATTTCTCTGGACGCGTGTATGCAGTAGAAGTTTCTGCACACATTCAATGTCAGTGCGAATCGTTGCACTTATAAAGCTACTTTGTCGTAAATTATCAATTCGGAAATAGTCACGTCACAAAGCCGTTCGAAGCCAGATGGGCGATGTTTACAGGCAAATCCGCGTCCTATACACATCATTACAATGGTGTCTTCTACCGCGATGTCTGTTTGCAGATCCCATAGACACTAGCGGCATAGTTTCCTCTAGTACTGCCGTAGGAAAATCTATGTGGCGCATTAACTTGCCTGCGCTGCCGTAATGACGATCTTTCGAAACGCTCAAACAGGTTCGGATATATATATATATATATATATATATATATATATATATATATATATATATATATATATATATATATATATACGGCATGCACGAAGCAGACGATGTGGAAGACACCCACGCAGACGACATAGAGCGGTATGGTGCAAACGATAATGCATCCGGGCACGTAAACGTTGCGCCAAGGATATATAAAAGCCAAGGCATACATACGTACGCGCACCGTCGTGAACCGTTCTTCTGCAAACAAGGCCCGAGGAAAGCCAGCTGCTGCGCGCGTGAGTGTGCCATTGAAGCGGGCACGTGGTGGCGACAGTCGCGTCTCCATGCAGCGGCTCGGGTCCGCCGATGAGTTATTTCGCTTCTTTTTCCGCCTCACTATAAGACTCTTTTTTTTTTCGTATATGTTTGTTGATCCCTTTCTCGCCTCCATTACCCCGCTCCGTTCCCAAGCCAGGCAGCTTTAGCACAGCAGAAGTTACGGCCGGATTGCGTCACCCCTTGTACAAACAGTCTGCCCTGATGGTTCGCAGCGGGGAGCAATTGAAAAGGCCGGGCTGTCGCACGGGATTCTGATCGCAGCCGCATATACGTGGGTGTCGCTGGGAGGGGGGTGCTGTGCTTCCGCTTTAGCGATGTACAAAAATCCGTCACTTAACGCGATCGCTAAGGCAGGAGATCTCGAATAAAGCTCTCGCGCCGAATAAATTCCTATAGTAAGTTTCGATATCAATTTTTTTAATATATATATATCGGATCGTCGTGACCAGCAGTATGGTCAACTCATTAGAGGATGCCCAGCCAGCGCTCCAGCGTCCCCTACAGACGAGGTAGGACGTTAACATCTGCAGACTTTTCTTCGTGCGCAGACGGCACGCATCGTTCGTCATATGAATATATGTTTATTTTAACTCAATAAAACTTCAATTCGTTTTATGTAGCAGTTCATCGTTCCGCCACTCTCAGAGTCTTCGTGGAGCACAAAATGCCGCACATTAGCGAAGCTCCAAAGCCGCTTGCCACCAGGGGGGCGCCAGTTCGACCCCCATTGTCGCTGGGAGGGCAAAGTTTTGTTTTCATTCGCCAGATGGCGAACAAAACAGCTTCAAGGAAAGCACGCGTACTCGCGGCACCAAGTTTCCAGCCTTTAGCACGCCATCGCAGTAAACGGCTATAATAAAGCCTTGGAAGCAAAGCTATTAGAGGAGGGGGTGGGGGAATATCCACTTGGTGCTATTTACGGCAACGTGGTAAAGTGTCGACGAAGCAAAGACACGGCACAGGACATACAAAAGCCATATGTCAAGGAGATAATTAAAACGCCGGGAGAAACGAAAAAAAAAAAGAAGGAAGTCTTCGACGAAGGCCACATTTGAGCGACAGCTGGTAAAACGATTGCGTGAGCAGAGCGCCACGCCCGCCCCCAACAACATCGCACACGCACACGAGCGCCGCAAGAATTAAAAGCCCCGCTCCGAGGAAGCGAGACCCGAAAAGAGCGCGTTCTCCGCGGGTCTGTTGGGAGCCGAGAGAGAAAGCCTCGAAAGGCGAGGCGTTCAAAACAGAAGGGTTCCGTCCGAGAAGACGCATCCCCCCCGTCGGAGGTCGCGGAGGGGTTCAAGGTTGCACCACCACCACGGCTGCCGCGGGGACATGCGGCGAAGAGGAAAGAAAGGCCGAGTGCTTTCCGCGGGCAGAGGCTTCGCGGTTCGTTTAGCACCGCACATAAAGGCGGATGTACCGCGTCGACGCGGGTATAGCTACACCTCCGTCCCTTGAGAAGCACGTACGTCCGCTCACCCTACTGGTCAGGCGTTTCGGCGCCTAACTAGAACGCACGCCGGAGTTAACGTGTGTTTCTTGAGCAACTTCTAGGTAAAGGAAACGTTGACAATCGCTTAAGTGTCCTTACGTGATTCGAATGCGAAAGCACTACGGCTTCTCTTAGTGATAACCTTAAATTAAAAAAAAACATCTACTTTAATTAACCTTGCTCTAATTTTTACCAACCTTAATCCACCACACCCGCCTTGATTGCTCAGTGGCTTTGATTTTGGGCTGTTGAGCACGAGGTCGCGGGATCCAATCCCGGCCACGGCGGCCGCATTCCGATAAGGGCGAAAACACCCGTGGTGCTTAGATTTAAGTGAACTCCAGGTGGTCGAAATTTCCGGAGTCCTCCACTACGGCGTGCCTCATAATCAGAAAGTGGTTTCGGCACGTAGAACCCCATAATGCAATTTTTAATCCACCTTAATCCGGCTTAATCTGCCGTAATCCAATTTAATCCAGCTTGCTCGAATTTGTACCAAGCTTAATCCACCTTAAAACAACTTAATACAATCCACCTTCGTGCAATTTAATTGAACTTCGCTCACTTCACCGTGGACTTTCGAAGTGCGAGCCGCAGTAGGTCCAGCGCCGCGAACGTAACGTCATCACTTGGTCACGTCGGTTTTGGCACCACAGGATGTTAACGACGGACGGACGCCGGATTTTTTCGCTTCACGGGGCATCGAGCCTTTCGCCTAAATAAAGGGGCGTTACCGTAGTGCAGCAGCTGTGTCCGACGTGGCACGGCGCGCGCTTATCCGGATGTCGATGATGGTGAAAAACTTTATTTATCCCTCATTAAAGGGAAGGGGGCAAGGGGATAGAGGGTGGTGGGAGGAACTACTTCGAGTAGGCCTCCTCCATCCTCTGAGCCCACTCCAGGTCGGCCTCCTGAAGGTGTCGCTCACGCCCGTCGTGTACACAAGGGCGCACACGGCTGTGGGATAGTCAAAAATTGCATGAAACCTTGTTTGATCAGGTTCAAAAACAAGAAATGCGGTCTAATACTTTAGACTTGGTCATGTGACTGTAATATTTATTTTTGTTAAGTAGGCTACAGGATGCGGTCCATTCGCTTTGGCCCGATTTTGCTTATAGTCAAGACTGCGTAAAACAGTGTTTCATACGAAACGAAGAATAAATAAATAAATAAATAAATAAATAAATAAATAAATAAATCTAATGTGCGAGAACAAGACGGCACTCACACGCCCTTAAACAGACGGGAAAACGCTCTTTACGGCAACGGACGCTAAAGTGTCACACGAGCCTGTCCACAAGTATGAAGATCACAACGACCAATCCTGTGCTGGGTCTTGGATTTAAAAAAAAAATATCTAATACAGCTTGCACGACAGTCTATACAGGAAACGTGGTCCCTTGTCATACCTAACAATATATATATATATATATATATATATATATATATATATATATATATATACAAAGAAAGAAAGAAAGCTCGCAAAGAGCCTTCCCGTTTCCCCAAGTCCACAGGTAGCCGAGGCGTGAGTTGCGACGACGCATAAAAAAAGACGACGACTCGATTAAGCGGGGCCGGCACACACGGGTCCACAGCGCCGACGCTCTGTAGCCACGCAGTGTCACGCGCCGCAGGCAATGTCCGCCCTGCACATTGCACGCAGACGAGGCGCGGCCGAATTTTCCATCGCAACGTCGTCGCGACGCGGCCCTTTCCAAGAACGATCGTCACCGCAGGAACGTCACTGCAGGATGCCGAAAGCATTTATACGTACATGTGCCGGCAAGAATTGCTTTATCGACCGCCAGACACGGGAGGGGCGGGGGGTGACTCGAGGCAGATAGATGCGAGCATTGCCTATTCTCTCTCTCTCTCTCAGCGCGCTGCCACTAAATTCACGAACGATTCGTCTTGTTTGCTTCTCCGTCTTCCGCATAATCGATATCGAAATTAGTTTGAACTCTGTGTTTCTTACAAGCTAAAGCTGCGCTCGGCTTATGAGGCACGACGCAGTGGAGGGCTCCGGATTAATTTCGGCCACCCGGGGCTCTTTAACGCGCATCCAATGCACGGTAACGTTCTCGCATTCCGCCTCCATCAGAGTGCGGCCGCCGCGGCCAGGATCGAACCGGCGAACCTTGATACGCATCAAGTGCACCAACGCTTCCACGACGCACGTCATCGATTGGAGCGTCTCGAGAGGTGGTTGCTAGCAGTAGGCGAACCCCTGACCTTGCGAATGCCCGCCAGCTATCAACGCGTGTCGCAGAAAATCCGGCGTCGGCGCCCTACGTCCAGCATCGACCGTAGTTTCGGCAAAAGATCCCTTCGAACCACGCAGGCCCTCCGTGTAGCGCGAGGAAGTTACTGAACTAATTGAATTTCGCAAGGTAAAATGCGCCAGAAAAATCCTAGAGTACGACTTACACACAACTTACAGACATTATAGGGTCAGATTGTAATATTATTATTCGAGAAAGCACAATTCTGTTACGTGGAAACTCAAAACACAAACCCCTTTTCCGGCGTTTGTACCATTCATAGAGCGCCCACGGCCTCCGAGATCTGCGCGCGCCGGCGCGCGGAAATCTCAAAGGCCATAAAGCCGCGCGCCCAATTTCTTGCAACACCATCCAGATGGTGCTCGCCTCCGCGCATCAGCGGCACACGCAAGAGTTAGCGTTTCTACCAGAGAGTTCTACTTTCGCTGCGATCGTTACACACTAAGCATTACGGTCACACTCTGCATTTGTCGGGAAGCGTGAGAGGCAGTCAGGGATCTTTGGATGCTATCGGCGTTCCACTCTTAAAGGCGAAGCTTAAGTGGCCTCCAACTTTTGGCCTGCTCAGAGCTGCTCCAAATCCAGCGACTGGCATTCATTAATGGATGCTGAAGGCGTGGCCCACACGCCTATAGTACACACTACATGACTGCTGAACCCATATACTGAAAGTGCACATCACAATTAGCGCGTTCGTCCAGACAGCGCTTATAATGGCGGCCTGTCGGATATGGGTCTACTTTGACCAATGCAGCGTCAGCCTATCCACAGCATCGTTTGGTGAGAGCGACTGCGTCTTTTGATATACTGACTTTTTCACTGAAAAAGTGCAGATCACGTTGTGGGCTTCTCGGAATGAAAATTTTGTTGAGCCTCCCCGACGGGATATAGACAGAAACATGACGAGCATACCACGATTTCCGTTGAAATCTGGCACGAGACAAAAATAAATAAATAAATGAAGAGCTTTATTATTATTATTATTATTATTATTATTATTATTATTATTATTATTATTATTATTATTATTATTTGCAGACGCAACGTGCATGTTGAAATCTATGTGAAGCGAAGCAGTGTGTCCCTTACAAAGAGGAACTCGGGATCTACACGTTGTACGCTTAGTGGACTGCATTGCTTTCTAACAGACATGGCTATAGAATCAGCGCAGACTTTACATGGAGAGAAAAAAAGAAAACAAGTTTATTCGCCGGTTTATCGTTGTATAGTATTCCAACGGAGTATTTGTAGAAACTCTATACAGCTATAAACGTATATTTACCGAAGCCGATGGGAGCCGAGAATGGTTTGGTTCAGTCTAGAACTTCATTAAGCAAAGAAGAAATCGCGAAATGAGGTTTCGTTAAACCGAGGTCTCGCGGTAGGTAACAGTCGACAACAAGTACGAGGCCACAAGTCCAGACGACGTGAAAAGTTAATCCGCAGACGTCGTAAAAGAAAAAGGAAATACACGTAGCCTTTCTATATATAGAGTGCATTACAATATGCCAAGAATGAAACGAAAGCAGATTTGTGCAAACGGGACTCAAGGAATAGGGAACAGAAAAAAAACACAACCTTCATTTCAAAATTTCGGAAGCGGCGTGACACGCTTAAAACGCCGACACAAGGAGCGCGCCCTCGCAAATGAATCCACGCGACTCAACAATAATTTGTTTTTAAAGATAAATAAAAAAAAGTAAAGCATTTCATTTTCGCGAATAGCGCCTCAGGCGGTCACGCATGTTCAAACGCTGTCGCAAGCCAGACGCACAGACCTACGCAATCCCTCCGTTCGCTCGAATATGAGTGCTGCCATCGAGCTGATTTTCCTCGCTTTGCACCGTCTGTGTCGCGACTAACGAACTTCGGCGTTTTCTTCTCTTTTTCTTTTTTTTTTTTTTTCAAAGTGTGAGGAGGCGCCACGGTAAGAAAGAAGAGAGAGAGAGAATTCAATCAGTCGACTGCACTAGAAACCGGGCAGCGCAAATTTTCCGCGCACGCTCGACGGGAACCTTAATTCGGCGCGCGACGTAATTTACGACCACTTATTTATTACACTTCATCAATCTCCCTCGCGGTCTACTTCTTTCGATTTTCGCCGCGTGGATGAAGAGGGGGCGACGTCTCGTAAGGACCCGTGCAATCTCTCGAGAGTACGCCCGTCGCAGAATGGCGCCCAGCGCCGACGACGAATGAGAGGACGACGACGAAGTACAAGAACAAACGGGGCGGCAAATGCGCGTAACGGGACGATCGAACTCGGCCTAGCGGCCCCAGTCACAGATTGCCGAGGTAAGCAAGCATATGTGTACCGTACACTTTAGGAAGCAGCAGCGTACACCGTCCGCGTGCTGTCTCTTTCTACATCTGTTTCGATATAGCATATCTGTATTTTCCATATCTGCCGTGTCCTCGTTCCGCATTACGCGTATATGCGCGCAACGGATAGGAACCGGTAGCTGTAGTTTAAGACGCACGCCCGACCGAACGTACGTATGCGCGTTCGTACGGACTTACGTACAATCAAAAGTAGGTGGACAAGATGCTCTGGAAAAAAACGAGCTACTCTCTCTCTCTATCTCTCTTTCGGATAGATTCGAGAACCGGAAACGGTCGAATGCAGGGCAATCTTTGCAATATACGAAAACACTGAACTGTAGTCTTCAGTTTCATGTTACATTGCCAAGGCATCGGGGGAACCTTTGTTTTCGCGAACCCCGATAACGATAACGCGAGTATACGTACCTACAGCGTGTGTACGCGCTGGTGCGCGCGCGTGCGTGTTAGCGCACTGAAGTAAGAAATTAAGACCGCAGTGTGGGAGAGGTGGCGGTCGAAACACACGCACGCGCTAGCCCGGTCATTTTTCGCGAGAGAACCCGCGACGACCGGACGCTAAAGGGAGCAGAAAGAAAGCGGCGTGTCGAAAAGGGGTCTGGCGTCCGAAATCCGGCTCGCTCGCTCGCTCGCAAGCGCTCCGGGCCGAGACAACACAACGTGGCCGCAGGAGAAGCACGTTCGGACGTGACTTATCCCTCGCCATCGCTGTGGCCCAGCGGCGACCGCAAAAGAAAGGAGAGAGAGAGAGAGAGATCCGTGGACGCAGTATACGTGGCGAGCAAGAAGAAAAGAAGCGCCCGTAACGGGCAGCCTTCGGCGAGAAGAAAACTAAAAAAGAAGGGGTTTTTCAAAGGGACGCCGCCGACACAGCCTGCTCGGATTTCTTGCCGGCTCTATGTTGGGAACATAGTGTAAGAATACTAAAATGAAGGGAGGAATCTCAGTAACCGACCCTTGTGCACGCTCCATAAAATGTGGCCGACATCGTTATGCCTGGTCCACCGACGGCGTGCGGCCAAAAAAAAAAAAAAAATAATAAAAAATAAAAGAAAAATAAGGCACAGCGGAAGTGCCGAGACGCGCAGCCCGAAAGAGCGAAATTCCCGGAGCTGCCGAATATTTCTCGTTCCCCGGGCGAATGTTCACAGAGCAATTCGTTTCGGCGCTCGTAGCGGGTGAGCGTGCGTACGCGACTATGTGAAATACGGCGTTAAAAACTGAGGTAGTGGTGGAGGTCTTGTTCACGCATGCGTGAACCTACCTAACCGAAAAAGAAAAAAAGAAAGAATAGGTTGATCTTGCACTTTGTGAACTTGTTCACGCCCGTTCCGCGCTCGCGCTAAATGAGCCTGCTACCTCGTGCGCAAATACCTGCGTCACTTTTTCCCACAAAAGCGGGGAACGCTGCGAGCTCGTCCTGCGCAAAAACTGCACGTGTGCGAAACGTATGACATGTTACGCACGTATACGTATGACACAAACGCCGGCGTCTGTGCTGTCCTGTTAGTTATACACTTCCGCCGGCGTTAGCACGCCCACCTTTCTGTAACGTGACTTCCCCCCACTGCCAACTTACTCCAGCTCTCAGTTCGAAACGCATATACGGCGACGCCCAAATACCGCCATGTGGTGAAGCGACAGCAAGCTGCAGAACCTCCTGAACCTTTAAGTTGGTGGTTGGAAGACGCGGGATTGGCACCTTACCTAACACAGTCGGCCACGGGTCCTGCGACCGCGACCACCTTGCCTCTTCCCCCCTTGTTTCCTCCTTATGTTGGCCTCCCTTCCCCCAAGGCGCCGAGCCGCGCATGCATGCTCCCTATTAAGCGCAGCAAAATATAGCGCCTCTCCCGCTCCACGCTCTCTCGCTCCCTTTCAACCTTATACACACCACAAAGCTCGAGCGAATGGAATACACAGCTGGCAGTGGTATAGTGTACCCATCACGGGGCCTACAGCAGGATTCACAGTTTAGGTAACTGCTTTCTACAGCCACAAACAAATACATGTCAATGAGCACACTGCATATATGAGAACGCGTAGACGTATATACTATATATGTGTATATGCGTAATTATACACGCGTGTGCATGTATATAGTGGCCCAGCGGCCACAGCTTTCTGGTCGCGTGCTCGCTAAGACGGGTTCGATTCTCCGCCGCCGCGACTATGTGTCGGTGGGAACAGAACGCAAAGACGCCTGAGCAGCTTCACGGCAACTGTCACAGCAGTGTAATTTGCAGTCTCGGTGGGCGGCCAAAGTCAATCTTGAGACTTCCAATGACCAGGCTCACACAGATGACGTCAAAATCAATCAATCAAAGGCGTGTACGGACAATGACACATATGTGCGATGCGTGTGGGCGCCCTCCGGAAAGACACTGGGCAAGGACACACAGGAGGTGCACGCTGTTAAGAACGGCCCAGCTGAGGTGCAAGTGTTGCCAGCCAGTTGCGAAGACGGCGGCGTCAACTTTCAAGGAACGCCACCGTTACGCTCTAGCCTCGTCGCCGTTGTGACTGAATGAGTTCGACGAAGCAGGCCTTGTGCCGCAACACGACACCGCCAACCGGGTCGGCCGCGACCGGGGGAGTTGCCGCGGGAACGTCGTCGGGGATCCCTTCCCACGCGCCGACCAAGACGCAGGACAATGGCTACCCGGCTGCGCTGCGAGGGTCAGCTCCGAGTTCTACGAAGTCCGTGTGACGTCGGTTCCGGACCGGACCGACGTTACGCAGACTTTACACGGGCCGACACGACGTTACACGGACCACACACACATCTTACACAACTTACACACACACACACACCTGTGTGTGTGTGTAAGCCATCCCGCAGAGAGGCGGCGTGTTTACAATGACTGGCCGAACGTTTCCGTCCCCTTGTAATCAAGGGGGGACAGAGTGTTTATAAACCGCTGTTGTGCGGATGCTCGACACTTTCTTAAGCAGTCATGTTGGACTGAGACACTCTCTCAAGCAGTCGTGTTAGACTGACGTATTTTCTCTCTCAGTCATGCTAGACTGATGAACTGCATGCAAATACTGTAAATAAACCCATATTCCTCGTTCCCGATTAGAAGCAGTCCTTCCCTCCATCAACGTCCTCAGCGTGGATAAGTTGGATGACGGCATGGGCCAGCTACCTTCTAATTCAACCGGACTCCAATCTTGACAACGGGTTACGAGCGATGGTATTGAGCCCCCAATCCTGACAACACGAAGTAAAGTCGGCGTCTTTCGGCATCGGCTTGCCACCGATGTTTGCTCTGCAGAGGAGCACATCGCAAACGTGCAACGAGCGAGCAGCAAAAAGCGGATGCGTAGGAGCGCGGAAATGGTGCCGAAGTCGGTCACCAGATTCTCTCGAGACACACTGCGCAGGAAGAACCGCCACTTATCGCGTTGCACGAACCGGACGCGACAAACTTTCCGTCGGCCGCGCTCTTCTCCACGTAAATGAAGAACTTCCTGCGCTTCGGTAGTGATGTGTGCGGTGGATGGCGGAGGTCACGTGCTCTATAGTAGACGGTACCATGTACAGAATATGCCTTATATAGAATGCTCTTCTCTGTAGCAGCAGAAGCTTGATGTGGGCGAGTTGGTTGAGCATACTTAATGAAAAAAGAGAGCGCTACGAAGACAAGGACGAAAGAACAACATGTACGACAGACAAGGCGCTACTTCCAACTAAATGTCTTTTGAAGAAACAGAACTTTAAATAGATGCAACCAAGGACGGCCCATCGTGACATCACGACCTCCCTATCTCTTCAGAAAAGCTATCTCCTTTTCGGTAAGCGTCACTGAAGGGCAACTAATGCACGTGCCCTCGGCCTTTGCAATGTAAAAAGCTTCCAATATCTCCCGTTCTAGTCTATCTCTAGACCGTGCCAGAAACCTGGTGTCTTCTCTGTCGACGCTGACATTGGTTCGTTTTGAGCGGCGACTCGTCGTCGATGCTGTTTTTCCAGTGTGTCAAGCAGTCGCCAATACTTTTTTTTCTCACCAACCTCAACTTCTCTGTAAAGAAACTGAAATAAAGTTTTGATTAATTCACTGATTGATCGGTTGGTCTATTGATCAATATAACCAGCACCTTTAACAGCCTAACCGTTTATCCCGAGATGCAAAAAAAAAAAAAAGAAATCTGCGTAAGCCACGAAAGTGTCCCGTACGGTAGACGATCGCCTGCGAACACGGCCACAGTTTTCGTTCGTGCTCTTCCATAGACCGTGCGCTGCCTCGCAACGCTAAGGAGGCCAGGCGCGTCCGCGAACGCGCGGCAGAAACGCAGCTCTATCCCCAGCACGCCAGATCCGTTATTACGTACGCACGCCGCCGGTGGCACTTATCTCGGCAATACCACTCGTCCGCACAAATGCTACGCGCAGCCGTGCGTGTACATACTCGGCTCACCGCGGGTTCCTGCCGACTATAGGCGGCCACGCTGATTACAGACACCGCGCGATGTTCCGCCCCTGTGCCTGACGTGTATATTATACGCGGACGACTCGCGCGGAGTACAAATGTGTGCAAGCACCGCGGAGAGCCGGCGAGATCCTTGACAACGTCCACGCAGACGCACACGGGTTGGTGCGAAACGCCAGGCGCCCCCCGCCGCCGACCGCCCCACCGTTTTGTGCGCGCGGCCACGTAAGGCAGGCGGAGGCGGCTGCTTGTGTGCATACATACTCGCGCGAAACGCGTGGAAGACTCCAACGCCACTCGCACCAAGTCCGTGCAGTGCGGTGGAGAGCTGTGGCTCGCGTCGCGCATCCAACCAAACAAAAACGAGAAGCAGGTCCTATGGGGCCCTATTACGTAGCATTATTTTCTTTTTCCATTCAATCCGAGCTTCGCCACTGGCTGACATGACGTCGGGTCTTACCACACGGCGCAGCCACTTGCTGGGCCGTGTGGTAATAAATGAACAAAACCGAAGGAAAATAATCCTCACGAAATCCGGCCCCGGGCGACGGGCTCCTATAGCTTCCGCTGTCCGCCCCTAATCCCGTCTCTGTGCGACGCCCGATGAAAATGAAAGAAGGATTACGGAAGCACTAGCGGTTCGCAGAGGGGGGGGGGGGAGGGGGGAGCTTGCATCTCACTTCTCCTAAACACATACAGCCACGGCTCCCGTTCCCGATCGGCTGACAGTGAGCCGTGGCTTCGGATGCACTGCACCTAAATGGCGAGACGGAGCTACAGCGGCTGCTCCAGCTTCTGCTGCCCACTGTGCTTTTGCTTCCGTGCAGTTGCACGCGCAGCCCGTTAGCGCCCCTCGGTGCGCAGAGAACCGCAGGACGGGGGCACCGCGTGAAGGCGGCCTCCTATGCAGACACAAGACAGATCCCGCGGCTGAGGGGGCGGGTGGACCCTCCGACGTTCCCAGCTACAGATGCGGGGGAAAAGAAAGAATACCACCGCATTGTATATACTATAGCTGCGGCATTGTTTTTTTTTTTTTCTTTCTTCCTGGTTTGTCTCGCTGCTGGTGCCGTAGCCGGTCGTGTATAGCCTATATATCGGCATAACAATGCAAGCGTTAGTAAGGCACCATACAGTTGTGGCCTCGAATGCCTCGGTCACGGGAAAGGTATACTTCTATCATTGTTAGGGCAGTGCGCTACTATATGCGCGCTCTAAAGGACTTCTTCCTAAGAACCACACAGGGAAAACCAGATGGCACTGCTCGCGGTCCGAAGTGTCCCGTGCCGTACTAGAGTAGCGCGGCGCTGGATAGTGGGACTGTGTTTGCTGCAAGGCGGGGTACTGATGAAATGGTTACTGACCCACATCAACGGGCTCCCGGTAAACTCTTGGCACTTTGATTATGCAGAAATGATATTGAGCCATAAAGACAAGAAAACACAGCAAAACGATAGCGAGACAGAATGAAGATCGCCTTCGGTATAGGCTTATCAGTCGGGTCCCATTGTGACGAGATGCGCCCGATAACAGCACAACACAAAGAAGGAATTTAGAGAGAGAGAGAGAGAGAGAGAGAGAGAGAGAGACATATGTCAACTGACTATATTATATAGTGAGTATAAACAGTTTACTATGCTCTCTATCATACTACATCCTAGTCTCTGTGCCCATACGCTTTTCTGATTAACATCCCACCTTCTCCATTTCCTTTCTCTTCTCTCCTTCAGTGCTATCCAAGTGAACCGACTGACATTGTATAACCCACCATATAACATTCTATAGATCTACGCATATCCCATCAGCGCAGGGTAAAATAATAGCGGAGCGTGTTCTTTCTTTTACCGTTTTCTTCCTTTTCGACCAAAGCGTCCTGAACAACATCCATGTGTCACGACTGATATTCGTGGCACATTAGGCCTGTCACGAATCCCCGTACCCATCAGTTGTGTATTGCGACAGCAATTATACGGACACTCCAGGCGCATTTCTGCCGTCGCCGTAATGTTCCGTATAATGTCCAAGGGCGATAACACCGTTGCTGCGCGTCGTACGTTGTATGCGCGACGCGCAGCAACGACTTCCAGGCTTCGACTCCGCCTACAAGTGCGTACTTTGCACGGCCGCACGCGATAGCGCGCGCCGTATCTTGAAAGGGATCTGCCGACGGCTCATATTTTGCGCGCGCTGTCTTCTCGCCGCTCTTGCGCTGAAGCGACAGACAGCGTAACGGTTGCTTCGCTCGCTGCTGCTGCCGCGCTTGCTCACACCAGCGTTTTCACAGCGAGTGCCCGCGCTCATCGAGTGTGATGTACTCATGTTTGCTTGTGCACGCTGACACCATGGTGGTTAATTCAGTTAGCAAGCGAATGTTTCCAAGTTTAAACGGCCGATAAAACTACTATCTTACTTCGTATAGCTGTCTACTAATTTGTTATCGCAAGCGCTGCTTCGCCTTTCGGGTCAGTAGTAGTAATACTACTACTGACCCGAAAGGCGTTCAGTAGTAATACGTATACTGACGCACCAAAGGTATACGTTTCATATGGAGACAAATTACTCCGTAAGAGATCTGTGCATACAGACAACATCTATACAGTATGTATCTATATACCCGTATTTATGAGGCCACAGACCTTCTCGTGCCTTTCGACCTCGGGCCGGGCAGCCATGTATGCAAAAGCGAGCGCGTGATAAACAAAAACATTGACCGAGACTTTCACTCACTCAAGCGCGCGCCGACGCTGTCCATTAGCCGCAACCAATTAGGCATTCTCGACCGCGCGCACACAGGTGCGCGCGACCTCGGTCGCGGTTGAAAGGTGCCGGCTTGTTTGCATACACACGCACGCGCAGCGCGGCTCGAACAAGGCGATCGCGGATGAGGTTGCGCGTCCTTCGGCGCTCATTTGAATCCCACTTTCCCGTGCCGCGGTTTGTAGCGCGTTCGATCCTTCGGCTGTCATTGTTTCCTGCCTCTCGCATACTCGGCGTGTTTCGTACGGGCGCAGCAGCGACCTCAATTACCGGGCAATCCAGTCACGAAGGTATGCGTCGTCAATGGGAAATTGTTCGATGCGTGTATACAGAGCACAAAGCGGCTATAAGGCCTTCGACAAACAATAGCCGTCGGAAATATTCACCGAGCGTGTTCGAATCGTGACTATGTACCGAGCTCTTTGCAAGCGAGGTCAGTTCAAAGCCAGTCAGAACTTTTCTGCTACGTCTGATCAAAGCTACTGAGAATTTGCCATGTTTTCTGGTAACCTATTACAGGAGGGAGTGAATTGAGACTCGCGCGAAACTGAACTTATGTGACAATACGCCGAGTTCTTGAAGAATGAAATAGCACTCGCCAATTATTTACATGGCAGCACACACACAAACTGTCTACAGTTTAGGAGGCTTAGTACACGTTAGACATAGACATTGCAGTAATAATAGTAGTTAGTATAACATATGGGCTATATGGAGCCACGCCACAATTGAGGCGCGATGAAAGGCGATTCTGGATTGACCTCGACTGGACCACATGTGCTTCGTCGCGGCTATGCGTAACGAGTAGAAGAGCGTTTTAGTAGTCAACCACAATCGGAACCCACGGCCATAGCGTTACGGAATCGTGCCTGTATGACCTCGTGTTTAGTAGCAAAACGCCCCGCAGCCCCAGGGACAGGTGAATTATGGCAATGAAAAAAGATCGCCTGCACGTTACGGTACTACAGGTGATAAAATATTAATGCAACGTTCAGATACCAAAACAAGTTTTAAAAAAAACGTAAATAACGACAAAAACAAAGAAAACAAGGCCAGCCCAGAGATATCTGGAACTGGGTGTGTTTGGTTGGGTGTGTTTGGTGCGAAAGTAGGGGGGGAGGGCGGGGGGGTCAGCGCAAAATTGGCAGAACACAAGACGGAGAAAGGACGAACACGGCACTGACTTTTACATGGCATATGAAGGTACCGCAAATTTAACCCGCGCTCATAATTATTATAAATAATCGAGCACGCCGGTTCCCTTTAATCACTCCTTCCCGTCCCCCAGAGTAGGGTAGCCAACCAGACGCATTTCTGGTTAACATCTCTGCCTTCTATATTTATCACCTCCTCCTCCTCCTTGTCGTTGAGGAATTTTCATCGTAACTTGCAAAATAGTCCTCCTGAAACAATGAGATCCCGATCAGGAGAAAATCGATACCGCCCGCAATAAGCGGTCATATTACAATACAAACGTACGTAAGCCAGGTTACAAATTAAAAAAGAAGTAGGCACAAGCCATTAAAAGTCGTACTCCTGCCGCCTTCTTTTTCAAACTCCACGCGCGCGGCCAAGGTAGCAGATGCGCCGACACACACAGCGCGTCGGGGACGCAGGTATACGTTCGTATACCCGAGTGCCGCAGCGCGTGGTGACCCCCAACCTACGCGCATCCCCATTTTGAGTAGCGCGAAGTGCGTGGCCCCTGGCCGTCCGCTAACGGAGTGCGTGGAACGCATAGTGCTCCGCCGGACGACCAAAAACACACACCCCTACCTGTCCGACCTTGGCACCAAAGCAAAAACCGAAACCGCGTGCGCGGAGAACAGACGGTCGGCCCCGCTTTCATGGCAGACGACGGCGAACCGCTCTGCAGAAGGGACAACAAAGCGACGCCGCTGCTTCCGAGCTGTGTACCTGCACGCGGTGGCGCATGCGCGCAGGCCACGCACGCACGAAGTCGGTTCCGCAGACACCGCTTTCGCATTTTTTTTTCTTTTTTGAAAGCCTCCAGTGCCACACTCTTTTGTCTAAAGCAGTGCGCAGGGCAGGCGCGCGCACTCATGCGAGTAGCAGACGACGACGCTTCACGCACATGCCACGCGAGCTTGAAGGACAGGAAACGGAAGTCCGTTGTCGGCACCAGACGACGCGCGGTCTCTCCTGCGCATGCACCCACGTTAGCATTGTGCAGACAGACGACAGACCCTGAGCCCGCGCGCACGCAATAGAGTCTACAGGCACAGCAGGCGCGTCTACAGCCCCCGTATAGTCTTGCACAATGTGGACCACACGCAGACGCTTGCTCGCGCGTTCACATTTTCGTTTCGTGCGCTTTATCGGCTTGAACCGAGGCCTCGAAATGCAATGAAGGAACTCACGAGGCACTATATATATATATATATATATATATATATATATATATATATATATATATATATATATATAAACGTTTTTTTTTTGGGGGGGGGGGGTTCTAAGTCGTAGTTCACCAAATGCACAAGCATATTACGCATCGGTATGGCCGTCACCGCATCCCGTGACCACTACACGGTGCCTAGGAGACAATATGCCACATTCTGCCCCAGTGCCCGCAGTACAAGCAATTTCTCTCCGTCGAGCTCAACCAGTTGGACGGCCTTCAGTATAAACGATTTTAGAGCACCGAAGGGACTCACCAACACGTCAGGAGGGCGTGCAAGCAATCCACTTCCCTGTGTGGACGCCATGTATGTATGTATGTATGTATGTATGTATGTATGTATGTATGTATGTATGTATGTATGTATGTATGTATGTATGTATGTATGTATGTATGTATGTATGTATGTATGTATGTATGTATGTATGTATGTATGTATGTATGTATGTATGTATGTATGTATGTATGTATGTATGTATGTATGTATGTATGTATGTATGTATGTATGTATGTATGTATGTATGTATGTATGTATGTATGTATGTATGTATGTATGTATGTATGTATGTATGTATGTATGTATGTACGTACGTACGTATGTATGTATGTATGTATGTATGTATGTTGCGTGCGTACGCATGCACGTCTCTCATTGTCTCCTTTCCTGTCCCATCTCCCCCACCGCAACGCAGGACAGAAGACCGGAAATTATATGGTTAAATCCGTTCCCTTTCCTCTCTGTCATTATATACATATATAACGTACACGGAGTGACCATTCTTTAAGTTTTAAAATATCCTCTGTAGCAGATAGCATAATTCTTGTTCTTGAGCTGCATTATTCGAAGGAGCGCTCACTGCTAGCACGACGAATGCAATCGCATAGTCAACAAATTAACGACGATTCCCTAATTAACTCTTTCATTGCTTTCAGGCCCATATTGCAAATTGTGAATTGCAGCCGTGGAGCTTGCAGGGCGTATCCACCTGAAAGGAATTTCCAGCATGACACCAGTCCCCAGATATTTTATGCCAAAGTGTGGGACGAAATACGCGGGCGTTCCAGTTACTTGTGTGCTTCAATGCATAAAAGAGCGGGTTATTTAAAAAAAGTTAAGAGGGACAACCGTGCGTTGTTACGGCGACTTTGGTGGCGCATATCCCCAAACTGGCGTCGTTCTGGAAATTCATAGCAAGTGGATGCGCCTTGAAAACTCACCGGCTAGAATTCGTAAATTGCGATATGTGCCCTAAATTAATCCAGAAGATAATTCGTGAATTTCTGTTAATTGGTTGAATAGGTTTTTCGAGTTCTCGTGCAAATAATGCCCGCCTCTCTAAATAATCCAGCTCAAAATCTACAATTGTGTAATCTACAATACGCTATTTTTAAAAATACCGTAAAACTTAAAAATTATCCCCCTGTATATATGCATATATACACCTTACGAGATACTTATGAAGGTCTACTAGAATTAACACTAGGAGTGTTAGCCAGCGCCACCACTCCCGGCCATGGTAGTGGATGTATAACACCCTGTCTACCGCAGGAGACGCGTATTACGTGAACTTATGGCTGGATTATTATTATTATTATTATTATTATTATTATTATTATTATTATTATTATTTGTTTTGAAAATATATATACACTTGACAGGAAAGGGACAGCGAGGAGCAGGCTGGCAACTGCCACCGGGAGGGGCACAACGCCTGCCTACTATTCATAAAGGAGGTGACAGAAACACGGAAATCGAAGATAGGAAGGGGGGGGGGGAGGAAAGGCAACTGCTTAACGAACCCACACATGCTAGCTGAAGGCATCAAGGCTGCCGGATTCGAGACCCTCGCTATGTCAGTGAACGTACATTTATTAAGATCGGGCCCCTGGATTTCTTTCTTCTCGTATCCCCCCATATATATATATTGTGACGCAGCAGTTATCGCGACGTTTATTACGCGGTCGGAGATGCGGCGAACCGACACGCCCAAAGCACAGATCACACTCAAGAGAAAGCCCCACAAGCCATAATGAATAAGAACCCCATGTGAACCACGTACAGATGACAGATGATTACTATACATTATGGGCAATAAATGTCCATAACATATACTATTCTAGCTCTCCCATCCCCCCCCTCTACCTGTACCGAGTGAAACGGCTTTCCACACTTCTCACAAATTCTTTTTTTCCCCGACACTCATACTGCCAATGCATCAATAAATCTCTGTCTGACAACAAAGAATGGCCCTTTTGTTTAGCTTTTTTCTAAGATATAGTAGGGTGGTTCAGCAAGCCGCTACCTACGGGGGCCGGAGGAGCGGCGCCGACGTCCGCGAGGGTCCCCGTACGTACCAACTTCCAATGCAGAACCGTCAGCCGCCAGTAAAGTGGTGTCGCCACGATCGAAACAACGACGGCCGCGAACCGGCGGCAGCGCTAATCGGAACCATATGTAAGCCACCGTATAATTCAGGCCGGCTCTGCAACTCTTCTACCTAGTGTACTTTTAAGTAATCTGATAAGGCTATATCCGCCTGCAGCGAACATCCTCCTCGTCTTCCTCCTCAATATTCTGGTGTATACGTTCGGGGCCCTCGACCGATCCAGTAAAACAGTGCATGGGAAAGCAGTAAGAAAAAAAGAAAATGTCCCCAAGCCGCGGAAACCTCGATTAATTAAGAAAGGTATATACGAAGGCCTATAGCTGTATGCTGCAAAGAGAGGCCCAGAGCCGGTCTGAGATGGGACGCCCAACTTAACTCCCGACGACTTGGCAAATTCGGCCTCTTTTTCGACGTCCTTCTGGTGGCGAAGAAAAAAAAAAAGGAGAGAGAGAGGGGGGGAGGAAATAAATTGAGTAAGTCCCGTAAGCCGCTCGCGCAAACTCCGTGAGAGGCGATGACTGCTCTCGCAAATGCGACGATTTCAAACGCACGACAAAAAAAAAAAAAAAAAAAAAAGAAACGACAGCGCGACGCCGACCACTTTCCCCTGTCGTCTCTGCCCGGTCTAGCTGCCCGCTCGTGCGAAGCAAAGACAGCATTCGCGGATGAACGCGCAGACCGGAACAGGAAGTCGATTGTTAACGCACAAACGCACACGGACAGTGCTCCGCCTTCGTTACAGCGCCGCGCGTTCCCGAATTCACTTGCTCGGCTGTGCATTCACGCGAGCGGACGATAAGGAAGCCCCCCGCGTTAGCGAACGGTTTCTCATTATTGTCGAGCGGCGAACAAAAGGACCCCCCTTACACTGTGACGCTTCTCGGTCAAAGCTCTATAGCTGGTTGTGCACGTGCAGAAAGTAACCGGAGAGTCTATAATCTCCTCCCAGCTCGAATGTTCATTTCGAAAACAACGTCCGAATGGAGCAGGGAGAGCTTTTAGCCTTATTCAGAAAGCGTAATGGCAATGAGGAATTCGCATAGACGGTTTCGAATCCTGTGACTACAAAAGCTATCAGATAAAAGAGCCCTATAGGCAACATTATTACGATGTTCCTCCTTACTTCTCATCGTGCTTACGCCGATTCAGTATATAATGCAGCTTCTTTGTGAGGACAATCTTCGAATAGCTTCGCAAATTGGATGCCGACAGCGCTGTCCAATTAGTTGCAGAACTCTACAGTTATTCGTATGCAGAAGTAGGACATATTACGTTTATAGCTGAATGCCATAGTTGCGCCTGCAGGTACAGTTTTGAGGGCGGAAACGCGCTTTAGGTACAAATCAAGGTTCGTATTCAAAAGAGAAGTTCGTACGTTAGATCTGTTCGCAAGAACGGATGCCAATTACTAAACGTAATGATGGACACACCATTAATGAAGGCGGCAGCACGGGCCAATGGCAAACCGCATCTACACGAACGGAAAGATTTGCGAATGCGACGTGTATAAGCTGCATGATCAGCCCAACCTCCGTATATACCGGCATTTCAAGAAGGCGCATCAGTCCGAATAATCAAGAAAGACGACGTGAAGACATTCGATGTGCCTGCCCTTGGCGCATGACCCATTTGCCAGCGCGGCGGAACAGGATCGGCGACACAGCAGTTATAACTGAAAGCAGTGTACTAACTATTATGAAAGTTAAGTTACCTTGCCCGGCAACAAGAATTCCTTTCTTTTGCTACGACTATGTTCCGAGGGTAAAAAAACAAATTGAATTAAACTGCTGGTTGTCAAAAAGAAACAAAAAAAGAAAGAAAATTTCTGGGGTTTCACACGCTGCAGAACCACGATCTGATGAGGCACGCCGTTTCGTGGTGGTTGCGGATTAATTCTGACCACCCGGGTTTGTTTAACGTGCACCCAATGCGCAGTATACGTGTACGCGAGCGTTTTTTTTCGCATTCCACGCCCATCAGAATGCGACCGCATTCGAACACGTGACCTCGTGCTCGACAGCGCAACGGCAAACCGCACTGCATGGACTACCGCAGCGGGTAAATTAATCACTAGTGACACTCCTTTAAAAGCCGAGAATTTCAGTGTCACGAGCGAACATACCGCGTGTCGCCGAGGCGACGCTTCGAGGAGACATATATCGCATGGGCACGGAGCGAGAACTTTTTTTGCGCGAAAGGCGTTCAATCGCTAAATCTAAGCACGCGTGCTGCTGCCGCCTGACTATATTACTACAATGCCGCCTAACCAGCCTTCGGAAATCAATTATAAAGACGCACTTCCGCGCGAGTGGTATGCCTGCAAGTATACGGCTCGCGCGAACTTCGTCACGCTCCAGCGAAGCGGCTGTAATCACCGTTCTAATCATAAACCGTTACAGGTTAGTATACAGACCCACTCACACGAAGCCACGACGTGATTGCCGCAGGCTATGCAGACTTGCTTCTTTGTTCTGTCAGCTATTTCTCTTACAGCGCGCGTGTATATCTGGAAGCGTTACAGCGTCACGCGGTATACACCGTTATCTCAATCGCACCGACCCGATAAAACTGCCGCTACTAAAGCGCGCGTCAGCCGCGGTAAACAAGGGGGACCACGTAATCGCCCGGGCGGAAAGAACTGCACGACCACCGGCTAACTGTGTACAAACCCGTCCTATCACGACGACCCATCGCGGCATCCGTCATTTCGCCAAATTTCGTGAGCCCGCGCCGTGATCGCGTCATTATATACACGTATACATGTATACTATACATTAGTCCGTTGAAGGTGCAATATCGCGATAACCACAGCCCCTCTGCGCGAACCATTTCACGCCTACGTTCCGTCTGCAAGCTTGGTCAGAAAACTTAAGGGACGAGACGTGAGGGAAGGGGGGGGGGGGAGACTGAAAGAAGCAGAAAAAAAAGGAGACAGAACAACGAGCCCCAGAAACTTCCCGATCGCGAGTACATATGCGCGCAATTACGGAAAGGAGACGAGAAGCAAGAAAGCTCGCGTTCGCGGCCCCCGAATGGCGATTCGTGGCCAGAAGGCGGCAGGCCGCAATTACGCGCGCCACACGGAACAGCGTATATTACGCCAATTACGCGGCGCCCGTCACCGCAGCTCGTTTGCAGCGCACGAGAGGCTCGCTCGCCGCCTCGCACACCTGCGTAAGTAAGTAAATAAACAAGAAAATAAATAAATAATGTGAGGGGACCCAGCGAAATGCCCATATATAGCGCTCACAGGGCTACATCAGTGGTTGGAGAAAAGGCGGAAAAAAAAAAGAAATAAAGGAGCTCTGTGCATGGCCAGTTTGGCCTTTCCCGACGCAGATGACTCTGCGTGGTGGAAAGACAGGACGTGACGCAAAATGAATACTCGCGCAGCCACAGACATGGAAACGAAAAAGAGTCGGGGAGGGGAAAAAAATAGAAGAAAGACCCTAGCTGTAGCCGCCATTTTTTATCTTCTGTACACAAAGCAACAGACGACCTGGAAGTTGCACTGTCCAGGCGCGTCACGGAGCATAGCACGCCGACAAACAACAGAAGGCGACAAAGGCTGTGTAGCGGACAGAGAGAGAGAGAGAGAGAAAAAAAATGTAAATACGAAGAAAACTATGACTTCAGGAAGGTCGTGCGGCGCCCACGGCCGCAGACATATATATGAAAGGCGCCCCGCGACCGCGCTATGCGCAAACACCGTAAAACCTGCGAAAAAAAAAATAAAAAGAAATAAGAAAACCAGTGCAGAGGGAAGAAGAAGAAGAGCCGTCGCTCCAGGAAGACGCTCGGAGGGACACATTCGTGGCGGTGCGCCATTTCCGCCCCGCGCCAGCAGAGCACATAAAAAAGGCGCCGGCGGTGCGTCCACGCATCGGCCACAAAAGGCGCCGCCAACCCCCCCGTCCCCCCGGAGCGCGTCGCGTTATGCCACAGCCGCTTCCCCCCCCCCCCCCCACACCACTCCATTTCCCCGTGCCTTCCGCGCGGAGCACGTCGCATTAGCGCCATAAGGGGCGCACAGTATCAGGCAGAGCATTATTCGTGACCTTCTCGAGGGCGGACCGGACGGAACGAGTGCTATACTCAGTATGGCACGGTTATGTATTCTCAACGGCAATATCTGCTATCCTTTTTTTTCTTCTTTCTTTTTGCCGGACGCGCCCGAAATTCCGCTGCATACATGAAGCCGCGCTTCTTTACTATTCAGCGTAAAAGTTGCCCTTACGCGGTTACGTACCTCAAGATTCGGTCAAAGGTGAATGCCCTGCGTTGAAAGTGCTCGGATGTCGATGCGAAGCAATTGCTTTCAAACATCTTGCATTGCTTTTGTGTGTGTGTGTGTGTGTGTGTGTGTGTGTGTGTGTGTGTGTGTGTGTGTGTGTGTGTGTGTGTGTGTGTGTGTGTGTGTGCGTCGTGAGCGCGTGTCTGTGCGCGTGCTAACTACACCACGGCAAAAGAACATCACATCCTCGCGACGACTGAAAACATAATTAGATGCAACACGTCACGCGGCGGTGGCTGTCATCACGCGTCACCGCGGGAAGTTTGAAAAGCTTAAGGTTAGTACGCCACGTGGTGGCACTCACACGAACTAAACCCTTGTGTCCAGAAAAGCTGGATACGTTCCTGGTCGTTTACGTTCCTCATCGTACGCTTTCAACGTTATAGCGCAATTTACCGTTCGACATTGGTTAATTCGCCTTTTCCCCTTAGTTCGAACGAACTGGAAAGTCCCGGCCACAAACTACATTGCCATGGAATGAAAACTCGTTTAGTTCGAACGCGAAATCCTGCCGGTTCGCTTAACTCGAACGGCACCGGCGCTACGCGCGCAACGGTTACTAAAAGCCCGAGTTAAAAAAAAAGAAAAAATGAGCACACGGCGCTGCTGCTTTCCTAGACTCGAAGCTGTTCTATTTTTTGTTAATCTTTTAATCACCGACGCTCCTTCCAACCACGACGCCATCCGCGTTCCCGCTAGTTTTCTGCCGTGCCACGCCCCCACTGAATATATAGGCTGTTTCGTCCGTTCAGCATGGCGTCACGTGGCAATTACACAGCGCCGTCCATCGAGATATACAGTCGCGACTCGAGAGCAAGAAGACTTTACAGACTGTTTCAAGAAAAAAAAAACGAATTCGGTCGTTTTGCCTCTGTCTGGTAATTCGACTATTCGGATAATTCAACCCAACCTTGCCATGACGGAACGTGCCAAATAAGGGGAATAGGCTGGACTTGCTTTCGTCAGCGTCGATGAGGTAACGTCCATATGAACCCTTGTTTCTTTTCTTTTTTTTTTTTGTAGCCTTAGATTGTTATGTTAAATATTCCACACAACCTACACGCACGATCAACGTTCTCGGGACGGGCCGTGGTAATTACAGACCCAGCTAAAGAAGGAAGCTGCTTCAACGACTGGACCGCGCAACAGGCAGGGGCTGGGTTACAGATCTCGAGAAAAAAAAAAAAAAACTGGGCTCCAATCCACGCTGTGAAGGCGGTCGGTCAGCCAAGCTGTGGTATCATCTGATCCGATAGAACAACGTGTTCCAAGTTTGTTATCGTTGTATATTGGCGTCTTTTGGCTGCGTTTACCGCTTCACAAAGTTCCGCACCGTCTTGCCACGTTTTGCCTTTGCGCTGAGCTTTTTGGGCTGGAACCACTCGGTCCTGCCGAGTCTGAGCCGTTGTGCATATTGACGTTGCCGTCCCCGTCGCCGCTCATCGCGTCCAGGCTTCTTTCCGGGAGTCCTAGCTATGTGTGACCTTGCCATAGCGCTGTCGCAACGCTAATCAGTTGCTAGGCGGGTTCTTCGTTTACATACGAAAGTGCAGTGACGTCACCACCTGCTTCGCATGCTACAGTTACCGCTTCCCCGCAACTGCAGCTTATTCAACCGTAATTTTAGCCGGGAAGCGCATGGGGCGAACGCTATACGTGCTTCGCATTGCTCGAACGCACCTTTATCTATCATGTGGATCGGACATGTATTGCAGGTGTAATTCCAATGGAGATAGGCACTTTTCGCTTATTTCGCGGAAGGGTTTTCTGTCGACTGTTGTGTCGACGGTGACGAAGAAATCTCGGCATCCGAGTCATACACAGCGAAGCTGTAAAAGTTGGCGGGTGGGAACACGTGAGCATTATTCTCTTGTGGTGCTTTTGAATCGACGACGCCAGTACCTCGCCGCGCAAGCATCCGCCCGGAACAGCAGGAGCGCAGACCGGAAGCAGCTGCTGACCGCCAACAGCAGACACCGACTCCGGGGGCGTCGCTGCTCCGTGCAAGCAAGCGCGCACAACAGACGCGGTGGGCTCGTAAGGAGCGGAGAGCTGAACCTTCCAGCTGCCACCACAAATTTCGAAGAAAGGCGCAGAAACCACGAAAGAGTAAAGGAATGGAAGGAAGAAATGTGCGTCGCCCTGAAATGCAGACAGACAGACAAACAAGCAACAACAACAACAGACGCGGGGGAAGCAAGAAACTGCGATCGCGGGCTCAAGCAGAAGGAGCCCGACGGCACCGCTTGTGGGAAAGGGGCCCATTCAGTCCTTCGCTCGTGACCGACCGCTCTCGGAAACTAGATGACCACCACTCTTCCCCACCTCCACCCGCTCGCCTCTCACCCACACGCTCACGCATCCGCGCGCAAGGGCTGACGTCATGCCTCGGCTCGGCGATCACGAAGCGGACGGCTGGATGCAGCTGCAGTGCTCGCAAGCCGGAAGAGAAGATGAAATCGGAAGGAACGGGGGGTGGACGCGGTGGTGTGCCACCGCCAAGAAAGAAAAGAAGAAAAAGAAACAGGAAAAAAAAGGAAACAGCGGACAACGAAAAATACGAGACTACCGACATGCAGGCCCGCGCGTGCGATATTCTAGCGTATGTCACTAAATCAGTGTTCCTTCGGGTTCATCCGCTGCACTCCGTAAAACACACTGTATCACGTATCATCATCACGTAAATGTGATGATGAAGAAGGCGGAAAGGGAGAGAGGGGAAGAAGAAAGCCGGGACGTGCAGGACTGCTTACGGCCACAAGGTCGCGAGGCGGCTCTCAAGCGAAAAGGCAGCAGCAGCGACAACACCCCATGACCTCAAAGAGAGTTTTCCTTTATTCTTCTTTTGCCGTCGCGTCTCTTCGAAGCATTCCTTCCTCGAGGTCACGACCACCACAACCCTCGAGCTGCGATGGTGGCAGCAGCGGTCCACACGAGAAAGCAGACGAGCGTGTCGTAACAAAAAAAGAAAGTACACAAAGAAAGAAAGGTAACAACAGGGCAACGTCAGGAAAGTGAGAACGAATAGGGGTAATGAACAGGAGAAGTATGCGGCGCCAGTTCTTACATGGCCAAGCGACAACGCACATGCGACAGGCGGTCGCGCTTTTTTAAACCCTCAGACGTACGCGTTGACAGACGTAGAGCAAGAATTAACGCGTAGCCCAAGCTCAAAGTGTGCACACATCCTGAAAGGAGGCGCAACGCAATGACAACGTGGCGTATACCAAAAGTTTACGAAACACGGGAAGCATAGAAACGGGGTGTATATATATATATATATATATATATCAAGCAAAACCACCATATTGTAAAATTTTGAGTGTTTGTTCGAAAGGATTTTGCTACGAATATCAGCACAAATTCCTCGATGTTCCTCAGGTAGGCAGAACGCCGATGCTGTACACTCCTTGCAATATTCAATCCCAGGCGACTCGCAAGCTGTACTAAATGGTACTTCCGAAACGAATAGGCCTAACAATTCTGCCGCGGCAGGTAACCGGATCGAGTCACTGACTACCTCTGCTGGCCGGCAAATTTTCTTGTCTCTTCCACAGATTTCAAACTTGCGACAGCTCCTCTTACAGTTCCGGGTTTCCCAGGTCTTCGCTGATGACCCTGGCCTCCCGTAAGCGACAATCTCCTCGCAACTAACGCACAAACACCGGAACCGGAAGTTGTAGCACCGTGCTTTTAAGAAGTATCGTCACGCTATGCATTACTCCATCTCTTTTTTCTTTCATCTCCCCCTCTTTCTCTGCGTATTTTTTTTTTTGGACATTCATCTTTCTGTCTCCCCCTTTCTCAATGCAGAGCAGCAAACCGGATATATATTTTCCAGTTAACCTCCTCGTCTTTCGCATCTCATTTATCTCTCTCTCTCTGTCTACACCATTACACTATCCGTAGAAAAGTGCTAATGGGAGGGGGGATAGTTGTCACGGATTCCAAAATGACGTGAAACTTCTGCAGCAGCGCGTGCGAATGCTCTTTTCTAGCAAATATGGAAGTTCCACAGGGCAAGACTAGAGGCCACGTAAAAAAAAAAAACGAGGGGGGGGGCTACGAGTGCGTTTGTTATCAACATTTGTGTTCTGTTTTTGTGGGAGGTAGAAGCCTCTATTTGTATTTCAAGACTACACTTTGTTGTTATCTGGACTTGCAAAACCTGACGAAGTGCCCCTGTCGAAGCATTGGCACAAGCCTGAGGCGTCCCATGTTCGACCAGTGTTGGCCACCTCCGATTCCCCATCTTGTTATTATCGTCTGTCTCGCTCGGCAAAGCTGTACGCCGTCATACGCAACTAACAAGATACGCTACACGGCTGAGTTACGGACTTGTCAAATCAGATTACACTCTCTTTCGCTTCTTATAGAGTTCGATAATGTACCATACAACGACTGGTTACATCGAATTTCAGTGCGGCGCGCCATTCCCGTGACGTCACTTTCACCGTTGCACCCTGCAAACTGACCGTCACACTCGGAACCCCTTCTCACCGCAGAAGACTCCCCTACTCGTGTTATTTCTTCTAGAGGTACGCGGCGTTTCCAAAAAGGACACAATCACTTCTGCGAGCTCGCGGCAGCCGCGCGACAATCGCGCCTGCGACCGCGAGAACCGCGGGGCTGGCGACGTCTTGCAGAAGACGAGAAGGGAATGGGGGTGTGCTTCTTAATAAAGAAGAAAATGGCGGGGGGTAACTGAAGGGCTGCGAAAAACGCATTTGTTGCCCGTCGGCGAAAGACGGAGTGGCCTATACGAACCGACGGTGCCAAACACAAACGCACATGAACAAGCGCACGTATAAACACACCGGCAGACGACACCAGGAACTGCGGGGAGTGAAACATGGCGGGCAGTGCTAAATAAGAGCACTGCACGACGACGACGGCTCGAGGAGGGGGTAACGCACGCGCGAAGCCTACCCGTACATCAGAGAGAGGGCGGAGAGAAAGGAGTAGAGCGAGGGAAGGAGAGAGAAGCCAGAGGCATTCTTCGTATAACCCTCCTCTCTACCCTGCTCTCATCTCTCAAGGCATCGCGCCGTCGTCAACTTGACAGGCATCCCGAAACGGAAACCGCTTAAAGGGCGGAACCCAGAGCGCTAGGAGTGGAGCTCACAAGGAGCGGCGCCACATCACAGAGGAGAACCGCGCGAAAGGATATATAGATGATGAAGAAGAGGAAGGGAGAGGATGCCGCTGCGCCGAGAATGGAGTGGCCAGAGCGCGCGCGCGCGACACAGGGGGACTAACGCACACGACACGAGAGAGTGTCGATTAGGGAGAGACCGCGTGACAAACGACGACCCCGCGGTCGTATATATAACAGAGAGAGAGAGAGAGAGAGAGGGTTGCGCGGGTCGTCCCGCGCCGAAAGACAATGGATGCCACTGAGGAAAGAAGAGACGACGCCGCCAATGACATCGGGGCGCACACCGTATCTGTAAAATGGTTTTGAAAGAATATGAACAGAGAGAGAGAGAGAGAGAGAGAGATAAGGGGGGGGGGGCGAGACACAGAGGGCTCGCGAGCTTCGTTTCGCACAATCGGAAAAGCGTGAAAACGCGGCTGACTTTGTCATTGACCGCAGGTCCTTATAATATGCGCTAGCGTCGTCGATTGTTACGCGAGGCACCCGTAGGCTTTGTAGCTACGGTCAGGGTACTCGGTCGAGCCGGTGGTAAATTTCAAACGCATGCGCATTGACGAAACGTAAGGAGAACAGAATACACGTCCGGGAAACAAATGTAGGGGAGGACTGCAACTAAACAATAAGCGAGCAAGACACATCGAAGGAGCGCAAAAGTACGAAGCAACCAGGGAGGTTGGCGCGTTTGAATGGCAGACGGAATAGCACAACAGAAGTGGAAAAAGACGCGACGCAGCCCACGCACAGTCGGAAGATATATATAGGTGCCCGCGTTTTTTTTTTTTTTTTCGTACAACGTTAGAGGGAGGAACTTACACTTAACCGCTGCTTTGTTTTCACTCAGATTTAGTGACAAAATCGTGTTCTTCCGGTCCGCGTCGCTCAACGCAATATAGTTGGAATCCTCGCTCGGATCGCAAGAAAGAAAAACGAAAGGCAAAACGACGCGTACCTGTACTGGCCCCGCTGCTTGTCGAAAGCGATTGACTGGTTCATGAGGTTCAACGTTCCAAAGTAAATCTGGAGCTATATTTTATAGACGCCGCAGCGGAGTGCCCCGGACTAATCTCCACCAAGCTGGTGTTTCCCTAACGTGCACCTAAAGCTAAAGGTGCAGGAGCGTTTCTGCATTTCCCCTCCCCATGAAATGCGACCAGGTAATCGAACCCGGGACCTATAGTGCCCAACACCACAACGCCATAGCCACTAAGCTACCACGACGAGAACTCTGAGACAGCGATAACGCCGCACGAGCTAGGCAGACAGTGATGCCAAGAGCTTCATACCGACGTAATAAAACACAAGCGAAATTTGAGCGGTGACGAAGCATGGGCTAAGCGGAAAATTTTATTAATTCATCCTAATGAAACGCGCGCTCACTGCATTGCAGCATGGGTTCGTAATTCAGTGAACAATGTGCACAACAAGCAAATCGACTTCTGTCTCTCTCGTTCATTAGCGGGAACAGAAGGCCTCACGAACGACGCCTCGTGCATGGAGAGGGCGACGACCGCTCCCCGGAGTTGTGCCGCGGACCTACCCGCCCGCCACGGGAGACGGTCGCGCGAAGCGCAACGGCGTTTCGTTTCGCAGTACTTTTTTTTTTTTAATTTCTACAACCGTCTATACCCAGCGCAGCAGCATTCTTTTTTTTCGGCTATACGTAAGCGACATCCTTTCTTGGGTGACGTTGTCCAAACGAGAAATGCGCCGGTCAACTCTCCCCCGGCGAGCATTACACAACAAATAACACTGCGCGCGTCCACAACACGGCAGCTGGAGGATCGCCGCTGCCCCAGCCGCAATTTCGGCGACGCGCTTCAGTGCGCGCGACCGCCAACGGTCCGCCGCGTGAAGTATCCAGCGAAAAAATTTACGAGGCCACCGCGACTGCGGACGAAGCCGTTGCAGAACAACGAGTGCCCGGCCTCTGCTGCGGTACTGGCGGCGATGCAAACGAGAGCAACGAGGGTCGGAACTGTTCATGCGTTCCACGTATTCGACACTGTGCGTCGTTAGGCGATTTGCAATATACTGCTAAGGCTTCGGCTAGTTAGTAGCTGTCTACAACGTATGCGATGGCGAGAAATCGTTTCCTGCACCGATGCGCGTGTAGTAAAATGAAGCGTTTGGACGCGTCTAGGTAACACCCGAATATATTCTGTATAGTTGGTGACAACGTAGGCATGCAGTGGCAAATGCATCGCTGTCCTACCCGTAGGGAACTATAATACACATGTCCCAGCTCACTTCCGTGACGTCACGGCCGAGGCCAACCTCTTTCAATACGGGCGTGTTCCTCGAGAGGCTATGATTCCTAGCGCGGATTCATAGATGCCACGTTGCGTGCAGTGAATGAATGAATGAATGAATGAATGAATGAATGAATGAATGAATTACGGGGTTTTTACGTGCCAAAACGACGATTTCATTATGAGGTACGCCTTAGTGGGGGGACTCACGATTAATTTTGACCACCTGAGCTTCTTTAACGTGCACCCCTATATAAGTACACACGAGTGTTTCTGCATTTCGGCCCCATCGAGATGCGGCCGCCGCGGCCCCTATCGATCCCCTGGGACTTCGAGGTCAACAGGGCAACAGCACATACAGTCTAAAGCCTTTATAACAAAGTGCTCGGGGCCTAACAAATTATTCGTTGTACAGGTCACTTGGCTGTAAATGTCGCGCACCTCATAGCTCACAATAGAACCGGAACAGAATTATTCCTCCGTTATACAGCTCATTTCGTCGTAAAGCGGTCGTGTACGTTGTAGAGGCGCTCCACTGAATAGCCTCTAAGATATATACACCACCACTCTTGGACTGATTTTTTTTTCACGGTGTCGCCGAGTACAGAGGGCAAGAAGAACTTCGTAAAAGTGCAAGCCTTCGTCAATCAGACAGCGTCATCAGTAGGCCAGCTACACGCGGCTGACGAACGACCGCCTTTAATTCTCCGCCCGGTTTCGCGTGCTCGCTTTCTGCGAGGGAGGGCCACATCGAAAACTGTAGCAAACGAACGCGTTTAATTGGCACAATGCAAGAACGAATGAAGACCGGGTAATTTTGTTCGCAGGGACAACTGCTCGTCCTTATTATTCAAGATTCACGGTTAGTGAATGGTGTAAATGCCATGCTCTGTTCTGGGCGCAATCGGAGTAAACTTATTGTTGCATTGTGCAGCAACACAATGTGCAAACCAAATGACATAATCTCTTTCTTATTCTCGCACGCACGTGCGTACATGCGTGCGCTTTTTGATAATATGGCTACATATTGTGAAGTATACTAGTAGTGCATTGTGCCGATCCGGTGTTTTCTTTCTTGGTTTTCTCTCGCGAATTTTTTTTTCCCCTTAGCCTTTATTGCTTTAAACATATATCTGGAGTCGTAACCGTATAGCGCCCAATCGCACCGCGGCAGTTGTTCCAAGTTGCTGCAGCCCGGATCTTCCTTTCTGTTTCTCTCCTTCCTTATAAAAGAAAAACACGGCTCCCACCTAAGCCGTCGATCCAGTCGAGCGGTGGACGAGGAAGGTCAAGGGCGATAAAGCAGCGGACGGGCAAGGAGGAGAGACGCCGGCAAGAAACAGAAAGCCGCGCCGTCTCCGCGTCGACAAACATGCGTGCGTCAGCGTATCAACAACATCCCCAGAAACGGGGCCACGCTTCCTCGTTATACCCAGCGGCGGCGAGGCCCAGAGGTTCAATGGGCGCGACAACGGGCTCTGGCAACGCGGGGAACGAGACGGCAGCAGCAGCAGCAGCTAGCTGCTGCTGGCAAAACGACAACGGCTGCAGTGGCATTCGGGGAAAGGCGAGTGCGTGTGTGTATACGCACGCATCGGTAGTAACGAGATCGAGGAACGGGGAAGGGACGCGCGTATGTAGCGCGTACTACACGCATACACACACATACGCGAACACTTAAACCGAGACAAGCGACGCCTTTATGGCCGGGAGGGCCTTGGCCTATTTCCTCACGCTCGACGCTTGCGTGCGTAGAGCGGTAAACGCGTACACTACACCGACGACGCGCGACGCTTCGCCGAGAAAGCCGAGACTCCGACGGGCCACAATTGGCGGTGACGAGGCCGGGCCAGAGTGTGTTATCGCCAGTGCCACGACGGGATGGAACCATCTTGCTATTTCTCTCGTTTTTTCTCTTTCTTTCTTTTCTTCTTTCTTTTTGCAAAGACTCTTCCCGTCTACACAAAAAATGCTGCTACGTTTTCTGCCTCGTCTACTGCTACCTATTTGTCTTTCATGTCGACCCACTTTCTTGCGTACTCTGTGTTGACGGGAGCTGCACAGAAACTCCGCAAGGAACAGACTACTTCGTTGGACCTTCTTACGAGATGCCGGGGCTTGCAAGTGAAGAAAGAGTGTCGCAAGCTGCGTTCTCCGGTCAAAACAAGGACGAGCCACGAAAAGGCACCGGTAGAATAAAAATATTTGATAAACACATACACGTGCATCTCCAGCACATATAGACATGGACACCCCAGAAAGTGGTTGCGAGAACGGCGCCGCGGTGCTCAATTGGTAAGAGCGTCGCGCGCGTAATGCGAAGACGTGGGTTCGTATCCTACCTGCGGCCAGTTTTTTTTTTTTTTCGCCCCCTTTCATTTCCATTAATTTATCATTTCTTTAACTCAATTAGTAAGTACCAATAACTCCCCCTATGCGGTCCTTGGTGTGTTTATTGACTTCTTATGACACGACTAATAAAAATCGGGCCCCTCGCTTTCCTTTCTGCGCGTTCACTATATATATATATATATATATATATATATATATATATATATATATATATATATATATATATATATATAGTATGCGCCGTAAAGTAACTGGATAAGAAGTTAGTAGAGCTAATTATGCTAATTATTTTATTAGGCATTTTGATCAAGCATTAGAACTGTGCCATCTGCCTCAGGCAATCTTTAAATATTTTGGACCCAAAGAAAGAAAAAAGAAAGCACACCCGGTATACTGCATTGCCTCCGCGTCCGATGCGCATTGCATAGGCGAGAGAGAGAGAGAGAGAGAACAAGGATAGGAAAGGCAGGGAGGTCAACCAGAAGAGCATCCGGTTTGCTACCCTGCACTGGGGGTGGGGGAAAGGGGAATAGAATAGATGGCAAACTGCTAAGTATCACAAGGGACGTGGCTCGTAAGCTCAATGTCCTCTTCCAAAGTGAGACTTCGGAGGTCAACACGCATGCGCAGAACAGGTTTCCGGAAAGCTAACCCTCCCTTCGCAGGCGAATACGGGCGCGTCGCGTCTCGCATACCACGGCGAAGCTAATGCGGTCATCCAAGCATTTCGCAGCCGAGTTCGCAATACTCCCACACTCTTGCGAATGCAAGGTCGATTGTTTGACCGGACGGCCAACTACGATAAGGCGTGAAAGGGCCTGCGTCGAGAATGCTTAAAGAAAAAAGCAGGACCGCCGCTTCATAGACCCCACGCAGAAGCGGCGTTAACGTACATGCTAGGGTGCACCACGGAATGCGCAGGACAGATAGCCAACCATGTATACGTACCACCGGTTTCGTTTAAAGATAAAGGGTGCGACGTAAGGAATAAACTGTGTCGAAGGCGACAGAAAGTTACTTGATCAGATCGAAAGACAGCCGCACCTCCGCTAAAGCAGGAAGGAGACAGATTAAACACGCACCAGCTCGGACAAGAGGCCATCGTCCTACAACTGACTTAAGATAGACTGATGATGATGGCACCAGCGCCCATGTGCCCTACATCGAAACCGTCGCAACACAATGGGAGTCAATTGAATCGGGGCGGAGGGGGGTGGGGGGGGGGGGTGATACTCGGTGCCCCGTAGACCCCCGAGCATAACGCGGCATGCAGGAGTGGGAGCAAGCACCCGTAGGGCGCCATTATTCGCGCGCACCCGAAGAACTCGCGTCGCTCCCCAGTGCGCGGCTCTCCCTCTCTCGCGCGGGGTCAAACGAGTGCGCGCGCGGTGGCATCGAAAATCACATCCTGCTTCATTTCACCCCTTCTTGCAGGCGCGCCGCCATTGTATGCACGCGCGAGGATGCCAGCGGCGAAACGGGAACGACCGCCGGTACTTTCGCCCTTCTTCCTGCTATCGCCGAAGCAGCGGCGAAAGTTCGGACACGGCCGCGGGTTACAGGACGCGGACCCGCCAGTCTATAGAGGGCGTCGATTAATTGACGGTTTAGGAAGCGATGGCGTACAGAGGGCTGGGAAAGTTTTCCTCAATGACTCTCTCTGTATATACGGGCTGCGCGGGCGCAGAACGCTTTCTCGAGCACGCATTCACCGACGAGTCAGGAAGGGATGTGTCGTTGAATTTGTGCCTCCACTGACGGTGGGTCGTAGGCAAGGGACAACGCCGCGAGGCTTGCACGTGAAGCTGCAGAAACCGAAACTATACGTCGGCGCCAAATTACGCCGACCTTGTGAACACGAAACGTGGCAGCGTCGAACGGCTGTCGGCCAGGTAGCCGTCGACGATGTAGGCTAGCTGGCCGAGAGCCACGGCGTACAGACGGCTGGGAAAGCTTTCGCGTCGAACAGCTCTGAGCCAGCTAGCCTATATCGTCGACCGCGCGTTCGTCATCGTGCGATTACGTCGCGCGAGGAAGCGAGACGACGCAATTTCCGCAGGCAGTCGAACGGGTCGAACCCGCGACTTCGCGATCGCGCGCGAGCGGAGCTCGCCTGTATAGAGATCGGCCACTTCGAGAGGCCATTAACTTTCCGGAGACAGGCGAGGCATATGCCAGAGTTACCGCACATGCAGGGTGCAATCATCAGCCAGGTATTACGGTATACGCGTAAATATAGCGACCGCCCCGCCGTTGGTCACTTCACCACGCGCCGGCACAGTCTGGTCACACGCCGGGCCGGTCACTCCATGGGAGCGCACTTTGGGAACGAGCGACCGCGGCCTACTTCGCTGAACGTGGCAACCACGTGAAACGCATTGATGCCTTGATTACAACTACGGTGTGCGTACGTGCAGCGGCGGTAAGTATGCGTACATATACGCAGCGGATAACGCAATGTACGCCACAGGTGTGTTCGAAGCTTTCGCATCGACATTTCACGCCGACGTGTCTTTCGGCTACCCGCATAGGCATCACTTATACGGGTATGGGAAGTAAAGCAGGTATACGCACACGACGCAAGAAGGAGCGTTTCAAGTTTACAGGTACTTTAAACGAATGTACTTTTTCTTTTATTTCCTTTTCACACAAACAAACGCATTTTTATGTGGAAGGTGCTGGCTTAATGTTAACCGCTATATTCAACAGAAAGTTGGATCCGCGGTTATGATATTGACTAACGCGCTGCGAGCAGCTTAATGCAGTCTACGAAAGAAGAGCGCTTGCCCACAAAGATATTTTTTTCGAAAGGTGGACGGCGAAAAAATTGTTTTTTGTTAGTTCATCGCCCGAGCCTGCAGCTTCCACTTCACAAGAGTGCATTCAGCGCACAAGTGTGGCGAGTCCGCGTTCCACGAGAGAGAGAGAGAGAGAGAATCAACTTTTGTGCTGAGTCCTTAGTGACGGTTGGTGCGCGCTGGCACCAGATGGGGTGGAACCTTCTTCTCAGGTCCCATATGCGTCCAGCAGTTCCTGGCCCCTAGCCTCCAGCGCGAGCTGGGTCGGTAGGTCGGGGCTGGACAACAAGGTCTCCCATCGCTCGGCCACGAACTGCATGCACCCGCTAACCGCGCTGCGATGTATACAAAACTGTTTCGTGCTTAACCGCATTAGCTGTATAATTTTGTGGGTGGTTCCACCATCTCCTCTCCTTCTTTACAAAATTTCGTCCGCATGAGTTGTGGCAAATATAGGGCAACCTAAAAAAAATAAAGAAGTACCCCGGCAGGAATTCGCATCTCACCGAAGAGCAGTTTTCTCTTCCCACTGGTTCGAGAAAGCCTTATCAGTGGCACATCGGCGAAACGCCGCCGACGCTCGGCGCGCCAGCGCCGAGAACGGAACAAACAAACGGGTCAAATCGCACTCTCTACATACTATATACGCGCGTGTGCGCGGGAAACGAGAATTCCACAGCGTTCCCGTTCCCTATAGAGCGAGGGGCCGTCCACACACGTCGTCGCGCGTTACGTGGGACACACACACACCCCCTCGCGCACCGCTGTATCTACGCGCACACCTAGATCTATAAACGGCCCGAGGCAAGCGGCGCGCGTGGGAACGAGGGAAAAACAAACAATCAGGAAAACAAAACGTCGGCGCATCTATACCGCTCACACGTGTACTTCCTTCCTCCCTTCTACTGCATGCCGCAGTGAGTAAGCCGAGGCGCCGCCCTCGCCTTTCCTTCTTTTCCGTTACTTTTTACCTCTCACTTTCTCGCCAAAGAGTGCCGCCCCGACCGCGATATTATGCGGACACCTGCACGCTGTACGCGCACGGACGCCTTCCGGCGCGCGCGCGAAAGCCTGCATATAGTATCGCAAATATGCGCAACACGCGCAAACATAACAAGCCTACAGACGAACGTTCCCGGTAAGTCACTGGCGTTCGCACACGTACTGTACGCACGGAGGTATACACTACAGATGCACGGGACTCGTTCGCGTATGCAGCGCGCCTCGTGCGAAAAGCAGAGCAGACGCTTCATTCCCACAGAAGCGCGCCGCATGCGCGTGTGCGTGCTAGTTGCGTGCAGCACTGTCGGAGCCTGCAGCCTCCCCCACCCCTCCTCCCCCGCACAGTTTCCTACAAGGACGTACTAGAGGAAACTCCGGCGCTGAGATCGCTCAGCTACCGTGGAAATAACGGTTAGTACATGGTTTTATCTATATATTCGTGTCTGTGGCTTCAAACGTTCGGATGAGGTATATTATGTATCACGCGCTTCGTCGTTACAAATTTCAAAACGAGTGTCATAGTTTTCGAAGCACAAGCAATCATACTCTGCGCCCCAGCTCCGAGCGATAACGGGCGAAGGGCAAAGCAGAGCAATGAGCTCTGTACGAGTGCGTCGCAATTTCCTTCCTGTGGTGTAGCGCGCGGACTTACGTGAGCGCCATCACGACACTGCGTGCCGCAACACTCTGACACGTAAAGGCGGTCTAACAAATGCTCGGGATAGCTCGCGTATAACCGTGAACAGCGGAAGAGACGTGCCGTTCAAAGTATAAAAGCGTGCAGCTAATCCAAAACAACGCCTTAGGACTCCCAGTACAGTGGTGGCCACGTGGCCGCCTAAATTTGCCGGCTCTTGAAGGTGCGTTTCCGAAGCGTCTATAACGGCCGTGGTTGCGCAGTGTCAACAAGAAATTTCAGGCACTGTCCTAGAACGCGCGGTGGTCGTAGTTCCGTTCACGAACTACCTACGAATAGGCGCTCGCGCAAAAGCGTCGCTCGTATTTACCGCATGATACATGGCCGAGCAACGAAACGAACGGACGAGAAACGACAGGTCACCTGTGATGGAGAACGCGGGGCCGACAGTTTAAAAAGTCTCGGCTCCATAAAACTGCCGAGGACAGAGAACAATTCGCAACATAAAAAAGTCCATGCGTGCAACATGTGCGTACAGGCGAGGGAAAAGGCCCATTACACACGGTCCCCTCCCGCAGAATCCACGGTGCACCACGTGCAAGGTTCAAACAGGTTTCACAAACGGGCCCACCTTCACGCGCAATGACCTCTCTAAACAATGTAAAAACATATTTTGAGAGAGAGAGAGAGAGAAAACGACGCCTTCTTATTACTCAAGGGGTTTTCCGCTTTGCAAGGGGTCTTCCGCTTTGAACGCAGCGATGCGAAACGAAAAATTAAATAAATAAAAAAAACTATAAATGATGGAGGGTACACGGTAAGGGGGGTGGACGAGAAGGTGCACGGTGCGCAAGCGTCAGTATGCATCGTTTTCTTCAACCTTGTAGCAAGAGGGTCGCACAGGAGCGTGTGCGTATCTATCACAGCCGAGCTTCCTTCCATAGCGTCGCTTGTTTGCTGTCCCGCGATGACAGATGTGTCCGCGCGGGAACGAAACACGCCCTTCGCTTCCCGTACACTGCACGCAACTGCGCTCAGGAAGAATGGAACCCGTGCTCGCCCTCTTTGCCCACACCCACGAGAAAAACGGGGCCAGGCCCCGTGCAGTGGACGTCGCGCATACGCGCAACAAACAAAAGCAGCCATGCAGCGGGAGATACATAGCGGCGCCGCCGGCACAATGGGAAATCGCCCCTTGGGTGGCTGCCATGGGTATATAGTGTGTCACAGGGATGCATAACGCACCTATTGTGTACAGCCCTCTCGGGCCGCAGTGAGCGCCTCGGTTCCTCGTTTTGTTTCTCGTCCATACAGGGTGCCCCACATAACTCGATCCAAGAATTTAAAGATGAAAGGCGCTACGGAAGCGAATTGAAGCGAACGCATACTATTCGCTATAGCCTATAGTAACTCAGACAATCTTTTTTTGTTTTGTTTGCCCATAACTCTCTAATTAGTTAAGTTTAATTACCCAACTTTCTAATTATTGGCTGAGGACCCCAAGTATGATACCTAGCAAGGTCGGCTGCATCGTGACCGGCGACCAGCAAGCGGCAGGGCGCTCTTCATCTCATCGGCAGCGCTCGTCCAGCAGCAAGCAGTATACCTCTCCGGGTGCAACCATGCATATATTGTAGATTTCTTTCCATTATTCTTTTTTAACGGTGCCCTCCAAGTCAAAGTATATATGAAATATAACGGTGAAATTTCGCTGATGCGAACGAAGTTGTGCACGCGTACCTTGTCGAAAACACTGCTTACTCGGGTACGCGCTGTAGTCGACAAGTTGTGCCTCTGACCAGTACCACGCAGCCTGCGGTGTATACATAGACAGTTAACCAGCGCGCTATAGAGATAAATACAGGATAAAGGAATGACTGAGCTGTAGCGCGTAATTGCACGGAACTGCGACGGGCAATCGTCACCCTGTGGTCGGTTTCTACACGCATGCAGTGGGTCAAAATGTACGTTTGGGAGGCTGACGCAAGTCACCGTTGTAAATGCGGGTAAATCTATACATGGAAACGCGGCGAGGCAATCCAGTTGTCTGCGACTTGTTCGCGTTTGAATGAATGCTTTGTAGTTCATGGCAACGACGCAGCGGACAGCAGAATGAATGAATTCTGGGGTTAATTACGTGCCAAAACGATCATTTGATTATGAGGCACGCCACAGTGGGGGACTCTGGATTAATTTTGACGACCAGGTGGATATCTTGAACGCGCCCCCTCAATTCACGGTACACGAGCGTTTTTTGCAAGCGCACAGCAGCTGTACAAAACTAATCTCCAAGGGAGTGTCATGACAGGCATCAGACCCCCCTTCTTTGTAGCCTGCGCGAATTCATTCCACAGTTCTTTTAAAGGTTAAAAAAAAATAATGATTCCTCGCTTCGACGTCCCAATTCCGATGATGCGGCATCGAGGACCAAGCTTTAATGCCATATTGATTTACCGCCTTCAATCACTATGCGCGCGTTCTTCGAAACGCGTAAAAAAGAGACATCGTTCGTGTTTTTTTTTTTCCAATTTATTTTTGCACCTTTACTCCGAAGCAAATAAAGAAGGAACGCGAAAAAGTGGAACGTTATACTACGGAGGATCAAACAGCTGCGAGAGCCTGACCTGTAAGCCGTTAAATCGAACAGCTTGCTTTTGACCCAACCTTAAAGTGAACTCCTGGGGAATTTCCGAACGGATGACAAGGGCGAAAATATACGAAAGAAATAAAGGACAAAATAATGAAAGAAGAAATATTGCTCTGCATACGTAAATAGCGAACCGACCCTTCTTTGCGTCATTTCTGCTGCAAGTAAGCCCTGTGCGTGCGTGCGCAAGCTCACCGCGGTTTTCCTCCTCTCTCTCTCATCTTCATATTCCCTCTTTATCGTCTCCCAGAGTTGGGTATCCAAGCAGACGCATTTCTGGTTAACATCCATGCCTTCTTTCTTTACTTCCTCCTGCTCGCGCGCTGCAAATAACTGCCAAAAATTTAGGCACAACACCCTCCAACGACCGTTGCGACTTTGAAAGTCGAGAAATAAGGACCGCCAAGTGACAGCCGGTGCCTATGGTTCACGTGGGATTGCGTAACCATGGCTGGGAGGGGGGGGGGGGGCGCTCTACAGGGACTTATCGCTGCGACGCATCGGCGATGGAAACGAGAGAGAGAGAGAGAGAGAGAGAGAAAAGGAGCTGCTCAACACACCGGAAGCATTACGCCTTCCCCAGCGCTCGATCACCGACTTGATACCGCCCAAAAGTGAAGGAAGCGAAAGAAAGAAAGGAAGAAAGAAAGAGGGACTTTGGGGGCGGGGGGGGCAGGATGTGCGCTTCTCGAGCGTTGTGCGGCAGCCCCGGCTGGCGAACGCAAACACTGCGAAAGAATCGCGATCGCTCGATCGCACGGCGCTGCCGGAATTTCTTTAGGAGAGAGTCCGCCGCGGGGCCGAGCTTATTCTACCCGAGCTCGAATCTCGCACGTCCGACCGGACGTTCTATAGAGCGCTCAGGCATGCGCTCGCAAAGGCGCCGCGGAACACAACGACGAAGGTTCGTTGGTAGCATATAATACGCTTGCGCTCCAATAAGAATCGCAGGTATGACGAGACGAAAGTGGAATATGGCAGTGTCCGCGACAGCACCGCCGGTAATTCTGGCAAGAGAGCGTCGAAGCCGTTTTTTTAAACGAATCTCGTGGCACAGCCAGAGCGCTATATATAAGAACATTTCGAATGATGTGCCGTCATAGATTACGGAAGCGAAAAGTGGCGCTGAAAGTGTGCAGCTATATGTACGGGCCCTGGGAATCGTGTGGGTAGAGCGCGCATCCTTTCTACGATTTGGCCACAAAGATTTTGTTAAGGAAGGACACTACAGATTCTTTGGTTGTCCTTTCAAGTTTATTCGTGTGGCGCGCTATTGTCTCGCAACGTTTATTTGACGCAGTTAAGTGTTTCTGTACTCGCACTTTAATTCCGTTGAACACTTCCCATAGTGTAAATAAATTGCGACGCCTTTCTTGCACGCGTGTCCGCTAAATATCTATGACGCTTTTAAGTATTCACTCGCCATGCGTATTATTAATGTTCGAAGGCACGTTTATTGTTATTTTTTATAATGTTCTTACATAGGGCCCCTAAAATGGTACGCATATGATGGCCTGTAAATACGTTAATTGATTTTATATAATAGAAGGGGTTTGGGGGGGGGGGGGGCTTCAGAAATGTCAATACAGGAATCCGCAAGGTCCCAAGTTTAGGCAAGCCCACGTATACGTTGCTCCTCCCACGTACCCACGCTGGATTAACGGCTGCACTTTTCCTCCAGTGTTCGCAGTACGAAGCTCAATGGCCGGATCACTTCTGTACTTACTTCGCGCGTTATACGTACGAAGACGGCGACAGAAAACGGGGACAACCGCACGGTGCGCAAACTTACAACTGGTTCATTAGTCTCACATCACGTACAAGTACGAAGTATGTCACCGCACCTCTATGCAGTGTCACCATAAGAAGGCGCCTTCCGTGAAGTAAGGCTCTACGCCGACTTCCCATCCGCCAGACGAGACGTGTGCATGTTTGCCAAGGAAGCAGGGCTCTACACCAGAGTCCTTCCATGGAAGGAGCGTGGCTATGAGAAGGGCGCCGGTTGATGCCGTCTCGTCAAGAATGGCAAACTGCGTTGCGGTTCTTTCTTTCTTTTTTTTTTCTATCGGATTCGCGGGACAGAGCTCGAGAATGGGACGACGAGGGTGCGACCAGCTGCGCACTTTCGCGTGCGCACAGTTCTCATATAGGGGGGGGTGACGGGTTAAGCGGAAAGACCCGCGGCTTCGGATAGCTGCCAAATGCGTGTAGGCGCAACTGGCTCGGCACTTATTGCCGATCTCGTAACGCACTCAACGAGACACAGTGAGAAAGATTCCGAGACAAGTTGACGCACAGGTGCTTCGAAAAGTGACCCCACAGGAAATAAAAAAATGCTTACTAGTCTATAAACAGTGTATAGATTTGCGTGCTCACCTCGAAGACTTGCGTTCTCCCTCAAGCTTCTTTTTTTAGTATCGACTTACGTCCACAGACTTTCTGCAACTAACGCCAACGCTAAGTTAATACTGATCACAACACGAATTCACTTGCCAAGGACTTTGTGTCTACATGCAAAGGATGGAGACGACGATCCAAGGCACGAGATGCCGCGTCGATCGCCCCGCCCACCAGCGCCACATTACGCGAGGCGCGCATTTTCTTCCCCCTCCTGCTCCGAGGGTCGCAGCGCGCGTCGTAGTCTCGTTCGCCTGCGTCGCGCTTCGAAATGACGACGGCGTACTACTGAACGGTGCACTTACAAAACTTTTCACACTCCTCAAACTATGCCGCCGGAAAGTGGCGCACGGGCGGAGCCGTTTAGCTGGAAAGTCTCGCAAGGCTCGATTGACTGTCCGTCGACTGCGTGCGGGATCCGCGGGCAATCAACGACACCCTCGTCCATCGATAGCGCGCACAGCAAAAGCAGTCTACGGGAAGTCAATGTGTGCCGACTAAATTCCGTCCTATGGGCTACCAAGTGGTGTAACTGCAGTCTTTACCGCGTACAAGCGGGGAAATAGAAATAAGAACGGTGGAAGAGAGAATAGAAATAAGGGGGTGTACGCGGCAGTAAACGAAATGGGGGCAAAAATTAATAACAGTGAGTTGTACGATCGAAACGGAGGTGGCACACGACGCTCAAAACTCCCATCAGTGCCTTGCTTTATTCCTGCAAAGAACTCGAAGCTGTTCCTCACAACGCAAGCACATATATTCGGTCCAGTTAAGAGCCAGCATTTCCAAAAAAAATCAGGTGCTCGTACGCCACTTAACTCCCACCTATATCACCGAACCCTTTGGGTAATGAGCGGTGTGCAGCCACGGGCACACGGGCTATTCGGCGCCCGTCATCGTCGACGCCGCCGCCGGCGGCACTATCGCGGCGTGGACGCTTGCTCGAGGGCTGTCATAAAACGCGGTCGCCTCGCGCAACTGACCTGTGATTGGCTATAGTCTTGTCGGAGCATGTTGGTCGTGGCGCGGCAAATGCGGCGCACAATTACACGAGTCCAGCGCTAGTACCTACCCAAGAAGTATATGCATAGTTTAAACAGATTGCACGGGGACCGCCTTCTACGCATAACATAATACGCAAAATGCGCCGTAACGATCGCCGCGGTGGATGACAAAAGTACGTCGCAGCGTCAGGCGTTGCGCATCAACTTGGAGAATAAGGCAGGCGCTCCTTTGCTGCTCAGTATAATCAAATAACGAGCCCGGACATTTTCCCGAACGCACGATATTTTCGGTGCACTCAAGTCGGTCAGCGAGGAATAAACGTCACTCGCTCCCTTCTCAACCTCTGGAAAAATGCTTTTCCAAGCCAGGAGAAATACGGACAACCATCAAGTTATCGATAAGAATTACCGAGTGGCAGCCTGGTCGGACGCGTGGACTCAAAGGGCGATTGTATACTAGTCGTCCGGCGGCCCCCGAAAAACATCAGCCCGATTGATTGATTACTGATTGATGGTATGCTCCAGAGCAACGCTGCGATTGCGAGAGGCGGCGTGACCGATGGCAACGCATTAATTCCGACCACGCGGGGCTATTTCAAATTGCGCAACATCTAGTACACGGGCGTTTTGCAATCGGAATGCGGACCGAAATCTCCCGACGAGGTGTACTCTCCTTGCAACATTTTTCGAATAATATCGCGCGAGCGTCGACCGCGCGGCGTGCCAGCGGCCCTTTAGTCGGTGATATGGGCATCCGTGAAGCGAAAAGCGCAGCAGACGGCATTCGAACTGGAAATAGCCCAGCGTGCCCGCGCATACTGACGCCCATCCTAGCGCATTTGGTCGCTGCAAGGCCGCTGACACGCCGTGCGGTCGACGCTCGCTCGCTAATAATTAAAAAAGAAAGAAAGATGCAAGGGTATACACGTGCAAAGAAACAGAACGTCCCAATCGCTAAACTGCCAATGCGGGTCAGAAGGATAGTCCAATGCCAAACTATTCACAGATGACGACCTCAGAAGCGAAGTAAGAAAAAGAACGATAAGAGCTCCGCCAAGTGACCAATTTCGTTCCTCGTAACTATACCCCCGATGTATGCCAGCAGGCGCAGAACACCACAGCGATCCCTGCAGCTCCGAATGAAATCCAAACACGACAGCCGTTCACAAGAAGGTGGCGACTTTCAACAGTGGTCAGGCAAGGCAAGGCATGTGCTGGAGCCAATGTTTCGACAAGAAGACGTGTCGTGGCCGGGCCTTGACGAAAACAAGCCCGCTTCGTTCGCTATAGCGTATGAGGCATCGCTTGTTCAAATTTCAAGGCTTCTTACGAGTACGACAGCAGCCGGTATAAAAGGGCTTTACAACAAACATCGTGCTTTACGAGGGTGCCTTTGGGGCGGCGCCTATTACCGCGTTCTGCTCTTTCTCGGTTACCACGAGAATATACCTGCCCGATATCAAACCGCGCAACACAGACAATGATATAAATAGAGATATAAACCAAGGTAGAAGGGCTCACCTTCCTCATGGGTCGTCTGCTCTTGGCTGCCACCACCTTCGTCGCAGGTGTCTTGGAAGCGAACCTCCTTGTGACCGTTAATCCTCATGGCTGAACCACGAAACCGAGCTGCCCGGGCGACGTACGACCGAACAGACGACAATGCAGACGAAATAGCCGCTTCTTCTCGGCACAAAGCGACGTTCGAAATGCCACGGAGACAGAAGAACAAAGCCTCGCAACACCGCAGATGTTGAGCCTTGCAGAAACGCTCGACGATTACGTACACCGCGAGAAGACGAGGCAGGCTACAACTTCCGAACACGCAGGTGAGTTCCAAGTCACAACCACTAATAAGACTGGTTCGTTACACAGCACCACTGGCGCCCTTTAAGACGTCAGGCAAGCAGCTGACGATCTGGTGCACGAAGACCTTGTCGCACAGCAACCAGAGAGACGACGACCGTGCGCTACGACGCGACATTCGCGTCTGCTTCGCAGACGCCAGGAAAACAGGGCCGCACGCCCCCCCTCGTACTACTACGCGTTTCTCGCTCTGCACACACACTCACACATACACAACGAGAAGGCGAGAGATGCCCGACCCGAACACCAACAACCAACGCTCCTCCGCACCACCGGCCGCCAAAGGGAGACTGCTCGCCGGCCCGCTTTTCTAGAATGAGCCGGCTTTGGGCCGGCTCTCTCTCGGTCGTAGCAGACGACGCCGCGGTAGCAGACGAACCGGAAGAGAGGCAGGAGCGCTGCGCCAGTTGAGAGCGCGAGAGCGGAGAATGGCCGACTGGTGGCGCCACATCGCGAGGGCAGATCGAAGCTCTTCTTACGCGGATGCTGTAAAATTTCACAGCCACGCGCTCATCCTCGCATGAAGACTTCTACACAGAACCGATCTTCCGCGTTAAAAGACGAAAGTGCACCGTAACCTTAAAAGAAATACGCTGGTCAATGAAGCAGAGAAAAAGAGTTTGCGCAGTACTGACTACGTATCCTGCTAGGACTCTTTCAAGAACTATCAGGCATTGCTTGGGATATCATTGGCATTAGTGAGGTTAGAAGAACTGGTGAAGCTTATACAGTGCTGACGAATGGCCACGTCCTCTGCTATAGAGGACTACCAGATAAGAAGCAGTTCGGAGTAGGATTCCTAATCCATAAGGACATAGCGGGCAACATTGAAGAATTCTATAGCATTAATGAAAGGGCGGCAGTAATCGTAATAAAACTGAATTGGAGGTATATAATAACAGTAGTACAAACCTGCGCTCCAACCTCCAGTCACGATGATGAAGAAACAGAACGGTTTTATGAAGATGTTGAATTAGCGATGCGAAAAGAGCAAACTCAGTATACTGCAGTCATGGGCGACTTCAATGCAAAAGTGAAGGGGGGGGGGGGGCAGGTTGGTGAACAAGCAATGGGCAACTACGGCGTCGGTTCTAGGAACACTCGAGGAGAGATGTCAGTAGAATTCGCGGAAAGGAATAAGCTGTGAATAATGAACACCTTATTCAGGAAGCATTGGAACAAATAGTGGTCCTGGAAAAGCCCTAATGGTGAAACAAGAAATGAAATCGATTTCATATTTTCTGCCGATCCCAGCATAGTGCAGGATGTAGAAGTGATAGGTAGGGTAAAGTGCAGTGATCATAGGCTCGTGAGGGCTAGGATTCACCTCAATTATAAGAAAAAAAAGGGTAAAATTGGTCAAGAAGAAACAGGCCAACCTGGACGCAGTAAAGGTAAAGCAGACCAATTCAGGTTGGCACTTGCAAACAAATATGCAGCCTTGCAAACATATATGCAAAAAAAAAATATGCGAACCAAATGACACGCGCGCTCAAAAAGAATGAAAGAAATGAAGGAAGAAGCAGAAAGAAAATAATGCGAACTAACGATGCCCGAGTCTTGAAAAAGAAACGCACACCTATGCAGCAGGCAAGGAACTGGCAAGCACAATGCCGATAGGTAACTATTTTTTCCAAGGCGTCACGTTCGAGCACCCTGGCTATCACGGCGCCAGATGCAGACGTCACGAAACGAGCACCCCCAGAATTATTCTGCTAAAGAGAAGAAAAAAAAAAAAAGAAAGCCAGAAAGGGGCGCCCACAGCGCTTTATAACTATCCAAACAGAATTAAACGAACTCCACAGCAGTTCAAACAAGAAACTCGTGGCCTCATTGTCCGCGGCGCTTGCGGGAGCCGATCAATACGCACTCTTTCATTACACGATACATGGGCGATAAGACCTTTTTGGCACGCCGAAGGCGCTTCCTCCCAAACATTGGCAAAGGCGGGCGAGCTCTTCGCGAAGCGGCATTTTAAATAGACCCATTGTTGTGCTCTCTAGGTCCTAAAGAGCTACGTATTCTGCGTCGAAGCAGCCATCTAGGGCCTTCATCGTGCTATAGATTATTGGTTGTTTGCTGAGCCGAGCCGTTTGTTAAATCTCTCCACAACGCCGCCTATCGCGTATTCTTTTCGACTGGCAGTCGCTGCTTCTGTTTCTTAGCCGCATTTATACTTGAATCCTCGGCGTTGTTTTATCCTGCACCTCCCAGCATGCCCTTGTTCTGTCAGCAGCTGGATTCCATCATGATTGGAGTCACGTATTCAATCGATACGGTCCAGCGATTCCTGCCCACCATCCCCTCTCGAAATCGATCCTAGCAGAGGAACGCGCGCGAAGACGGCCAAAATCTTGATAACGGAACCCGTTTTCTATATGCCGCTCTCTCTAATTCTCTGGAAGCCCGTCCTCTGCTATCTGTATAGACAAACGCGACCTCGAAAAACTCTTGGGCGAGCTACGAGGCGCACGCGTTCTGTTGTTAACAGACGTGCGTACAAGTAGCAGCAGACTTCTGACTAAGATGGAAGCAGACGACCGCTTAGCAGCAGACGACCACGCTATACCTTGGCAGACGAGGAAAGCGCTGGGTGTGTAACCCACGACAGCTAGCAGACGAAGCAAAACGTCGGTTTAACTACCACAAAAAGAAAGCGGATACTACGGCGCGACCACCAGACGTAAACACACCGCTGCACCAGACGAGAGAAAGAGAAGAAAAGTTAGCCATAGAAACAAGAAAATGAAGAGGGCACGAATTCCTGAGAAAACAGCTGTGTAAGCTGCAGACGACAGTGCAAAGGCGCTAGCAGAAGTCGCGCCACTAAGCGGATGAAAATATATCCTTGCGTGGGAGGGAAAATAAAACGCAAGATGGCGCGCAATACTTAATAACTACGCGTTGGCAGGAAACAAATAGGTCTTGGCAAAACCGTCTCCCGAGGTACTCCTTTTGCTCTCCTCGCGCATCGCGTTCAAGACAAGCTGGCACATTGCCAAGTGAAAGTAAAGAAGCCTAAAAAAGGAACGCAGTGCCATTTTGTCAACGCCTCGTTCACTCACTTTAGGCGCTAAATAAGACAGGGACGCATGCTGTGCTGCGGTTAGAAGCGGAACAGTGCTCAATCTGCGGCTTTCAACATACCGCCTGTGCGTACTCCACGCAAATGAGCGTATACGGACTACCTCAGAGAGAGAGAGAGAGAGAGAGAGAGAGAGAGAGAGAGAGAGAAACGCTGAATATTTAGGGAACCGGGGCACGCTGTCCGGTATTCGTATTTTCACACTGCACTATGCGAGCAACATAGCGTATAAGGTTTTACTGGCTATACGGTCACGAAATGCCTGTAAATTCAACGTTTTGTCATTATCCCGTGGTCCGTATGCGCTTTCGACACCAACTTCAACAGGACACAGAGCTAGACAATAATGAGCTGCCATGGGCACCACATAGAACATGAGCACGATAAACGGCACAGGGTGGTAACTGTACATTTCCGAGGCAGATCGAAAAACCATTAATTGGCACTCAGCGTTAACTCAGCGTTACCCGTTACCCGTGGTACCCGTGGTTACTCAGCGTTGCCGGGTAACGCTGAGTGCGTTACCCGGCACTCAGCGTTAACCCGTGGTATTTCTTCCAAGCCTATACCGCAACAAGACTCATGCTGCTTAGAATGATCTGACAACTGGCATTCATTCAGCATAACATGACCGACAGCCGAACCAGAGTGCCATAATGATACAATAGAAGACGGGGTCCGAACGCACATTGTTTTTATTTCTTTCTTTCTTTCTTTTTTTTCAGGGGCGCTGAGCAAGTCTTAATTTTATTCACGTTATTCGCATGGCCTGAAAGCATAACAAATTACAACACAGCCTGACGGAGGCACCAGCAAGCAAGACTCGTTGGAAAACCTCGCCAAACTACTAACTCAAACAAAGCAGGACTTCGCATACCTGGAAGCAAACAGAATAAATCAATCGACTGCGGCTACAAGTGTTATTACAAAACCATTCTCGGCGCGAAGCAATGCGAGTAACCTTTTTGAGAAATGCTGAAAGAAAAAAAAAAGAAGGAAAACGAAGGCTGCATGCACTTGAGTAATAACCTATAGCAGTTGCACGAACAATGAAGTCATTCTTTTCTCAACTATGAATACGAGCAACAATTTTCAGCTAACGCGGCGCCATGAATACGAGCACTCCCTGTGTTCCACCGCAAAACGAACAAAATTATTCCTCCTCCAGCGGGAAGCAATCGCTCCTAACCATCCTTAATCACGCACACTCGTGCGCCGAGGTTCTCCACATACTACGCTTTACGTTACAACTGAAATCTGTAGTCAGGTATGAAGTTCTCCAGTCGGCTATAATAGTCGCCCGCGAGGCACTCCCAGAGTGCACTTTAGCGGACAGCCCAACCAATCTTGGCGTCCTCACGAGGGATCAGTTTCTTGCAATGCTAGATTCAGTATACCGCGCTATCCCAAACCTCATATCCACTCATCGAGACCCATTACTGCACCACAAAGTGCCTCATTACCCTCCGACCATATAGCAGACGAAAGCTATATAGAAGCAGACGACATCGCTATATACAAAGCGCAGCGTTGCTCCCATAATCGCACTGGCTTCACCGTGGTTTCGTATTAACTAACTAGACCGAGCCATATCGTCTCTTTGAGCAAAAGGGCTCTGCCGGTATCGGAAAAAGCACAATAAAGCTAACGTAACCAAGAAAATAACGTTACTCTTTGGTGGCGCAAAGTCAGCGCTCTTTCATCTTTCTGCGAAGTGCCCAAAGCTATACAGAGCTGACTGCTTCCTATACGAACAATTCAAAAAGCCCAACCAAATACTCGCCGGACAGGAAATGATCGCAACGTCGCTCCCAATGCCAAATGGTTCGAATCAGAGTTGCTATTCTTATCTATACGCGCGCTTAATTTTAACCGGAACGGTTTTACGTAAGCGAAGCTCGTGTGGTCGTGTGAATGTTGTCAGAAGCACGCGTAACAGCAGCAATGACGATATGATTTACTATAGACGCAGAACGTATTGTTTCGGGAGCCGATTTCGAACGCGCTGAGCGCTAGAAATTAGAGCGACCGAGTCGCGCTATAGCCGCCTCGGGTGAAAAGATACAAAAACGAAAGCGCGCTAGAGCCAGGGCGGCTGCGCTTCAAAGGCGCGAAAATTGAGAGAAAGAAGTCATGAAAAGAAAGAAGAAAGACTGAGTCTACCCAGCGTAGCAGAAGAAAGCGAGCCCGACAAAAAACCAGGTCAAGCATCGCGAGAAACGGCGAGGAAACGCTCCTTTAAACAGACAACGCACCAGAGAAAACAAATCAAAACATCTGAAGGAGAAAACGATCCTCCCAAACTGCCCCTCGCAGTTACGAAGAAAGGAGGAAAACGAAGCCGAAAACAACGCTGAATTAGAACGAAGACGGGCCAGTTGTGCTCGCTTCGGCTGAGCAACGTTCCCGTAAGACCTCGCGTTTCCTTACGAAGCCGCATTCTGTGCGCGCTAAAAGAAGAAAACACACAGAAGAAAAGGCCGCATATAAAAGATCGTCAAGATCGTCTGCTTCGCCAGGTTTCGTCTGCACAGAGCGCGCGTTCATCGTGTGCTTAATGCCGCAGTCACGGCAGCCGACAGTACTAATCGTCTGCAAAGGCGGTTACGTGAGGACGTGATATATTCATTCCCGCGCTTTGGCCTATGGGCTACTTACAGCTTGCTCACTTACGTCTCGAAAGTAGGTAAAAAGGAAAAGAAGAAAACAAAAATATCCATAAGGTTCTTGCGGAAAGATCACTCGGCGAGCCTCTAGTGAGCACGCGTATGTACGTGACTGCGCTGCGAGCGCTGTATACGATACCCAAGTTCCGCGAAGGGGGATAAAAGGATAAGAAAGAAAGAAATGTCATTCATCTACGCAGGGTGTATAGTGTGCTCGTGCTGTTTCCTAACCCACATGCAACCAGGGCTGCGGGGTGTCGATCGTCTGCTGCATATACATATATCAGCACGGCCCACAGTGTCGGCGACTCGGTGCTCCTATATATCGTCTGCTCAAACTAGCGCGAACAGTCACGCGGCCTGGTCTCGAGAGCGCCCCCCATCGCGACAGCACCTTTAAAGATGTCTTCGAATACAATTCGCCATAGCTTACGTTATTCACTTATGAGTGGCGTGCTTATACGCAGTGGTTAATATAGCTAACCAGGCATCGTAATCACGGTGTGGGACCGCGGGCTTTAGTTGGTAATCCATGAGCTGCACAGTGCGACAGCAGACAAAGGACGGAAAGGCACGACGGAGACAAGCGGTCACATAAGCACGCATTGGGCATGCGCTGCAGACTAATGTGCAAGAATAGACTCACAGAAAGTCGCAATGCCAACCATGCATTTGGGTGGCCGAGCAGCCATGACGTTTCTGCTGTTTGAACACGAAGTAGCGGCTTATACAATCTCGCCGTGGCGGCCGCATTGCGATAGAGGCTGAATGCCAAATGCAAGGAGAATTCGGTGCACGACTCCAGGTGGTAAAAACCAAGCCAGAGTTGCGGCGACCTACGCGGTCTCCACCACATAGCTGCAGCCTTGTGTGATGTAATAGAATCATTCCAACAATCAATCGTAGCCATGATCTTGAGCTGTTCATATGGAAACAGCGTGATTTCAATACGCTTAAGAGGGAACGAGACAGCGAAAAAAAAAAAAAAGAAACAGGAAACGCAGACGGCGTTGAAGTTTCACAACTGCGTTAACTTATAGCTCCACCCCACGGGGGCAATGTGACGAAATGCTGCTATTAATAACCTACATAGTTCTTAAACGGCACCGTCTCCTGTTTTCTGAAAATAACCGTCTACAGAGGAAATGGAAAGAAAGAAAGAAAGAAGAAAGAAAGAAAGAAAGAAAGAAAGAAAGGAAGAAAGAGCAGAAGCCTAGCATTTAAGTAAAAAGAAAAGGAACAGACGACCCTTCCAGACGTGCTCAATCTGCTTCGCGATGTTAGCATTCGTAGAAAGGACTTCAAGCTTCTAATGGCTGAGTATGGAATGCCGTATTGACGCTGCATAGTTATACGGAGCATGTCAATACTGACCGCATTCGCATAGATAAGAGAATGCGTCAATGTGACACGCAAACACATTTTTACACGCATCAAATCCTGAAAGTTGGTAACACGTAGAAATTCTAGGAACTCCTGTCAATGCAACACACAGCGTGCATTCCCACGTTCGTACATCCTGCCATATTTCCGCCGGTAAGATACCTTGTCCAGGGCCCATATTCCCTAAACCGTCTTACACTATACAATCCTTCATAAAGTAGAAAACTTTCAGCCAGTCCTGATGCCGGACATATCATTAGCGAAGTCAGTTGGTCAATGGTGACGAGCATTTAACAAACGCAGACTTTGTGAATTCTGCCCCCGTTTCATGCATACACACGCATGTACGGGCGTGTGCGACGTTTCGAATAGACAACGCGCACGGGAATCACCCCCAAGATTGCCAATTAAAGTGGAATGCATCACGACGATTCGTTCTCGGCTACAGCTGATACTTTCTGCGACACGTAATTGCCGCTTAAAGGTCGAACCCAAAAACACATACACGAAAGAAGACATTTCGTGTGCGTCCTTTTAGCGGCGCAATTATACGTCTCCCACATCACGGCGACTTCTCGCAAAGTATATCATGAAGGAGGCGAAGTAACTGCTGCTTTTGCGCCTGACAAAACCTTATCACTGTGACCTTTTATAAAGATGATCGTGCCGAGAGTTGGTTGGTAATACCGCTGGACCGAAACGCACACAACGCGACGAAGTATCGTCGAGTCGACGCAGCTAGCCAACCGGAGCGGCCGAACAGTTCAACGTACTTGAACTGGCGCCACACAGACGACTGCACACTTCCGACATGCAAGCCATAGCAACAGAAAAACAAAAGCAATTACACAAAACAGAACTGCCAGGACGCAAGACAACCGGCCATGCAGAGGCTATAGCGGTACAGCCGCGCTCAAGCTGAGCGAAGACAAACCCCACATGGCGCGTTCTTATTCGGCCTCAGCGCGTCTCCCTTGAGAATTCCATCACGGGATGCAGCTGCGCGAGCTATATGCACAACACTCGATCATCATTCCAAAACGATAGCGCGCGGCAATCAGAGAACTGCGTGCACAACCTCCCCAAGGGCGGCAGCCCCGTCAAATCGCCGAGACATCTCGTGTATACAGCGACAGTTAGCGCCGGCCTGCAAGCTCTCAGCCAGTGACCGAATTCGCCGTGTTTACATATTATAGAAGTCGCAGCAGAGTGGCCGCTGTACAGAGCAAGAGAAGAAAGACGGCCATCCGAACGCAGGCGCACAAGGCAAGGCTCTTGACACATAAAGCCGGGTGGCACCAGTGTGTATACCAACCACTCCCTAGGAGAAAAAGGGGGAGGGGGCGAGGTAATTTATAAACCGCCACACCGCGCTCGGGCGAAAGGGTTAACGAACGGGCTCTTCCGTTTCGGGAGACTCGCCGAGCGAACGCCACCCACAGTGACAAGACACCCTCACCCCCATCGTCGACCCGTAGAAAACGAAAAAAAAAAAATTAAAACACGCACGCAAAGAAAAAAAAAAAAGAAACGACAACACCAGAGAAAAACCGAAGGAAACACACCGGAACACACAAGCGCCACGAAGGAAGCCAGTCGGCTCCGCGACATTGACGGACGACACACGCATACGTTTCATAACGAGGCCAGCGCATGCGCCCCGGCTGCGAGCACGTCAAGAGACAACGGATTCATTATACCTCGCCCATATTTTCGCTCTCTTGTTCTTGTTTTACTCGACACAAAATGGGCGCGCGTGGCAACAAGCTTTCGGCTCAGTACCGCGGCTGTCACGATCTGTGGTTGGTCATGCAGCCCGCGCGAGAGCCGTAGCAGACGAAACGCAAGACGAGCGCGCGTCGTCTGCGAAAACGTCATCTGTGTTGTGTCTGTGTCGTCTGCAAGCAAAGCGCGTCGCAGACGTCGTTCTCAATACACCGGGTGTAGTAGTACATAAGAGCATTGCAGGACGCGCGCAAGTACCCGGCGGCACAATGCTCCCCACGAAAACTGGCTGCACGAAGTCCATTGTATCCAGTGTCAAGGGCTCTGGAACATTTATGTGGCTCACTCAGTAAAGTGATCGCCTTCACCGAATCGAAGGCCAACAAAACGGCCGATCGGATATTACACGTGGTAACAATGATACATCACCGTCTTTGTCTGAGGAAATACATTAGCCGCGTCGTATATATGGTGTGGCCAGACACCTGTGGCAGAACCATGTACGACAGGAAATGAAACAGTGGGTGCAGAAGTAAAATTCCAGCTCACGAAAACGCGAGGTGGCGTGGAAACTCCCCGAGTCGCTGTCTTACTTATGTATCGTACATCGTACAACAAAAGCTGCACTTGAATGGACAGTAAAGAACAGCAAATCAGTTTAGGCCGGCGAAACCTCTTGTCTGAAACTCTTTATTTATGAAGGCCAGATATCCTTTTCTGACATTTCGCGTTTTTGCCTCAGCGTAAGTATGTCGGTGTGACATCACGCATTACAATGCATTCTCTTCTATTTGGGTCGCTTCGGAGCAGGAACAGTTGTCGAAGGTTGCTAATGTGAATCTTAGGTTTTTTTAGAATACAATGTAGTCCTCCTTCATCGGTAAGCAGTAAGCAATTAGATATGGGCCTCAGTAGACGCTTCCAAAATCTTTGACGTTACGGCGGGGAATTTCAAGGCGGTGTCGCCACCGATGTTTCCTGCTAATGTCTTTTCTGGTATGTTAAGCCTTCTCTCACGACAAGAGTGCACTCAACATGTTTGGAGGAGCGGTAACATGACAGCCTCGTGTTTTTTTTTTTTTTTTCGTAAGGATCGAGGAAGTTAATTAGCTCGGTGGCTCCTAAGTATATGGGATTTTTTCTCTCAACCACTGCAACGAATTTGATGAAGTTGAAATGAAGATGAAAAGAAGCTACAATCTAGTGACTGTATATTTTGTTATGGCCGTCATAGTTTAAAACAATAAATGTTATAAATTGAAAGAAAGAAAGGCTCGTGTATCAAGTTTACAACTCTGTAGCTCAGCAATAAAACTTGATTTCACAATTCTGTAGACTACATTTAATAAAGCATCTAAAATGGACGAACTCGATATCATACATCGCTCGATTTATTATACATCACTCTGAAATATACCACTAATTCGTTAGTGGGACTTTTGTAAAACTTCCGTAACCATTGTAACAGTTTACTGGAAGCTCGGAATTTATATAGCAAAATTGTCCGCTTGAGATGCTCAACATAATGCAACTTAAAGAACTGCCGTATCTGTCTTTTCAGCGTAGCGTTACGGATTTGTAACCTTGCTGCTACAATTTTTTTTAACGCTTACCTGTTTTTGAGAATTCTTGCAAAAATGTCCGGCTCTAAATCAAAATTTTGCTCCCCAGAGCAGCTAAGATTTACCTTTCTCTCTCAACTACAACAAATTTCGTTGAAATCGGTCCACCGGTTGTCTCGTAAAAGCATTTCGACATTTCACAGTATTCGAATATGGAAATCGTAATGGGTCGCGAGGTACTGTTCCCTGCTCTCTAAATAATTTACTACTCCCACTCTTCGTAAATAATTTACTGTATAGCTGTTGTACCGTTCCTATACGAACCAATTTCGGCTTCAGTGCTCAGGAGTTCGACGCGTCATGACGTCACGCGACAACATTTTGCTTCGGTCCTGCAAACATTGCGGCTGCAGTTATCATCATTATCATAGTTATATTATTATTATTATTATTATTATTATTATTATTATTATTATTATTATTATTATTATATACAACGTCGCCATAGCTAGGCTTAGTGCTACACGTCAGCAAATTTTACTCTGCCATGACTTCACGGCAACGTCCACGACCTCAGGTCCGGCGTTTCGAGAGCTAATTAATTAGTATTAAATTAAAATATCTCTTAACCGTTTCACAACCTTCATACTCGCTGGGTCGACATTTCCCGCGATAGAAGCGTACGATGTGTCAAGCAATATCAGGGGGGAAAGAAAGTCATCCGCGGGTACTTGAGTCATCGATAAGTAGGCCATTGTTTAGAGATATAGAGATAGAGCTTATCACGCTACGACAGCTCAAGCGCACCGAGTCGCGGGCTGCCGGCGGGTTACTACCTCAGTCAGCGGCAGATTACGGAACGAGGTAACGAGGCACGTATCACCCACACCTTTCGCTGAACTCGACGTCGCGTGGCGCCGACTTCCTCGGACCAATACGCCGACTTGCGCCTGCGCGATGATGCGGCCCGCGTCTACTGCCCGTCAAGACTATACAGGCCAGCATGCACGTGTATAAGAACGTGGGGTTCAACGTCCCGCAGCCACACGTCGGGCTATGACAGACACTACTCCCCATTAAGTCTGACCGCCTATTTTCCTGAAAGTGCACCTAAATCTAAGTACACGGTTCCTTTTTGCCTGTTTTTCTTTTTTTGCATTTCGCTCCCAGGCCGGGATCATGATCCCGCGACCTCATGCTTAGCAGCGGATGACACTGATGCCGCGATTGTACGTTTGTAGGTAAACACGGACGTTTACGAAGAAATCAAAAATAAAACGGAGGGATTAATCCTTCCGTATGAGGACGCCGAAGATGACGAAAAGTGCACTTGGAAGACCATACTATATATATATATATATATATACTTTCGTTCTTTTGTTTTATTTACGGTAAGCGTTGTCCTTGTGAGCGTTCTGTGACATGCATTCCGGTGGAGGTAGCACAATGCCCCATCATGTGAAAGCACGGCAAATCAATGGCGTGTATACGAAAGTCATTCATGCCAGGAATCTGCTCTTGTATAGCGTAAGCATTCAGCAAAATGCGACCGGAATAATACCCATATCGCAAAGAGTTGATCACGTTTGAGCGATAGAGCCACTCCGAAATGCTTATTCATTCGCCAGTCACACAAGGTATGTGATCGCCCGACGAGGTCCGCACAACAACTCGACGCAACCGCCCTCTGCTCGTTATAAACGGATCTAGAGGTATATGCTTCAGAAGAACTTCAGTTTGGCCTAGTTGGTATCTACTGCATATCATATTGACCGCAAATAAAGACAGGGACAGGCGCAAGAGAACACATAAACAACACGGGCGACCGCCTTTGTTTATGTGTTCTCTTCCGCCTATGCCCGTTTTTATTTGCGGTCAATATGATATGCAGGATCTAGAGGGCCAAGATCACCCAGTCTTGCCGCCTTTCCCAAAAGGGGGCTCAGTAGAACAACGGGGCGTGCCTCGTGCCTGCCTTGCGCGGGACAACGACCGACAGAAACTACTAACCCAAGATACGCACGGGCGCGCGCAGGGTAGGCCAGGTTATATACAGTGTTTTACAATGTGTGTACCGCGAAGCTGCAGCGCGCGCAAAGGCCACATAACAGCTGTGAGCGCATCATCGCGTGTTGGCGCCCATAAACGGTGCCGTAATGAGCCCCGCGCTACAGTCTCGACCCACTTGGGGGAAAGGCGTGAAGCTCTGCCCTCACCCTCTCCTTCGTCGTTTTGCCGCTTTCGCTCGCTTTTTCACTCCACGTCGCCGTGGCCCATTGTATACGCCCAAGCAGGACGCGCGCGGTGAGCGCAATGGAGTCAGCCACCGCTGTCCGCATGACTGAATCCGCTGCTGTACACCGTTCCCACACCGAAGGTCGTTGGCAAGGGCAAAGGCCGAGTGCACGTGGGACAGGTGCCGAATATACCGGGACCTGTCTCGTACATGCTCGACGAGAAAACTATAAGGCCTCGACGTTTCAGAAGACTATACCTGCTGGGTGACGGACAACAAATGCGCTAACTCATTGCTGCGGTATCCGCATCAGGCAGGGCTGCCATGCGTTTATCTGAAGTCCCCTTTGTTCATTTGTACTACACATCCCTTGCGGCTAATCCCCAAAAATGACAAAAAAAAAGCAAAAGATCAAGAATTGTGCGATAGGAGTAGTCCTTGCAGACATCATGCACTATGTTCTCTAACGTCTACTGAAGCCAACAAAAAGACTGCGATTTTCTATAACAGTTGTTGTAGGGGAGGGCAGAAGGCCGCACGGAATGACCTGCATGCGCCATGTCCTTTACGTGTGTCATCTGTGGCGCTGCTTATCACAACGTATAAGAAATGCGGCTCCCCCAATCAACAACTCCCAGTTCTAACTGAACGAATGGCGTTAAACAAGCTGACACATTGAACAAGTTAACAGGGCTATAAACCAGCCCCACGATGCCAACCCGCCGCGGTGGCTTAGCGCCTATGTGGTGTTGCGCTGATATATATATATATATATGTGTGTGTGTGTGTGTGTGTGTGTGTGTGTGTGTGTGTGTGTGTGTGTGTGTGTAAGCATGAGTTCGCGGGATCAAATCCCGCGGCCACGGCGGCCCCATTTCGACGAAACGCAAAGAACGCACGTGTTCCGTGCACCGATGGGGCACGTTAAAGGGACACTAAAGGTTACTATTAAGTCAACGTGGCCTGTTGAAATACCATCACAGAAACGTCGAAACGCTTGTTTCGTGCCAAGGAGAGACTTATTTTAAGAGAAAATGCGTTCTGAAGCGTCCGCGTACCTCTAGCGCAGTTCAAGTCGCCCGCCCTCCGATCGAGGAGTACTGACATCATGGTCTCATAGTGACGTTGCGCCATCGGTGAGTAGAACGGCGTCCGCAGACGGCGCTACGGCTTTTCTGCGCAAAACGCGAACGCGCGGCCGGAAACAGAGCCAAGACAGAGCCGACAGTAGAGCGAAAGCGGGAGTATGGTGGCTAGCGGAAGGAGAAACGAATTACGTCCCACATTACGTCCCACGGCACACGGAGAGTCCGTTTTCGTTAAACTATAGGCTGCGGCGAGCTCGCAGCGTGGTCGGCGTGGTCTATGAGAAGCGACGAGCCTTTTCGCACTCGCAACAGGGTATAAAAATGTGCGAATCGACGCAAAACTCGGCCTAGAAACGCGCTTCGCCACAGCCAGGGCTCAATACGACCCAAGCTGGCACGACCCAGATGTCGTTTCCCGCACCGCCACCAGGCGCCGCTACTATACCTCAAACTCCAGCGCAAAACGCCCATAAGCTGGTACTTCATTCTATGACGCTAACTACGACGCTCGTCGCAATGGACCCTGACACCGACAGATTGGCTCGCGATGGTGGGATCAACTTCAGCGATTTGAGCACCGACGAGCGCGACCTGCTGCTGAGGGCTCGCACTGCCGGCGTCGTTGCGTACTACGACGGCGGCCTCGACACCGGCTCTCCGGAGCGGGAAAGCAACGAGGGCTTCCCACGACATCTCATGGACGTGGCATTCTCGCTGCTTGTTCCAAATGAAAGTTTCGCGAGCCAGCAGAACCCTCACAGCACGACGCGATAACGAAACTACTGAAACTCCAAAGCGTGCGCGGCGCAGAGTCGAGCGCGCAGACTCGTGCGAAAACGAAACCTTTCGAACACCCATATTACTGAACGGCAACGTCAAAATGTTATTTTTTCTTAGAATCGAATAGACGTAGACAAATAGCATTTTTTCCGGCTTATAATCGAATGAAATGATATTTTTAATACGAGTAGTTGAGTATTAGTAACACAAATTATGAGGAGACCTTTCGTCATCGGGCTAGTACCGGAATGTCGCTGGGGGGTCTCAAATCGTGTCATGCATTTACCTCAATTTCTCGGTTACTAAAGCTCTGTTCGCGATTATATTGACGCCTTAGACGTTCTAGAACATTGCTCTACCACTTTAACTTGAGTTTCTGGTAACCTTTAGTGTCCCTTTAAAGATCCCCCGGTGGTAAAAATTAATCCGGAGACCCCACCACTACGGCGTGGCTCAGAACCAAATCGCGGTTTTGGCACGTAAAACCCCAGAACTCCGGCCCGCGATGCCACCGTTCTTTCGCGTTTCGCGTCCGCTGCCCGACATACATACTCCGCTGCACAAAGCAATCACGGGGCGAGCCGATGCGAACTGCAGTGAAGCGAGAGGGGACGGCTCGCCGTAGTGTCGCGCGCACTACGCACGCGTCACTGCACGCCCGAGCGGTCACGTGCAGCGATCGCGCAAGCCGTCCACGTGACGGCGAGCTGTTGTGCGCGTCGGAAGGCGCCCGATCGACAAAAACCGTTATTGCGCCTGTCGACACGTATACACTGGGAACGGCGATTTCGCGGCCCTCGTGCGACAAGAGCTTCGCGAGCAAATAGATGGCAGGGCTTCACGCCTGAAAGCAACGACGCGGACCAACGAAGTAAGTCGTATTACACGGTCGGCTCCGCTCCGTGGTTCCACGCGTTTCTCCGGCGACAACTGCTCCGAACTCGCACTTTTCGTATATACTTATAATCGCTGATTGTTGCCTTCTTGTTTTCCTGGCTCTATAGATATATATATATATTCCGCGGTCCCGGCCTGACAACGTTCAAGCCCTCGATTTCCTGTTCGTTCACACTGGACATAATGGCTGCCTGTCAAAACTGCAGCTGCCATTCGGACCGTGTAACGTGGAAAGAACGAAGCGCGAATAAGAAATTACATTGTAGAATTCGATAGCGGGCGATCTCGCACCGCCACTTACTTTGACGCCGAAAATAGCGTAGGGCACAGAACACGCGTAAAAGCCGAAATCGTGGAGACGTTACGGTGACTGGCGAGGGAGGAAACGAAAAAGTGTTTTCTACACATACTCTGAGCCAACTTATTCGCGTCTCAATTGTCCACGACAGTAGGCACAGCGACTCCAGAACGACAGGTCGGACTCAAAGCAATCGACAGTGAATTGTTGATTGGCCAACAGCCCCACGTGCGACACATGTAACTCCGACGAGACGCTCGCACACATTATCTGTGTCTGCCCGCGATACAGTGCTGAGAGACAAGTGATGTGCAGAGTACTGGACCAGTTGGACAATCGTCGACTTTCAGAACTTAAAGCTTTAGGCCAATGCTCCGAAAGAACATCCGCGTTGAAGGCCTTACTCGCGCTAGTAAGGTTCTTGCGGTCTACGGGGCTTCACGACAGACTCTAAGAATGCCGCCCCCTACCGCTCTGTAGTGTACGCGCTTTGTTCGTGCTTGTCTCCCTTTCTTTCTATCTCCCCCTTCTACTCTGTTTCTCTTTTTATCCCTCTTAACCCTTCCCCCGGCGCAGGGTAGCCAACCGGAACTACCTCTGGTTAACCTCCCTGCCTTTCTCTGCATTATTTTCTCTCTCTCTCTCTCTTCCCTCCTTCTTTTATGAGCTCTCTCTCCCTTCGTTTCAGAGCCATACAGGCGAACACTTTCACGACGGCAAAGCTCTCTGTTCTTCAATTAAGGGCTCTGTCTCTCTCTCTCTCTCTCTCTCTCTCTATATATATATATATATATATATATATATATACATTAAATGCCTACCATCGTACCAAGACGTGGCCTCAAGGGCGGTCGTCGTAGAGGATTGTACACCGTCACGGCAGAACGACGCTAGACTGCTGTGGTCCGCGATATCGTAACTATGTGGTTTTAAGCTAAACTGCGATCCGGCAGCCCGCGTAAATAACGCATCGACGATTGAGCCACCAAGTAAGGATGAATCATTAATTCGAAAGAATACACACTTAGCAGATACATTCCATGAGCCCTCTTAATTTCAGAAGCCCCCTAAAGTACCTTTGATGACTCGGGAAAAACACTCGCATGATCCTTCTCAAACTTTTCCTGTCTTCACACGTCGTGCCGCCAACAGGGTCACGCACGTGACGTAACCACAGTAAAATCTGTAGAATCTACACAAACTACACCAAAAAGAAATACACATAAGTTCTCCAATAACCGGATATGACCATAAGGATGTCCGATATAAAAACCCGTAAGCTCCCATATATCATACAGGGGCATGCACCACGTACAATAATTTTATTTTAAAGTTTACCTCTTAGGCGCCCGTTCTTGCGTCGGCGTAACCGGGCGAACGAGCCCAACGGAGGATGGAAGAGCGAACGCGGAGCTCAGCAACGCATGAAAGACGGCGACAGCGAAGAGAGCGCGTGGAGGAAAGCGGAGGAGAAGGGTGCAGTGGAAATATACGAGGCGGGAGGCGGAGGAGGAGGGTACGGCTAAAGCGTGACAAGGAAAGCGTACTGCCGCGCAAGACACATGCTCTGCGGCGACGATGGCTACGAGATGGCGCCAGAGCAGCGCGGGTCGTCTGGGAGCTCTGTCTACGGCGGCAGCTGTGAATCGCGCCCACGCGGCGCCTCTCGCGGTCTCTCGATTAGCGAGGCACTCGCGCCACACTTTGCTCCGTTTGCAACGTGCGGCACGAGACAGATTGTCCGCGCCAGCCAATATACAACGAAGTGAAAACACGTATAGAGTTGCGCTCAAATTTCGCATTAGGGAGTATTGTAATCGTCGGGGATTTTTTTTTTTAGGCAATGCAGATATCTTATTTAAACAGCTATGACCGCGCGACACCTGTCGTTTCGCATACGAGCTCTAAGCTAGGCGAGGCGGAAACATTTTTCGAATGCTTCAGTTACTCTGAAAAGACAAACTAACAATTTATTAATTTTTTTATTAAGGCGTTGCCGCCTGACGCGCAGCAGTACACGCTCAGTCTAGATATTGCCCGGATTTGGCTTTCAATTTCGATTGTGAATACCTCAAATTACGTGCGATTTCATATGCGTAAGCATTGATACGCCCACCCAACGAGGAAACCTGTCTCTCACGTGATACGAATAGCTATATAAAGTAAATAACGTATAAAACAAGAGAATAAGTTCAAAAGGAAACACTTTAGCGGTGGTGAGTTTCTAACCCAGGACCCCACGCTAAGAAGCCGAGTGTCTTACCGACTGGGCTGAACACCCACGCTTGTAGAAAGTGAATAGATCTGAACCATACAAATGTACAAAACAAATGTCAAAGGAGAACAGTTTTTTATGAAGGCTTTCTCGAAAGATTTGGTGTTGGTAATCAATTTCTGGGATCCTTTATAGACCCGACTTGGAGCATTGTAGACATCAGGAAAATTGCGATTTCGCGAAAGTTTAATGCCTAGCATGCCACATCGCCGATGAGTTTCGGTGGTCGCGTGATGTGCCTTCAGCCGGGGGGGCGTTCCTTCACTGACCGAAATGTTACCGATTACTGTGGGCTCCTGCGCTTCGTGTCGTTGCTAATAGGTTGATATTGACGATAAGGAGCGATGAGAAGTTATACAGGTCTCCTCGCGGTTGATAACGGTTCGACGTGAATGGATCAGGTGCGGAAGAGCGATAAGGGCTCATAATGGTCGTAGCGATTAGAGTTGGTAAGGGTTGCACCGTCTATAAAGTTGATAAGGATCGGATCGATTGCGATAAGGTTGATAACTTCTCGGATGAATTTTGATAAGATTGACAATGACAGCGGGCTGCATGTAGTTGGGCACGTGGCACAATGCTTACGCATACTTAGACAACTCCACTGGAGTGGCAGCGTGACCTTTCCCCGGATTTCTAAAAATATAGGTATGCCATAAATTGTGACGCCCTACGAGCTTTCCATATAATACAACTGCGCTCAAGTTAATAATAAAAAGGTAATTACAAAATATTTGTTAATTAGTATTTTCAGAGTAACTTAAGCAGCGGTAAAGTATTTCCGCCTCGCCGTAAACCTCGTACGCGAGGATTTCAGGTGTCCCGCGGTAATAGCTTTTCTGTAAATAATAGGGTATTGTAAAAAAAAAAAAGGACTGCGTATGATATTTGGTAACGCACGAGTTTTCTTTTTTTATATGGGATCCCCATACGACTATATAATCCATATGGGAGACGCCCCATAGTATGTATGCAAACATGCGGGTTTTTTTATGGGACACATATGGAATTGTCGAATGTGGGGAAACGGGTTTTCCCGATAGGGGAGACCTGAATTTTTCTAGTATCGTTAAAAAAAATATGTTACTGCTTTTGGGCGCGACTGCGCCGGCTGCGTCAAGAACTCCGGCTGCAAGCGCGCTTGACTGCTGCCGCCGGCAGCGAAGTGCGCAGAGAAGGAAATAACGAGACGGCACCCCGCGAGCCCCCCACGGGAGCCCGCTGAACGTCGTAATTCATCGCGCACACCTGAGTCACGTGTTGCGAGAGCGGGAAGAAAATGCCCAGCTCAGGTCCGGGGTGTTCAACCACGTTCATTATATATTCTTCGTTTCACAGTGCCTTCGAACCGCGGTAGAGTTTGGAGCGAATGGCGACTGATCATGGTGGAGAAGAGTACTGTTCTGAATTGTGGAACTACCTACGAATAGAGAGAGAGAGAGAAATAAAAAATAGAAGGCAACTAATTTTGCGATAAACGTACACAAGTATTTATGCTGAATAAACCCACAATTTCTCAAAGTTATCCGCCCACTTGCCGTGTGTGTTCAATTTTATCTAGATAAGTGTTGACGCATTCTTTTAGTTGACCTACTGTTCAGAATTCGGCGAACTGTTTGCATGTTAGTGAAAACACATGTTTCACTGATAAAATTTGCAATGTTCAAATTCAAATTCATTTTATTGTGTGCTTTTTATGCTTATAGCCTGAATCAAGCAATATAATTTTCTTTTCCTTCATTTTTTCGTATCAGACCGTCCACTAGCCTGTTGATTTCTCCATTGTAAACAATTATGTTGCGTGAACAAAGCTCCTTGCGATTCTGATCCTCTCTCTGGAAAAAGACAATGTACGGACATTTGAATGAATGAACTCTGTGGGTTTCACGTGCCAAAACCACGATTTGATTACGAGGCGCACCGTAGTCGGAGACTCCGGATTAATTTTGACCACCAGGGGGGGATCTTCAACGTGCCCTCAATGCAAGGGACATGGGCGCTTGTGCATTTCGTCCCTCCGTCGAAACGCGGCCGCCGCGGCCGGGATTCGATCCCGCAACCTCGTGCTTATAGCAGTGCAACACCATATAGCCGCTGAGCCACCGCGGCGGGTATGCGGATATTAGAGAGCTTTAGTTTAGGGGACGCAAGCGGCTTGCGTACGCAAAAACTAGGGGCGACGGTGCTGCGTGTGCGCGGACCCCTACGTCAGCGTCTGCGCATGCGCAGTACCATCGCCCCTAGTTCTTGCGTACGCAAGCCGCTTGCGTGCCCTCAACTGGAACTCTCTATTTACGCAAACCTACAAAGCAGGACGGCGGTGCCACATGTCGTGCAGGAAAACTGTCAGCTGTACACCGTGTCGGTAACGATTGAGGTGCACTTCGTGGGCGCCCCCCCCCCCTCCCCTCTAGAGGGCGACGATCAATAAGACTTCGAAGCGCATCGACAAACGGCGATTTTCTCAGTCATTCTGGGCTCGCGTCACCCTAACGCTGTGCTTGTCGGTCCATAGAGAGAGCGTTCGCAAAAAAACAGTTTCTTTGTTCTTCCTTAAGTGAAAGAGCGAAACGCCACCCGCGACTCTAGGAAATTGCTTCCGTTAGTCAAGCTCAAACTCCTCCATCACAAATGTCACGATCGCCACCATTATCTCAACTTTCGGGGGTTTCTTATCGGCTTATTTCAAAGCGCATCTTCTCACAATGCACCGATCAGGCCGCTCTCTCGACTTCTCCATCGGCCCGACCGTTCGTTACGTCCATCTATCAATGTTATATATATATGGGATGCTGAATAAAGACAGACTGGTGCTCCAACATCTTTATTTCTGACAATTCTTATTTGGCACTTTTATATCCATTTATTTTTGCTCTCAGTAAGTGATGCACGCGTCCCACCTTTTCTACCACGCTTATAGATCACACGAGTCAAGCCATTTCTTGACGCCTACTTCAATATCGCCTCAAATGTCTTAACCGCACTTTGTTCCATGTCAAAGCTATGTCCTTTTTTTATTCACAATTGCCCGGAGCATCGCGGCAATGCCCTTACTCATCACACAGTCCAGATGCGGCACCCTCCGACTTCTTTATGTACCTTGCGGTAAAAAGGGACATCGCCTTGACATGGAACAAGGTGTAGTTAAGACATTGGAGACGATTTTGAATTTGGGCCGAAAACGTGGCTCCACTCATGTTATCCATAAGCTTGGCAGAAAGGGTTGGACGCGCGCATTTCACTTACTGGGGAGCATATAGAAAGGCATAAAAGTGCCCACGAATAATTTTCACAAATCAGGATTTGAAAGCATCAGCCTCAGTATTTATTGAACAACCCTCGTATCAACGCCCTGTGCATTGCTATATTTGTGGAGCCCATTTGTATTTGTGTTATCGGCAACAGTCCTCCAGAACAGTTGAACTCGCGTCTCCTCCTGTATAGCCCGGCCGGGGCTGCGCGTGAGCTGTCCGCTGTGATCACACACGGGCCCGCGTGCCGTATCTTGCAGGTAACCTGCGGCAAGCGCAAACGCTAAGGGCGAGCCGAGATGGCTGGTGGCTTCATGCGCGCAGTGTGCTCGCGCACCTATAGTGTTGGAGGCGACGTAATCTCGTTTCCGAGAGGCGCGGTGAAGCAAACAGAGGCAACACGAAGCGTTTGCTCGCCGCTTCCGACGTTCTTCGTCACGCCAGCGTTGTGACGGCGAGTGTTCGTGGTCACCGAGCGCGGTATGTTCACGTCTGCCAGTGCAGACGCGTGACGTCATGTGTGTTAATTACCAATGGAATGTTTACTGCGGTTTACACGGCCGGCAATAGTGCGATCCTCCTTTAGTGTAGTTGTCGAACACTTGCACACTCGAACGCTTGCGGGCGAAACTGAGAGTTTTTGTTTCCACCAATAGTCTAAACGTATTGCTTATCTCGACTGCTGACCAGTTAATACTTCCATCCTCTTTGAACTCCAGCGCATCTGGAAAGTGGTCGTTCCCTATGGTTCTTAATGGTATTTCCATTACGATCAGTCGCATCCAGATGTTTGCTGCAGCAAGCCCATATGCCTCATCCTGTGTCGAATATTTGCGCCAGTAAAGCGACGCCTGAAGGTAGAAACTATTAATGTGTTCGCTGGCCTATATGGCTTAAGGTATGTTTTTACTATTCGCACACATACGACGCTGCACCAGACACAATTCGCGCGATATAACAATAACTTCAGTGAGCGCGAGTGCTAGGCAAAATTCAAACAGGTCTAACGGCCACCGGTCGCTTGTACCATTACATAGCACGCAGTCATGCAGTCTACATCACCGGTAATGCCAACGGAACCACAGCTCCAAATCTTTTTAGTACGACGAAAACGGAGAAGCAAGTCATGCGCTACTCATAGGGCACTGTCACTTATCTTCGAGCTTTTAAAGCAAAGCTTTCTTTATTTTTCGGCGTCTACCCCGCTAGGTTCGGCATTCGTCAACCTCTCCTCGCCGGCTATACTTGTGGATATATATAGACAACTTGCTGCTGGCTCCTGCCCGGGCCTACTGTGCACAACTTGCGTCGCTGTGTATATTTGCCGCTGGGTATACATGCCGGAACAGAGTATAATTGTGCACTGAGTGTGTGCCCGCTCTCGCTCAGCCTGTCACCCAGAAAGGACGTGCCACTGTAACACAAGGGGTATGAATCCTTAAATGCATTAAGACCTGTGTCGTCACTCTTCTGTGATGCACACGCACCTCTACTCAACATCCTACCGTCGACGCGCGACATACATCGAATTCGACCTCGTGACTCGGACAGCTAACAGCCGCAGGCGGCGAGGCTGTGCTTCCTGTCATTCCCAACGCTGCAGCCATAACTCACCACCTCAAACAAGCTTCGCGCCACCTAGACATTACGTTGAACTTGCGCGTTTATTTTTTCGCTTTGTCTTCTCAGACCCTTTTTTCACTTGTCCATCGAAGCTTGCACAAGGAGTAACGCACCAGCCCGTTCCTATGTTGTAATAACCGATGCGGACGCAGCAGCAGCTTTTGCAAGATTCCTTTATTGCACGAAAAACAAGGGTTTATGTATAGGCACGGTGCATCGCTTATCGGCACACGTGCGATGGGTTTAAACACGGAAGACCATGCGCACAAGATAGCCAACTCAGTCACGTCGCTCGGTTATCACATATGCATAGGACAAAAACCTCTCGTCGTTAAACTTCCTCTCTGTCAGCGAGCTACCCTTCTGGCCGCCGGATATGTCCGGCCGGCACCTTTCTTCCTTACGCACTGCAGCAACCACGGCGTGTGTTCAAATACGCGACCATCAAACGCGACGCCTCGAAGGTTTCCAGCACAACAAATACGCGCTGTCATTTTTGCCTTCGCACCTATAAACAGCGCGTGTGCTCGCCCATCACCGCTCCCAATGCAGGAGAAGATAAATAAAACACTCCGGAATCCAGATATTTCGACACACACCTGACGCCACTTCCCCTATTCTGAGATTTGAAAAAAAAAAAAAGACAAACAGACTTGGCCTCTCAGTTTCGACGAATGTTATGTTGCCAACAAAGAGTCGACGCACTGTATATATATAGATATCGGCCCGCACACATAGAGACGGATCTGGAGAAAGCTACAAACTTCCTTCGACGTCATCCTTCAACCCGGGATGATAACGACAAGCTCACGCGCTGCGCGGAACCTCGCGCCTGCGGAACGGGAAAACCTCTCAGATTTGTTCCGGAACCTTTTGTGCCAGCAAACCGTATTTGGAAACACGAAGAAAGGAAAACCAGACCGCAGGCTGCAAAAGCAAGGTTTTCCACGCTTCGTCCAACAGAGGCGCACGTTTCTTCTGCTTCCATTCTTTTTTAGTTCTCAGTTTATTAAGTCACGAATTATGAGCGAGTGTTCTCAATATGTATATACGTACAAATTTATGTAATTTTCTGCAGACAAGGCGAAAACATCGCATGAAAAATAAAAAGATATTTCGCCGGTAGCACGAATATTACGCCAGTCATCATAATTAAGAAAAAAATTATCACGCATACTGACCTCTTCAGCAAAATTAGAAGAGGGCGAAAAATGGAAGGGACAAGACCGAACACCACAACGATCTTTTAAGCTCTTTTGCTTTCACTTGATACAATTGAACCATGCAACAATACCACAGCAACAAGCCACGTTGACCTCTTATAACTGATACGTTTTATAACGAAACGAACTGAAATAACTCTCACAAGTAGATACGTTGGTTAACTTATTTCAGGGCCGTTTGATTCACGAAAAAGATCACTAATTAACAGCCGGGATACAGAGCATCACGTCAAAGGTATTCTAAAACCAGACTGCGTGCCTCTTAAAATGCTAGTGCCTTGCATGATTACGCGTACTAGAGTGACATGTACCGTTAATAATGGTCAGTGGAGGGTTAAGTTTACACGCAGAGCTACATTCAGTATTTTTATCTTGTCGCCAGTTCTCGGAACATTCAGAAGTAAGCTGGGTCTCCACGTGGATACAGCGTGTCTTAAGCGCAGGATTGTCGTCAGAATTGGCCGCGCAGCAGCGTGCGCGCGATCTGTGCGTTGGTCAGTCAACGAATTGAACGAACAAACATTCGCGCAGCATTCTCTCTCCGACTACTGACGTTAGAGAACGCAATCAAGGCGCCTTATGCCGCCATAGAAAGAAAGAAAGAAAGAAAGAAAGAAAGAGACAGACAGACAGACAGACAGACAGACAGACAGACAGACAGACAGACAGACAGACAGACAGACAGACAGACAGAAGGACAGACGGACAGACGCTTTAGAAATGAAAGAGCTTCTATTTTTATATTTGAAGCTATGTGTGATTGGTGCTGAAAGATGGCAATAGAAGCAAAATCAGCGAGAAACATTCCCGCTTACACGCACACACACACACACACACACACACACACACACACACACACACACACACACACACACACACACACACACACACACACACACACACACACACACACACACACACACACACACACACACACACACACACACACACACACACACACACACACACACACACACACACACACAGGTCCGATAAGAAACATTGGCCGTGACCCACAGAGTGAGCATACACTGCAAAGGCGACGAGGCGTTCTGTGCTTCATATATGCGCGCATACTCTGGGCTATACCAGTAAAGGGTAACGAGAACGTTCCTGCCCCATCTGCCGCGAAAGGCTCCACCAAGTCCCATACAGGGGGGTGCGGGTACAGGGGGCTACTATACGTTCAGCGGGTGCACTCCGAGCTTTGACCGAGCTGTCCTTCGATGCTCCCGTTTGTGCGGCATCCAAATTAATCGACGCAGTCTCGAAAATGGCGCGCTGCGCTTGCGCTCGGTTTAATAGTTGGCCTTATCGTCGATTAAGACGTGTAACCCGATTAAAGCGCCGACCCAGAATCGATTAGTCGGCTGCGTTTATTAACGCGCGCATAACACGAACAAAGACAAAAAGCGGCACGCGCATTTTCCATTAGCCATACTTAGCTTTTTTTTCTTTCATTTTCTTTTTAAGGCAATGGACGATTTTCATGCATTTTTTTCACTAGTATGCATTCACCAGGTTCTGGCCAGTATAAGTCCCCCATGGTGCGTACGGGCCACAAGTGGCCTCGTACAGCAACCGCTGCAGGGTGGGCGACACTGTGGAACTGGGACTGAAGCTGCAAAGAGACAACGCTCGCATTCTCTCTCTCTCTCTCTCTCTTTCTTTCTTTTTTTTTTTTTTTGTGGACCTCGGCGAGGCACCAGCCAGTGCGCCATTCTTTAACGAGAAAAGCAAGCACTAAAAACGGTACGAGAAAGCACGAAAACAAACGCAGTGCCGCCTTGCTTCATGGTCTTGTCCCAATTATAATCTGGACCCAACTATAGCTCGAGCAAGTTAACACGTTAATCATCTTGTCTGACGGATAATGCCGCGACGAAGCAGAGGCCTCGAAAGAAAGGAATAACTGGATAATTTAACATTAAATTAAATCGTGAGGTTTAATTATTAACGTCCCGAAACTATGCAGTGTACACTCTGGAAAATTAGACCCTCGAGGGTGGATTGGATTTCGAAACAAATTTGTTTTGCAACCTCGTAGGTTTCTCTGGATTTCGAAAATAGGTGCATTTCTTAGCCGAGCACCCTTAGTGCACCCTCCTTTCGTTATTTTCAGGGTGCTAAAAGAGTGCTTTGTGCGAAACACAAACATTGTAGAATTTAAGGGTGCTCAGGCACTTAAACATTTCAAGCAAGCAAATAAGACACAATTAAGTGTCTATTTCCAAGCGGTTTACGCCAAGTTATTGTCCGAGCACGTCATATGCTCACAGTAGGCTATGAGTGTCACTCTGCTGCTTCACGTACATGGCGTCCCTGGTGGGGAAGTGGAAACGCACAGTTTCTTTTTCTTTCATTTGTTTCCTATATACCCTGCCTTTCGCTTTTTACCATTGCCTTCGTTTAAGTTGTTTCAGCTCGCTGTCGTCTGAGAGATGAGCTGCCAATCGTCAGCGAATCATACGTAGTGCGTCAGCCAATCATAGTTCTTCACAGGCGCGTGTACTCTTTAGTGTAGCATCTGGGCAGGTACTATATAATGCGGCAGTTAAGTATGGGGCTGTTTCCTGCAGTATCGGTTGGGATAAACATTCGCAGGTATACATGGACCGAGAAATTCACTACCGATAAGGACAGAAGCATTTATCGTGGAATTGGCACGGCCCGGACGTAAAGTGGAAAGACACAACTACTTTGCCCTCTTTCCTCCTTCCTGCCTTTACCTTCTTACCGCTTGATTCAATTAAGTTGTGTCGCCTTGGTTGCTGATTTACAGATAATCAGAAGGGGTCAAGAGCGTGGCGTTATGCCTACCAGAGCAGCTAGAGTCGCTACTACACTCTTTAAGATTCCGTATTCAGTGTTCCTCGGGGTTTTGGCGGACGAGAGAAGTGTTCGAGGAACAGGCTTAACCAGCCGACAGTGTGGAGTTGCCGGATGACTTGGTAAACTTCGAGCAATTTTGACGTGCACGTCGCCCTTTGCATGCAGGTAAAGTGCAGGCGCTTGCATGATAAAACACTGTTGTGCCCTTACAGGCAACAAAGAAAAGAAAGAAGAACAGGAGTGGCCCAGAGGTAACACTTGCGGCTTGTCATCTTTAGGTGCACAGTTCGAATGTTCGCGCACACCAGATCCAACGCGGAGGCTGGACAATTTAAAGGAATACCTTGTTGACCTGAATGAAGAACATTTTTTTTTCTCCCTGACTCGTAAACGGGCGTTTGCCTGTTCGCTGCGTGCTCTCGACGTGTCCCTAGCGCGGGCACCAGTTACACCGACCGGTAGCTGCAGGCCGCGCGTCGATCTTCCCGTCACGTACGTAACGCCGCACACCGCCTTTCCGCCGAACGTTCGCTGAGAAGTGTATATATACATATAAGCGAAGTAAATACTCGCCAAACGACCACGTGCGCGCACGTATTAACGACGTGATTTGAACGGATTGGGTTATTCCTTTTTTTCTTTTTTTTTTTTTCGCGCTCCGTGTTGCGTATATATACGCGCTGTACACGTAAGTGCCGCGAACGTCACGAGTCCCGTAATACGCGCGTTTCTCGCCATCGATGCGCGGCGTGCGGATCCGCAGTCGTGCCCGAGAAGTGGAAACAACAGGCCCGTGTATACGTGCGTGTCCGTCTCGTCTATCACCATTATTATCATCACGATCACATAGTGAGTGAGTGGTGTACAGTATAGAGTCTGTATGGCGCCGACACCGGAGGGCGGACAGTAGAAATTAGCGGAAAAGGGGGGGGGGGGGGGGGTACGTGCCGCGCGCGCGCGCGTGTGTGTGTTACGTGTGTCATTATTGTGCGTAAGAGGGAAGAGGAGGAGGGAGGAGGGCAAGGTATATACGGGGAGGCACGCATTGGATTGCAAGTTCCCTCACGGATAGATGCAGATGTGGAGCCCACGGAAGAGTTCACGTACACTTGCGATGGAAAATGCGCGAGTTCGCAAATGTGTAGTGGCGTCACTTTGCTTCGCGGCACCCGGTGCGGCTGCTCGTCGGTGTATCACCCTCTCCCTCTTGTTTCTGGCGCCACTCCCGCCTATTTCTTAACGCACATTTATTACACTGAATGCGAAATAATTTAACAGCGCAACGCTCCCATTCAGCCGGTAATATGGCGTTCATTTCTGAGAAGAAAAAAAAAGAAAAAGAAAGGACAATTTGGTGGCAGTCTGACCGTCACATTTTGTGAGCGTTTTAGAAATTGTGCCGCTAGACACGGCAAATTGTGGGTCCGCAGTTTGCAGCTAAAATCTGGCACACTAACATGACATAAACAATGCCTTGCATGATACAAACAATGCCTATAGCAAGATATAGTTACCATTCCTTACATCCAGAAACAGTTACTTTTCATAAATGACCAAGCTTCAGCCCGTTCATCAGCCCGATGAACTCAGCCCGTCCATTCTCTTCATTGCTCCTGAGGCAATGCGGTAAACGAGCCGCGGTGCAAGCAAAGGCTCGAGTTGCGACCACAGCACAGCCGCCGATCGGCGGGCTCCACCCACGGCGAGCTTTATCCCCCTCTCCCCCTCCCCCCGCCCCCAGTGGAGCCAATCTTTTTGCTTTGCAAAGGAAATAAAGCACGGCAAGGCAAAACACCCCTGTGGCTGAAGCTGCAGGAGCCGGGATTCCGAGAGAAACGTTAACTGGTGAAGTGAGCCAAAGTCCAAGCCGTGTCGCCACGAAACTTCACTTCGGATGGCTTGGTTAAACTCACGACTGCTGCGCATTTTTTTTTTTTTTTTTGCTTCTCGTGTACGGGAGTCGCAAATTTTCAAGACTGAAAGGCAGGGGTCGAAACACCGCGAGAACGTCGGATGATGAAAGGGTATACGAAAACGATGTGTGCTACAATAGGAAACGATGTACTCTACAGAAGAACTTGTTAACACATTCATTTCTTTAAATTTTATTTTCTTATTATAATGCCGGTCGGTTCGTGGCTCGGAGCTTCTGCAACACCACCGACTAAGTGGAGGAGGGTACCCTTCACCACACAAGAACCTTAGCAAAGAGGAAGGAGTCATCCTCCGCCGCCTACAGGCAAACACATATATGTACACGGAGTAATCATGCACAGAGCCTGTACTGCGCACTACTCGTGTACACATATGCGTGCACCCATGCGCCGACCCAGGCACCCTGCAACAAACGGTCCAGGATTGCCCACTGCGCGACACATGCAAGGCCCCACCTCACAAGCTGCGCAAGACTAGTACGTAGAAGGACGCCCCACAGAAGTACAAGAAGAGCACCCCAACTCAACGCACATCTTTACCACCACGGAAACGTGGGAGGCCAAGCCTTCCTCCGACGACCTGGACAACCAACGCAGATTCGTCCGTCGGGCCAAGGAGGTGCAGCCGAAGCCAGATGGTTCCTGGAATAAGGACTCCTCCCACATAGGGTGAACCGCGGGTCCCGACTCGGACCACCGTTTCAGAAAATAAAAGTTTATTTCTCTCACTGACAAGTCGCTATACTTCAAATAAAGGTTTCATTCTCTTATTCTCTCTCTCTCTCTCTCTCTCTCTCTCTCTAGCTTATAATACCGGTCGGTTCGTGGCCTATCCACCACAGTGGGTATGTGCCATAGTTAATAGTATCATAATCATCACCACCATAATCTTGTTGATGGCTTACTTGGCCAACAATAATCTCGTTAACAGTACCATACTCGCGGACAACTTTCTGTTGCTATGAAGGGAATGCTACGGGCGCATGGCTGCTGCACATGTGCTACAGCGCCAAGTAGTATATATCCGGCAGCGTTTGACCGTGCTTTTGGCTGCTCGGAGAAGACGCCGAATCGACGCAGCTTCCACGTGCGACGGTTTCGCGTTTCCCCACAGGCGGACGGGAAACGCCGCCAAAAAAAATAAGGAAACCGCGCTCAGTGGTGTGTACTGTCTTATTGAACTGTTGCTAATAAGGCGTCTACGTTCTGTCTTCCCAGGCCTAAAATAACGTGGATGAAAACGCGGGACTATTTTTCTGAAGCGCTTTCGATCACTCGTGCGCGCTTTGTCTCCGTGTCTTTTCCCCTCATAGCCGCAGGAAGTTGTCCGCGAGTATAGTCGGCCTCTATAGCACAACACACCCTAAAGACAGATCCTTTTCAGACGAGCAACTCGCATTACCTAGCGGACTACATTCGAGGGATAACCAGCAGGTGCCACCCGTGTTGTGGTGATTGCTTCGCGTCTGCAGCGCGTGTGCGTCCATCTAGCGGCAATTTATGTCTCACAGCGACGTGCGTATTAATACGTGGTATATGGGGCTCTGGCGCTAACCATGCACTCGTCGACGCACCCTGTGTAGACGCGTGTTTTCTCTGTTGTCATCGCAGCGTGCCTCGGTCGACAGAGCGGTCGCACGGGTTGATTATTGATCAAGTTTATGGGAACGTTCGTTGATGTGCTCGCCTGCATGCGTGGCGACTGTTCAGCCTCTGTGTCTCGCCGATGTAACGTTACGGTATTAAATCTTCATCACCTTCGTACAATAGCTTCATAAGATTCACCACGGAATCAATGACACCGATGGACGGGTGGCACTCAGGGCCCGGATGAAACTGAGAACGAAGAAGTATGGGCCACCGAGTCCGTGGTACAAGTTGTAGCCATAAGTTTTGAGTCAACAACAACAACAACAACAACAACAACAAGAGGCAATAACTGAGGGAGACGGTATAACAGAGGCGGCCGAGTGTGGAGAAAAAAAAAGTGAAACTGTCAAGAATGCGACCACAGCGTGCACTGATCGAGAAGCGTCGAGCCAGACAGTATATGGAAGTGACGACATTCCACCAAGCATCAAAGAAAGCCTCGCTTACAGTAGATTTTTTTCCCATGTGCTCGGGATCCGCCATTCCTTCCCCTAAGGTTTTGAGCGTTTGCACCTTAATTCATTCGACGCAACGAAACGACAAGTGGCAAAATGTCATTCCAGCCCACTCGCTGCAGAAAGCGACCGAACAGGGTTCGGCGCGCGTCGGAAGGACATAGACGAAGACGACGGCGGAGACGAACGCCGCTCGCGCCACGCTCCCGCGCCAGCGCGTTCCGTGGAACGGCCGGTGGCACAGAAGACCAGGGACCAGCGAGACAGCCGGACGTGTCCCCCTGCAGCTGTCGCCGCGCAGGTCCGTGGAACGCCGCCGCCGCCGGTCGCGGACACTGTCCCCCCTCCCCCCTCCCCCTTTGAGGCCCCGCCGAGAGCCACCGCAACCATGAGTGCCTCGACGACCGAGGTAAACGTGACCACCACGACCATCACGCGGGCCACGTCTAAGGCCGAGCTGGTGGACGAGAACCCGGACCTGGCAGCGGAATGCGTGCAGCACATCTGCGCCGACGGCACCAAGCCCGTCGACCCGCAGCCGCTGCCGCAGCCGCTGCTCTCAAATTACGAGCCCATGCTCAACAAGGTGGGCGGACGCGCTTTTCTATCTTTTTTTTTTTTTTTGCTTTTCTGCTCGCGAAGCGGGAGGCCCAGGTAGACTTCGGCTAGGCCTACAGTAGGCCTAGTAGGCCTAGCTACCCGAACTGGGACCTCTGTGGTTGCACGGTTTCTCAACAGTTTTGGCATTGTAGCTGCATCGACGTCGAGGAAGAAGGTGGCTGGCTAGGCCTAGGAAGCGAAGCGGGCGCGTGGCTCGGATCACGCGCGGCCGGCGCGAGGGCCGGGAGATACCGACAGCTATATAGGCCCTTCTGCTCAGTAAAAATATATGCTCCCGTTTATTGTGGCTCGTCGTCATCACTGATTTTGCACGTCACCGTATACAGTTCGAAACGTGGCTGTTTCCTATCCGATACCCCTTTACTGCGCGACAGGTTTATTATTTTTCCCTTCATTATTATTATTAGCCGTGCTTAGAAAATTCAAAGGCGTCTGAAACCCAGAAAATCCAAGTGGCTGCCCGTTTCGGCTCGGCCTGTCGTGCGCTGGCCCAATCTCTATGACGCAATAGGTGCATAATCTAAGCAGTCGCACGCACATTGGAGGAAGGATAATTATTGAATTGGGAGCTTAATATGCGCGCGCCCCTCAACGATCCTTCGATTACCTTTCTTCCCGAGCTATTGCAGTAGACGTAGAATTCTGCAATATCATTCGAAGTCCTGGAACGTCTCTTCGCGTCCGGATAGTACGTCACATCACGTAGCGGGCAACTCGCAGTCGCAACCACTGCCGCTCTTCGCAAATCTATAGCGTCATACCTCGGGCGAGTTTTCACTCGGGCCTTCCGCATTTCATATGAATCCAACCGCGTTTTTCTTTTTTTTTCTCTCTCTTCGAGTTATACAGTACTTTAACGCCGAACCCCCATGCAGTGCGTTGTCCTATCGCCTCCATTAGGGTCCGGTTCAAACTTTCTTGATTCTGAATGCCTGGATCGAACCCAATTCACGATCAGTCAGACGCATGACTCATTGTGGACCACGCCTCACAATGGAGCACGGTCACGCAGGCTCGTTCACTACGCGGATCACGCTCTACACATGCCCCCTTTTTCATATCCTTCGCCCCGTACGGTGCCGTGGCGGCGCCTCGTTCACGACCACGTGCCCCGCGCAGTTGACGCCGGAGACGTGCCGCAACCAGCAGCTGCTGCCGGGCCCGCCGACCGAGCGCGTGTTCGACCGCGACGAGTCCGGCTCGGTGAAGGTGGACGTGCGGAAGACGCTGGACGAGGAGAACCTCGACAACGACAAGCTCTACCAGCACAAGCTCGAGGGCAGCGAGGTGCGCAAGCTGCAGGAGAACCAGGCGCTCAAGGAGGCCTTCCAGGAGGCCAACACCTTCGACAACCTGCTCATGCAGAAGACCCTGGCCAAGGGACAGGTCAGGAGCGGCGGCGGCGCCTCCTCCTCGGGGGCCGCTCGCGTGATGACGACGCGCCTCTTCGCAGGTCACCAAGAAGCGCACGCTGGTCGAGACCGCGTCCGCCAAGCGCGTCACCACGCGGCGCGAGAACGAGGCTGCCAAGCTGGACAACGTCGGCTGCACGCTCAAGCGCAACGTCGAGGAAGTGGGCAACGCCGAGGAGAACGTCGAGAAGTCCGAGAAGCAGCAGGAGAACATCGAGAAGGTCACCTGCACCACCCAAAAGGCGCCCTCTGGCCAGTGAGTACGTGGAGCCCACTACTGCTACGCACCTTCTTCCGCGAGACGCCGCCATTCACGTAGTAGTTATGTACGTGCATGCACGTTGTGCCGGAACGAAATGAGAAGGCAAACTATAGGAAACTAATTGCCCTTTTCCACATTTCGCCGCTGTGTATTGAGAAAGCGGCGATTCATTGGGAAGCTCAAGTTTTATTGTTTTAGAATCCAGAGAGCACTTGGCGGCTGGCTCTACGCCCTGACGACGCATCTCACTTTGCAAGTGATCGGGCGTAAAAAAATGCGTTCTTTCTGCTCCTCTACGTGGGCGTGGCTAGCGGCTACAATTGCCTCCCGTTAGGGGATATTGACAGTAGCTCCTCAGGATCAAATAAAAGTTAGTTCCAAGAAAAACATCACTGGTTGTGGAACAACTGTTACTACCCGCGATCCTCCCACGCTCAGCCCGTCGTTAAGTTATAGACTGCGAACAAAAGGCTGCCATGTAGACTTCTGTTTCGGCTCTTTCCAGTTCATTCTGGCATCTTCAGCCTGCATATACTAGTATAAGCGAAGATCTTTTTCTCACACCCGGCTGTGCACGTAAACCTTCGACGCAAACGGTGGTTCTGTGACGACGTGTTACCAACGGTCGGTGTCGCATCTACGCACTTGCAGGGCGGTGAACAGGAGAACACCTGCGGCGTCTCCACCGGCCCAGTAAAGCAGTACGTATACACAGGGTAGCCGCGTCGGCTGCGAACGCAAAGTCTCGCGACGTGTACACTTTTTGCCAGCCTTACATATGCGGGTCACGGCACTGAGTCCTCGCAACTTCTCTTGCTCAGGCTGACTCTCCTTCACTACTGGACCTAAATCGGCACGAGGCCTCGGTAAACTGTTCGGCAAAGACACCGCCCGAGAGAGATCGATCGTCGAGCTGTGGCGTCGCCCACCATCGTGGGGCAGGGCAGCCCGCACCGTGGTGCGAGAGAACGCGGTTTGGGGCCACCTTGCCAGCCGGTGGTGTCGGCGTCCGTCCCAAATTGGGCGCTGCAGGGGGCTGGTGGCCAGCGTCGGAATCTCAATAAAAGGCGTCCCTGGTCTCGAAAAAACTCGATTCTGTTCGTTTCCGAGCAACGGCTTGACATCCGGCTGCATGGCTAGGAGTACAAACTCCTTAAGCAGATAAAGCAATATTTGTCATGCACGAACAGTCGCAAGTCTGTCGCGGGCTGTCGCGCACTCGTTCACTCTTCGGATGGGCTTGCGCACGCTCATTAATTTTGGCAGCAATTCTAGGAGTCCTTGAAGGTGGTCAAGAATTTTACTACAACAGTTTTTGGTTTTCCTCCACCGCCGAATAAAAAAAAAAATTAGAATACAGGGAATCAAAGACGTCGGCGCACAGTAAACGGAAGAACTGGACAAGCGCTTGTACAATCCCTGTGTTAAACAGGCGTAGCTATTCGTGGATAACTATACTGCCAACTCGCCCGGTTTGCCACTTCTTGCGCGGTAAACTCTGCAGGGTAACTCCAGGGTGCCTCTTGGCACGTGACCACTGCAGGGTGCCCAACCCGTGAAAAAAAAAAAGAATCAAATCGAGCAGTACCGTGCGTACAACGGCGGCGTCACCACGGCGAACCTGCAGCAGCGGAGCAAACTCGTGCGCCACGCATACGCTTCTCTCGGAAGAGGCTGCAGGCCATGGCATGCGGGCACAGTTCCACAACCGCGAACCGCACGGGAGAGTGAGCTTGCGCGCTTTACGCGTGCTTCGAGATAATTCGTCAATTTATCCCACGTCACAGCGGTTGTTTGAACGGCCAACTTTCGCGCGCGGCAAGAAGAGGTACACAACCGCCATCACGGGCACGACGCAATGCCGACGCCTGCTCCAATTAACGCGCACGTCGACAGCGGATGCGCGTTCCCGCCATCGACGACGACGCGGCCCTACCCGCAGGGTCCCGGAGCGCGCGGTCGCTGCTTTTACACCCCACTAATAAGAGAGCGCGGTCGCGGCTCGCACGGAAACTTGTCCAAGCCCTGCAGAGCGCACGCGTATACCACGACTCCACGCTTCGCCGGGATTGTCACAGGCGAACGCGAGGCGCGATAACCGAACACGAGCACACGCGAGGTTCGTTCGCGCGCATGGGGGTTTCTTCGTGTACTGGCTGGTAATCCATAACACTTCTCATGTAGCGCAAAATAAGATGGATGACAAAGCGCACAACGACAGGCACTAGGGCTTTTATTATTTATTCTATTATCATTAGGTTAGAATATACGGTTAAGGCGCTAACATTTAACTCGTCTTGCTTAATGCCAGACGCCTATATAATTCGTGCACACAGGAACAAAGAAAACACAGGAAAAAAAAAACATAGACGAACCAAACCAATCACGTGAATGAAAGTGTACGCAAATAGTGTAAAACAGAGGTGGGAAAGATATCAATCATCTTTCGAATACGAGTAGAATATCGAATGGTCGAACGCGCACGCGTATATTTATAGCCGGAACATATTATACGGTATAAATGAGTACCACCATTGTACAGACTACAGCGAAAGAAAGAGCCAACCATCACGAACAGGATCAATTTGAAACACAAGATCACTAATCGCGTGCATATGAGACAGCGTCGCAACATTTTTAGTGCTCGGCTACAAACCAGGTTGACTGAAAGGCTGCAGCACGGCTCGCTTTCCAGAAACGTTAAACAAATCGTTATAGAAAAGAAAATGAAGGAGTTGTGGAAAAAAAGAAAACAAAAAGCTGCCGCACGAATTCTGTACGTACACGCAAGTAAAATGGCCCGTTCCAAAGAAAACGTCACTAGTTGTAGAAAGATAAAACTGCTACTTCCTACCCCCCCCCCCCCCCCCCCCGTTCACTCCGACTCCGTCACTACCGAAAGAAACACTAAAATACAGATTCCGCAGCGCACTTCCGCAGCGAAACCGAAAACAAAGCTTACAATTACCCACTTTGTTTCTGCACTGCTTGGAAAAATTCTGTCGTATCAACTTTACACTGCAGTTTCGATATTTGAATACAGTTCACTTTCGAAGGCGAATACGAATAGTTGCTGTCTAATACATTCGATAGGTATTCCAACATTCGCACACCGCAAGTGAACATCGTTCAGCTATCACCAGCTACCAAGTGGAAAGTCGAATTCTTTCCTGGATTAAAAAAAACAGAAATCCGATAGGGAGCTCAGCACTCGTCCCAAACGGATGACACGGAACAGCCGCCACAGCGCAGCTGCACTGAAGAGGAGGAAGACGACGTATTCCCGATTGATACAGGGTCGCCATCTTGGCCACCGCTGGCCTACGTGTGAATATATTTGTAAAGGGCCTTGTGCGTCAGCTACTCGTAACGATGTCCCTGCTACACGTGCGATGGGGGCGAAATGCGAAAACACCCGTGTACTTAGATTTAGGTGCACGTTAAAGAGCCCCAGGTGGTCGAAATTTCCGGAGTCCCCCACTATACGGCGTGCCTCATAATCAGAAAGTGGTTTTGGCACGTAAAACCCCATAATTTAATTTTTTTTTTTTTGCTACACGTGTTTCTCCGCATCACAGCGTTGGCTGCAACGTCTGCCCGAGTGCCATCAGTACGCTTCGCAGCTTGCACTCCAAGAGCCGCATTGTTGTGACTCCGGAGTGTGACGTTATTAAACCGGAAGAGATAAAAAGGAAAAGGAAAAAAAGAAAAACAAGAACACTTTGTAAACGACCATTGTGTGCAGGCAGTCTATAATATAGAATATAAACTATAAGGGAAAGCGGCCAACACGACGTTAACGGAATAAATAGCCCGCCTAATTTCATCGTTATAGGGGTTAATTACTTCAAACGAGAACGGAAGAAAAGCGTACTTATATTTTGGTGCACGTTAAGGAACTGCAGGTGGTCGAAATTAATCCAGGATTTCCCACTACGGTGACCCTCATAGCCCACTGCGTAGGTTAGGGACGTTAATTAATCGCCGCAATTAAAGCAAGAAAAATAACGTTTATTTGCGGGCATTTTCATATGTTTGCCATCTTCGCCCAGAGAAGCACACGCGTAGAGAGACGTCTGGAAGAGGAAGTGTTGAGACCCAAACCTCAGATTCTTCCATGCAGCGTACACACACACACACACACACACGTATATATATATATATATATATATATATATATATATATATATATATATATATATATATATATATACACACACACACACACACACACACACTCAGCAGTGTTGAGCTCAGCGCCACACAACAGACGAATATAGGCGGCACGGTGGGTCTAATTAAGGCCACCCGATATCAATCGACGGGCTCCACTCGCGCCATGTGCAGGGGATGAACGACTTCTCGCACTTGGCAAGCGTTTAAAAAGAAATGACAAAGAAAACTGAGAAAAAAAAAGCGACAACAGAAAGACGAGAAAAAAGTAAAGCCTCTGGCGCGAGCGGCTTTCCACGCCTCTACACGGGCGACGGCGCTCCGGGACAGGCGCACGGGTACGGCACGTCCCAGGTTGGGATGGGGGGAACCGCAAACGGGGCATCATTAAGCGGCCGCCGACGCGCCCATGCGAGCACGCGAGAGGCCACCTCAAAGCCGCCATCGCGCAAGCTTTGATACAGACGTTTAGCCGACGCGGAACTGCAGAGTGCATGCGGCTTCGCCCATTCGTCCGCGAGCGACTTCGCCCCTCACGCAGCTGCGGTGGGACTCTATATAAGCTCAATCAGAGAAGGGAGTTGGGCTAGCGAGGCGCGTGTTCCAAAAGTTGAGGCACATTTAATTAACGAGCGCTAAAAGGACATGGATGAGAAAGAGACGCGCACGGAAGCGCGCATGCTTCCCGTTCTCGACACTATAATGGCTCGTTATTGGCGCTAGTTAAACGCGCCTCGATTCGCCCGCAAGCTCACTCGGCCTGCCGCAGTCGTACGCAGCTTTGCGATGCGAACCCGCCGCGGTGATTCGGAGGTCACGTGGCGCGCATCTGGCGCCCAGTACGAGTTCAGTATAGTTCCCGAGTGCCGATCGCGACGCGACCGCGTTCCTGCGAGGGCGACGTGCCAAAACGCTCGTGCAATAATAGTTCCGTGCGCGTTAAGGAACCGCGCCACAGTTAATTCGCAACGACCTCTCCCCTCCCTCACCTTCGGCTTCGGTGTATTTAACGTACGCGTCGCTTTGGAACGCCATACTCCTCGAGCCTTGCAACGCGACGTTCTAAGGATACGATGCGATGGACCTGCGCAGAATATCAAGGCCGGCTACTCGACCATAGTTCGACTCCAAAGGATATCCCCCCCCCCCCCCCAAGGGAGGCAAAGAACCAACACCAAAAGGCTTGACGAGCTCTGTGCTCCCGGTCCATGATTTTATGTATATCAATAAAATGAAACATAAAACGCACCGCGATTAACAATCGAAATACAGCGCGCGCGCGCGCACACACACAAGGGCGATGGAAATTCGACTGCAAAGCGCTATTCTTTCCCGAATGCTTTCGCGCAGTTCGAGGCGTTTGGCCTCGAACTGCGCAGCCACGCACAGCCACGTGACCTGTCTATCATCATCAGCAGCAGCAGCCTGGCTACGCCCACTGCAGGGCAAAGGCCTCTCCCATACTTCTCCAACTACCCCGGTCATGTACTAATTGTGGCCGCGTTGTCCCTGCAAGCTTCTTAATGTCATCCGCCCACCTAACTTTCTGCCGCCCCGTGCTACGCTTCTTTTCTCTTGAAATCTACTCCGTAATCCTTGATGACCATCGGTTATCTTCACTCTTCATTACATGCCCTACCCATGGCCGTTTCTTTTTCTTGATTTCAACTAAGATGTCATTAACTCGCGTTTGTTCCCTCACCCCAATCTGCTCTTTTCTTATCCCTTAACGTTACACCCATCATTCTTCTTTCCATAGCTCGTTGCGTCGTCCTCAATTTAAGCAGAACCCTTTTAGTAACCGTCCAGGTTTCTGCGCCATACGTGAGTACTGGTAAGACACAGCGGTTATATACTTTTCTCTTGAGGGATAGTGGCAACCTGCCAAACGCACCCCCGCCTATTCTTATTCTTCTGATTATTTCAGTGTCATGATCCGGATCCGCGGTCACTACCTGCCCTAAGTAGATGCATTGCCTTACCACTTCCAGTGCTTTCCTAGGTATACTTTGTGGCGCCACAAAGTATACCTAGGAAATCTAAGCACCAACTTGCCCAAGAAGAAGTCCTTTTGGCACTTCCAGTGCCTCGCTACCTATCGTAAACTGCTGTTCTCTTCCGAGACTGTTAAACGTTACTTTAGTTTTCTGCAGATTAACTTTTAGACCCACCCTTGTGTTTTGGCTCTCCAGGTCAGTGAGCATGCATTGCAATTGGTCCCCTGAGTTACTAAGCAAGGCAATATCATCAGCGAATGGCAAGTTACTAAGGTATTCTCCATTAATTCTTATACCCAATTCTTCCCAATCCAGGTCTCTGAGTACCTCCTGTAAACACGCTGTGAACAGCATTGGAGAGATCGTCTCTCTGCCTGACGCCCTTCTTGATTGCGATTTTGTTGCTTTTTTTATGGAGGAATACGGTGGCTGTGGAGCCGCTACAGATATCATTCAGTATGTTTTTACATGCGGCTCGTCTACACCCTGATTTCGTAATGCCTGCATGACCGCATTGGTTTCGACTGAATCAATGGCTTTCTGGTAATCAATGAAAGCTATATATAAGGGTTGGTTGTATCTGCACATTTATCTATCACCTGTCCATGTAACGCAAGAAATCGTCGCTCACGTGATATCACGCCGAGAGCCCGTTTACACCAGCCTTCAACATGAAAAATCCCTCGCGAACTTCGCTGTCTTCAGCAACTACGCGCACGTGTGTGCAGAGAGCCGACAGTCAACCCCCACCGCACGACGACGTGCAGGGAGCCCGAGCACACGCAGCCGCAGCTTATTATTATTGTTATTTTTGGTGGTCCGGGTTAAAAGCGAGTCCAGACGAGCGGCTGGCGGCGTTTAACACCTGTTTTGGCCGAGCAAGCGTCTCACGCGCAATTTGCGATGACGACCACGACAACGTTGACGGGGCGCGCGCAAACTTGCTCGTGCACGCACGCGAAGGAAAAACAGCTGCGTTGAAAGCGCGGACGAGGGAAAAAAAGAAGAATGAAGACTACACAGCCCGGCACATCGTAAAATAAGCGCTATACACAGGGAACTGGCGAGTTGTATAGGACGAGACTCCCAAACTATATCGATAAAAAAATAGAAAGAAGAAAAAGTAAACTGGTGGCGACGTCGTTAGAGTGATCGAGAAATGGCGACGCGCGAAACGAGAGGATCTAGACGGACGACGTTACACGCGAGCGAGGCGCCGTCCCGACAGCTGTAGTAGACTTTGAGGCTTGAACACCTTTTGCGCGTACTAGAGATAACTAGAGATAACACGCCTCCACGCGAAAGAATTCGCGCGATCAAACTTATATAGAACAAATAAACGAGTTGCATTGAGAGGTGTAGGTCGACCTACATCATGTTTTCACTACACGATTTTTTTGGTTTTTGTTTTCAGTTCTACGCGGCGGACGCTTCTTCCTCCGAGGCGACAAGGAGGACCCTCTCCAAGCAAGGCATATGGGTTGCGGTTGTCAGCGCGGCATGTCGTTTGCACTTCTTCGTCCCGTTCGTTTTCTCTACAACAGTTAGAACCAAGAGCGCAGAAGCAACGCAAGACACAGGGACAGTCAAGAACACCACGCCGTGATGTTCGTGTCTTCGTAGTTTTCGCCTTCTCGGTTTTAACGATGCAATACCGACAAGCGCGAGCACATACACGTACTCTCGCGTTTCTACAACAAGCTATACGCACATACGCCGGCCCTGATGGAAGAGTCTCTACTGCGCTGTAAAGAAGTTCCGCTAGAAAACGAGCGCCAAATTTAAACGAATCGGCACCGACCGATGAAAAGCAGAGCGAAGTCGGCGCCCCCTTTGGGCGTCTCGTCCCGCATCGAGAACAACCGTGTCGACCGCGCCTATCACCACCATCTTCCGCCCCCCTTTTACAACCAACATACCCGCGCCCAGTAAATAGCACCGAACAGAAGTCAACGAGTGCCTTTTTTTTAAAGCAATTTTCGTCGCCTATCCAGACTCCGAGTTTACTGGGACACAAGTCGTCTGCTTCCAGATGGGCTGTGGGAGCGGCATCGAAGGTATAGGGGCATGGCGCGCGCGTCTAGCGGCACAAGAACGATCGCGCGTACCGAGTTTTCGGCGCACGTTAAGGGACGTCGCGCGGTTCCAAGTAAATCCGGAGCCCTCAGCCCTAGCTGCGTAGCCCAGTCGTTGCTTTGGGACGTTGAACACCGTCGACCAGACGATCAATCTCGGCGCACCTCGATAAAAAACGAACAAAACAACGGGGAGGACTGCTGAACGAGGAAGAAAAAGAAAATCGACCAGAGGTCTGGTGGCCGAGAGCTAACGCAATCTAACTGTATGCCACGAAGCAAAAAGAAGTTAATCTCTTGCGCCGCTCCGAAATTTTCCGTGACAGAGTGCCAGCGGTTATAGCTACACGGTGACGGAGACGGATCACGTAGTGCAAACCAGCCTGTATAGAGCTACCGTCGCTACCATTTCGCTCTTTCTCTCTCTCTCCTTCTCCGCCGTTTCGTGGGCTACAGTGTCCCGGCACGCATAAGTGAGACAGATATAGTCCTCCTCCGACAACTCCTGAACGGGAGAAGACGTTATAGTTAAGAAAGGAAATGAAGATACACTATACTTCATACCTGTATTTCAGGTAACCGTTATGTGTTCTTTTTCTGGATCGTAGTTTTTTCATCCCATGCATGAAACACATACTGACTGCTGCGCAAGTCAGTGTTTACGTATGTGATCCTGATGTGTGCGTGCGTGTGTTTTTATTAATACGCGTGCTTGATAGAACGTATTTTCTGCGATTATTATAAGTCATATTCTGCTACGTATACTAACTTTGGCACAGATTTGTATAAACACAACATGTCTGTTTTTCATTTTTGTTTCTTTTTCTTTGTTTTGTTTTGTGCGAATGTCAGACCAAACTTTCATGCACTGACGCATGCAGTTCTCAATGCCTTTCCCGAGGCCTGCGATGTACCACAAGTGTGTGTGTGTATATATATATATATATATATATATATATATATATATATATATATATATATATATATATATATATATATATATATATATATATAGTAATTGATAATAACTTCACAATGAAGCACAATCTAATGCGCGCACATAAACAAGAACACCGCCGTGAACCATGGAACAACAATAACCATTTAATACGCACTGGAAACCCCAATAGCTTTGGTCAGCAAAGCAGGCCATTAAGAAACCGCACGTCAAAAAGCACGAACGCAAAACCAAGCAGCGCTTTCTAAAACATGAAAACCGCCACGGGTAGCACCGCAGCAGCTTCTCGGAACCGGTATACTGCGGACAAGCAGAGAAACAAAAAAGGGAATATGGTTTCAGAACCCATATATTAAATCTTCTTGCCGAGCTAGTTAATGTAAAACGCACGACTGAAAAAAGATTATATCGCGGCACAGAGCGGTAAAAAGCGTACAAAACCAGCGAAGTTCGCCCAGCGCCCATACATGGCTTTTAGGTCGACCGCATTATAGATTATCTTTACAGTTGGTGGTTTAGCAAGACTCCTTCGCTGCTCTCGTAAAGAATAAAAAAATCAACTGGACAATACAAAGCTACACAGCACTGCGTAACGATCATAGGCCAATGGAGTACCGATACGAAAAAAAAACTGTCGCTTGCTCGTGAGCAACACGAACAGTTCTCGCGCGAGTCACTTAACTTAAAAGTATAATGCGCACAGACGCGGTTCCATATTGAGGAAGATTAGAACAACTTACTATTCACTTAAATTCATTTCTAGTCGCCGAGAGGACATTCGTACAAAAAAGGACAATAAAATGTTATTTGAATTATAATTTAATTAGTACGCTACTTAACTAGTAATTGGTTATAATCGATTATAATTCAAATAATTACATATATTCAATATTCAAGATATAATTATCGAAGAACATGTAATACATTGCATATCGCATATAAATACAGAAGGAGGTCTCAAAGTCGCAAGACTGAGAGTGAGACCTCCTATAAAACCATACATCAGATAACATTTCGGTGAACAGTGATAAACACAGAAAATTTAGCTGTAAAGATGCTCAGTTAAGCACACAAAAACATATATACATAAATATAAGAGCACTTATTGGGAGCATTAAGAAGTGTTTATGATTTTAACAAGTATGGAGCGCAAAGCCTTTTTGAACATTGCAAAGGATTTCTTCTTTATACCTACAGGCAAGAAATTCCAAAATGATACTGATGAGGAGTTAGCTGTAGACCTGCCATAGTTAGTCCTGGGTTTAGGTAAGAGAAAGTTATTTAATTTTGCAACGAGAGCTGATGATACACGAGGAAACTGATTAGTGCGTAGTAAATAAATTGGAAGCGGTCCATTCACATATTTATACGTAAGAATGCCGAGAAAGTATCTGTTTAGTTTTTTGAAACGATAAAATACCATGTGAGTGGAGTAATGAGGACGCAATGGACATGAAGCTGCCGAAGGTTATTATTCTTATTGCTTGACTCTGGAGATGCTGAATGGTTGATAAATGAGTAACGTACGTGTTTCCCCAGGATGAGATGCAATAGACAATGTTGCTGTGAAAGAAAGCGTAATAAAGCGACAACAATATTTCGAAACGAAAGAAAGTACGAACTTTTAGTAAAATTTGAATCGCATATGCTGCTTTTCGCGTGAGCAGTGAGATCTGCAAGTTAAATTTTAAATGTTCATCTAGTTCGATCCCAAGAAACATTGTGCTAGAGGTAGCATGAATTGGAGTATCACCCACATAGACAAATGAATTATTAGGAATAATTCGGTTAGTTGACGAAAATATGACGAAGTTCGATTTTTTGGCATTTAACTTATTCTTTTTGAACCATTCAACAACATTTATCAAATCTGTATTTAGTTAAACAACATCCAGTCGACATCCTTATCGGCGGTTATTACAGAGGTATCATCCGCTAAAGTATACAGGAAGAATGTACAAAACTTAGCGGAAGATCATTGATGTAAATCAGAAATAAAAGCGCACCCAGGAGTGACCCCTGTATACGCCTGTGTTGATGGGTCGGGGATTGGAATAAGTACCAGACACATGCACTCTGTGTTCACGATCAAGCAAATAACTACGAATTAGTTCTAATGGGGGCAAAACTGGATTGACTCCAGTTTCTGCAATGAAATGTCGTGCATAATCGAATCAAATGCTTTTGAAAGGTCAATAAATACAGCCCCAACGGCATTACCGGTGTCAATGGCAGATTTAATTTTATCTGTTAGCCATATTATCTGTTAGCCATATTAGACCCAATTCAGTTGAGTATTCTGGTCTGAAACCTTACTGGTTATTGGAAAGAATACCAAACTTGTCGAAGTTCTTAAACGTCCTGCAAAAGTTTTTCTACGAATTTACTGAAAAATGAAAGAATTACTATGGGGCAGTAATTAGAGATTAATCGCTTGTCCCCTTCCTTAAAGACGGGAATAATTTTTGCTTTCTTCAGCGCTGTTGGGAAGAACCCAGTTAGAAATACAAGATTGGCAATGTAACAGAAAACATCACAGATTAAATGCGCCATCATTTTTATGTTGGAAGCAGAAAAATTATCAAGACCAGCACCTGTATTCTTAATACTAATGATAACGGTGTAGACTTCTTCAAGTGAAGCCGGATAAAGAAAAAAAGAACACGATAATCGCGAGCATGTGTAGCTGAGGGGTGCTGTCGACTGGGGTGGATCAATGCCGAATAAGTCATTGAAAGCATTCGCAATATCAGATGGGTTTTCGATCGCAAGGTTTCCCAAGTGAATCAACGTTATCTCTGAATGCACATATATGAAATATTACTATATGGGCTATGCGTCAAGTTCTCAGTGGTTGACTCAGAATTTTGAAGTATCAAGGGCTCAGCGTAGCGTATTTAATACGTGGGGCATTGCGGGGTTCACGAATCCTGTATGAGAAGCCGGTTCAGTTTTGGAACGTCGGGTATTTAAAAAATTACGATCTTATACGGCTGGCGTCGAACTCAGCCCTGCATCATTCAACACTCAGCGTGCATCCGGTGACGCGCTGTTCCTTCATTTGCATTACTGTCGTTGTCACGGCGCACCAGATGCGATCCCCTCTCAGTTATTTATCACTTACCAGCTCCTATGTTGACTGCGTGTCCAGTTGCGAACAGCATTTGCACGTATAAGATATTCCAGACAGGCATTAATTTTTCCTCATCAAACGGCTGTAATCTTTGCACTTTACTTGGTTTAGAAATAATATTCCATATTCGAAGGTCCTTTTTTTTTCCCGAACATTCGCCCCCCATTCGACTCGAGTGGGAAATTTCAATATTAGAGCGTCCCAGTTTAAAAGCTGCATAAGGATATATTTAGTGGGTTAGTCGGTTGGCCATTGTTTTTTGAAGTAGCAGCGCACTTCTGTAGGCAAACAGACGAGCATTCGCGTTTGTTTCGGTGTCTGTCCGCATATAGAAGTGTGCCGCTTAATTCTACAAGAACAAGGACTTAAAAGATATATAGTCGTATATATATAAAAAAATAATAAACGTGCGGCCGAATCGTGCGCCGCGTAACCGAGAAGCCCGAAGGCGTGTTCGACACGGCCTCCACTGCACACAATTAGGTCACAGTGTGCACCAGCTATAACAGTGTATACACACACACAGAGCTCGAAACACAGGCGTGCTCATTACGAAAACTTGGTCGAGCAAAACCAGGCGGGTTCGGTTTCGTACAACTTCCGCGTTGTTGGCGCGTACGCCCTGAAACATCGGGGAATCGAGAATTGACCGCGCATTAATAAATGCAGGTTTATTCGGTACGCTCGATCACACAGCTCAACGCACAATTATCTTCGAGTGCATAACATACCCGCTGTGCCTGCGCGACAAACGGGGATGATTAAATTGGCGCAACCATAGTGGCCGCCGCCATCGTTACACGGGAGAGATTAGCCGCCATTACGCGGCTTCGAACAAATATCAGCGGCTGCAATTAACGACAGCCAATTTCGCGGTAAAGCGGTAAGCATTCGATTTGTGCTGCGCACACGCATGCAGTCTCCCGTTTCCTCCGCGCAACGTCCTTCGCCGTTGCGATTTTCTTTTTTTTTTTTTTTGTTGTTATCGGTTTCGTGCATTAGCAGGCATTACATTTTCCCTGGACCATATATGTCCTCGGGTCACTGATACCACGATGCAGACAAGCATATACAGGCATAACCGCGACACTTATGAGTGTGCGGTCCTTTTTTCTGCATCGGGTCAAGATCAGACGAGAGCACGCTCGAAAGCATACAGAGTAACGGTCTACACGGTAGCGGCGTGGCTTCTGTCATTTATCGTAGAGCCGCCGTCGCCGAGAGTTCAAATTTTCCTTCTTGCGTGTACCCGGACGCAACGCCGTTACCGCGAGCAAAAATCGCGTTCCCCGGTTTACCATGGAGCTGCCGTGAGCATATATACATATGCTTCATGAGAGACAGCGGCTCATCACGGTACAGTTTTTTACCCAAGTAACCACCATTCCAGAACTCCTTTTCTCCCTCGCTCATCCCTTCGTTATCGCTACGTCATCCTTCGTTGGAGCCAATCCAGACCGCACTTTTTTTTTTTTTGAACACTGATACTCTCAGTACGCCACAGCGTTCGATATAGCTCTGGACTGAAGAGCAGCTGTGGAATGGGACGGACGCCCTTTTCTTTGAGCACCCCAACGTCAACGTTGGTGTGGATAGGGTGCTCATAAACATGATCGTCAATGGCGATGCAGTACGGTAGCTGGCTGGGCGAGCAGGTACATCTGCATTGTTACTTACAGCGCACGCTTGAAACACTTTTTGTTTCGCTTTTGGTTGAGCGAATGTATATAGTGCGCAGATGTGGGCAGGTGTGAGTTTTTCTACTTGTATGACTGTTTGTAAGCAATAGACTTTTAGCCGTGAGTCAGCGCTTGTGTATCGTCTCTCCTCTTTGGCCGCGTGTTTGAAGTTTGCGCTTTAAGTAATAATAGCAACGTAAGCTCAAAAAAGTTATAATGTAGAACTCTCGCGCAGGAAACACGCAGGAAAAGAAAGTTTTACACAACTACGTGCGGAGAGTTTCCCAGAATAATTCCCGCATAGTAACTACACAGCTTTTTACTGGCTCAAATCTTAGTTCCTGCATACGTACATACTAAAAACATTTGCGTAATCACTACGGGTGTTCCTCTCTCTGGCTCTGCTCTCATTTCGTGCGCTATCTACACCGAATAATGCCTGTCAGTCTTATTCTTTTCACTCAACAACTAGGGGTAACTTAGCTCCCTCGCCCCACTCAACGCCCTCTTTTATTTTTTGTCATAATATTCACTCTCTCCACGGAAACTAACGTCCGTGCGTGTGAGATAAATGCAGTGAATGACACTGATCTCCAAAGCAACGTAATGTCAAGTCCTGCAAACAAAAGGAGAGAGAGAGAGAGAGAGAGAGAGAGAGAGAGAGAGAGAGAGAGAGAGAGAGAGAGAGAGAGAGAGCATAGATTTTCGGCCCCACAGACAACCAACCGGCTGCGTTGCACACAGGTCTCATGTCGTGAATGCATACATTTACAACAGTCGTAAATACACAGACGGCGCGGTTGCAATTATAGGCACATAATATACACACGCGCGCGGCCGTGTATATACGATCGCACAAGTCTAGAAAGAAAACCAGACCGACCAGCTCTCAAGAGTTTGGTTAGGTTGAAGCTTATTGCGTCGATCCTTCTCTCGCACCCCATCCCTTTTTTTCTCTCGCAGCTGGTGTGTGTCGCCTCAAGGATGTCAGTTTGCGCTGAAGCACTCGCTCGCACCCATTCCACAACCGCGAACGTGCGCGAGTGTTTGTGTGGACGAGAGTCCGAGAGAGCGCGTGCTCGCATAGAATGTGGGTGAATCTATATACAGAGTGAAGAATCGTTTTTTATAAAGAAATCGGGTGAACTGTGTCGTGCTCAACCATCCGACGCATTGCGTGCCAAGAAGCCGCGCTTCCGCTATCGCCGAGATAGGCGGTCGGGATGATAAGAGATGAAAAAGAATCGCAGGAAAGCAATCCTCGCAGAACGCGGCCTCAGATAGCCATACACGAGGCCCCTGGCGTGACGGAGCCGTCATTAACAGAGGTCGTACGCGAGAGGGCATTCTGGAATTGCCGCGATGAGCGCCGCTTGATATACGGCGCCTGTATATATGTGACGCCCCCAGAAAGGGACCGACTGGCAGCAGCGTGATTCGATCTGAAGACCGCTAACTCAGCTACGCTTGCCATGTCGCTGCCGCCGAGCTCTAACTTCCCATTGATTGATTGATTGATTGATTGATTGATTGATTGATTGATTGATTGATTGATTGATTGATTGATTGATTGATTGATTGATTGGATTTCGAAGCCCCAACGTAGCGAAAGGGCTGTGCACATAGTAGACGTGCAGCTCGTTCTCAGGAGTTGCGCATACTTTTGGACGCTCGACCACCCAAATATACACCTTATTAAGTCCACCGTCACCAGCATACAACTGCGCTCGTCATTGTCACGTGATAGTACCCTGTATACGAACCGGTACAGGAGAGAGGGGAGAAAATAGCACGAAACTGCCCTAAACAGCTCCTCCCATAGTCAGTTTACGGGGAAAGAGAAAAGAAACCAAAACATATTACACACCAGTATACCAAGCAGAGGAAAGGCAGGGGAAGAGCGCCGCTGCAGGTGGTATATGTAGGCAGGATCTGCAGTGACTCGCCGCGGCATGCAGCTCTGTGGCTGGGTTGTTCTGCTGACGATCACGTGGTGGCGGGTTCGACTTCCTCGGCCGCGTATGCCAACCGAAGCGAAGCGCCAAAGTACCAGTGCACTCACAGCTTTACGTATGCGCTTCCGCTACGAAGAACCGCACTGCTGGCCAAAAATTTACTGCGGAGCTACCACTAGCACTAGACGGCGCACATCTCCTAACCGAGATGCTGCTTCGGCATGTTTATGTATCTCAAACAAATAAATAAGTCTGCTGAGCACGAGGTCGCGGGATCGAATCCCGGCCACGGCGGCCGCATTTCGATAGGGGCGAAATGCGAAAACACCCGTGTGCTTAGATTTAGGTGCACGTTAAAGAACCCCAGGTGGTCAAAATTTCCGGAGTCCTCCACTACGGCGTGCCTCATAATCAGAAAGTGGTTTTGGCACGTAAAACCCCAAATATTATTATTATTATTAAATAAATAAGTCGGTATAGCAGAGCAATGCGCCTCTCCTGCATAATTTTTCTTGTCTTGTCGTAAAGCTTGCGCAATTCTACGTGTCCTGTCGCAGTGAATCGACTATAGGCCGCGGCAACACGAACAAGGGCTTCGTCCTGCTTCTGTTTCCGCTCCTTTAACTACGCTCGCGCGCACCCCACGGCCACATCCGGACATACGCGCGATACAAAGTTGTTTCGTCTCTCTGCCTCACTTTTTTTTGCGGCGCCATTGACCATAAGCGTGACGGTGCCGCCCGCTGGTGTCGAAGAATGCCAGTCGCCGCCCAGTCGGTGGTTTCGAATGGATACTTGTTGTCACAGAGACGTCACAGCCGAGGCTGCTTCTACGGTTCCGCCATTGCGACGAAGTCTCGCGCCACACGGAGACAGCGCTGCCTCTGTGTGTCTGCTTCTTTCTACGTCCTCGTTCAGTCGCGCTTACGCATTCTGTCATGGATTCAGACCAACCAGCACACCAACGTCTTTTAACTGAATTAATCAGCACGGTGTCACGCACGCACAGGTAAGCATGAGCACATCTCGCTCAATGACAGCGGAAACTGTCTGCGAAAACGTTGCAGTTAGGAATCGCGGCAGCAGCCGCGAGCCAATTGACCTCCGTGCATCTGTCGCTTCAGCGCGAACGAAACGCCAAAGGCACAGCGCATACGAAGCTATACCGGCACTACGCGCACTTTGCAAACATCGCGGGCGCGCACTTTGGCCACGTCACAGACCGCTTTCAAGACACACGAGCGCCGGCAACGCGCCCCTACGGCGTCCGCCCAAGGCGTCTACTATGAACGTTGTCTACTACGGCGTCCGCGATTCGCGTGGCCAACCCCGTAGTAGACGCCGCGGTCGCCTTCGCTCTGTGCGGAGCGGCGAGCGAAGTCATCGAGGCACCGTAGCAGCCGCCGGAGTAGAACGCTCCTCCTCCTCCTCCGCCTCACTCCCCTACCTCGCGCGCCACAGGAGAGGGCACTCATCCTGGCCGCGTTCCTCGCTCGAGCGAGGAACGCGGCTCAAGCTCGCACGCTTTCACTCATACGGAGCATCACGGCGACGCCGACGGCATAACTGCAGCTGGAGTGTCCATATAATTGCTATCGCAATAAAACAGCGCTAAAAACTTACACCGGACACGTTCTGTTGTCCGGTGTACGTTTTAAGCGCTGTTTTTAAACATTATGGAAAACCACCAACTCGTCCAATGTGCCGTTCTTCGAAGTAACACGTCACCTCAAAACATTTTGTTAATAAAAGAAAAAAATAATAAGGTCGTGCGGAACAAAATTATCGCTTTAGCCCGACTGAAGTTTTCAACAAGGAAAAATATTTAGGCACACGGGTAACACTTAGCACCCCTGCAAGATATTTCTCTTTTTTTTTTACGAAGTCTTTCGTTCATTTCTTAGCAAAACGACTCGACCCTCCCGCGTTGGGCGGTAGTACAGTTAGAGGTCTTTCGTGCCACATACCGCGACGCCCACCGCCATTACCACCGTTCCTGCAGTGCTACAGAAAATATCGGTGCCTTCAGTGGGCAAAGCACCGCATCGCCCACTGTGGACCCTGAAACCCCGCCTCCGTGCACCAAATGCAAACGAACGCGAGTACGTCCTCGTTCTCGCTCGGAAGAGGGAGAAAGAAAGAAAACTGAATTCTCGAACAAAGATTTCACAGAGAAGCAAAACGGGAGTCAATAGTATCCGCTGCCGGCGTTTCAGAGTGGGCGTTCAATGCCTTTCCTACCTGCGTATAGTTTCTTTCTTTCTTTTTTCGTCAAACGCGCGCCAAACAAGCGTCTAAACATAACTGCGTGGCTTTCTTATGCGAGACGGGCTTAGGCGCCTCCGTTTGGAACCTGCGCAGGGTGAATGCTATTATTACGCGCGAGAACGTTCTGTGCGGACGCATATGAGCAAAGCGTAGCCCGCGTACAATGCACATACCGCGTACTGATGGACTATGCGTAGCGTTCACTGTCCCGTCCCTCATCGTCTCCCGTTTTCCCTTACGCCGTCGAGGAGTAGCAGGCTCGAGACACGCCCTGTAGGCAGACCTTTCTTCGCTTCCCTTCGTTAAAAAAACCCCATCCTCATCCCGACCAGGTGTCCCGCTAAAACGCCCATGCCTGCGCCAGCGACGAACAGCGCGGTTTCGCACAGGCAGAGAATATCCACTGCCTGGCAGATGGACTGAACGCCGCAGGAGTAACGGTCTCGAAAGTGGAACGAAAGGAAATTGCGCAACACAGGAGCCTACAGCCCGAAAGATCGAACAAACCAAAAGAAGGAAACAGCAACAACAACAACAACAACAACAACCCGAAGTTCCGTGCCGGCTCGCAAAGAGGGATGCGGCGAATCGCGAGATGAGTTTACACGAACCGCTACAATGCGCCAGCGTGACCTTAAATAAGACAGACAGAGAGACAGACAGACAGACACACAGAGAGAGAGAGAGAGAGAGAGAGAGAGACCGATTTCTCCTGCTTTAATTTCTCCACATCGGGTGACGCCGCACAGCAAATGAGAGACACAAAGAACTCTCGCGTCAAAGCGGGAATAACAAGGAGTCATTACGATAAATGAGAGGGAAAAAGAAAGAACAGTAGAAGGAGGAGGAAGGGGGGGGGCGAAGAGAAAGAAAAGCCAAACACGGCTGCCCGTTGTACAGTGCTGCAGCTTTCACCGGTCGACAGCCTTTCTGGCGCTCCTAGCTGTCATGCCCTGAAAAATACGCACCCAACCCTAAACCTTCTTTCTGTCTCGCTCTCTCTCTCAAGAAGCGCAGAACGCAGAAGATATATCCGCTAAAGAGGAACCGTCACGCTCCAAACAACGCTTTCGTCCGGGCACGCGAAACGCGAGATTCGCACGAAAGCAGCAGCAACAGAAAGGAACGTTTCTGACGAAGGCGCCGAACGACGGAGAAATCGACTCGCCCGTCGTGAAATCGTTCTTGCAAAGAAAAAAAAAAGCACTTGCAAATTCCTCAGTATACAGTACGTCGTCGAGGACGTAACGAACGCCAGCGCTCGGCGTCATGACGGTAATCCGTTCGGTCCAAGGTCGCCAGCCCGTGGCAGACGCCGACGGTGTGAACGGACGCTCGCACGACGGTGCCTCAGCTAGGTCACCGGAACTCGTTCGTTCGCTTAGATGACAGCCGCTCGTAAAAAAAAACGCGCGTCGCCCAGTGACAGTCCTGTCAGCCAAAGTCTAAAATCTAGAGGTGAAGCGAATGTTCGAAAAATCGGAGTAGCGAATCAAAAAAGCCCTATTAGACTCGATATCCGAGTCGAACATTCAGTATTCGCAAATATGAATGTACTTAGAATAGTTCAACCAAATCGTCTAGTGCACGCAATTAAACATAAAATAAGAGCAAAAATTGAGAACGTTTAGTTCCGGCGGCCATATAGTAGAGATAAAAAGCGATAAGGTACGTAGTAGAACACGCTATGCACCGCTCTGGCAGCCAGATAACACTAACCAAACACCGATCGTTAGCACTTTCCGAAGGATCCTGTGTATGCGAACAAAATGTGGTTTTGTTCCCAATGCCCCATTTAGAATGTCAAGACAGAAACGTTCTAACATTCTGAGTAGTACTCGGATAATGCAAAACACGACAATTGTTTTTTTATTATTCGAAGACTGTTCGATTCCCTTTATTTCTGGCGCAATTCTATTTGTATTCGATGCGGTGTCAAAAATTACTATTCCCACAGCCATACAAGAATACAGATGCGGCCAGAAGAAAATATCTTTTTTTCCAGGCTTAAATCAATACTACACGTGCACCCGTTTGAGCAAATGTAATGCACTGCGACAATTCCACGATGCAAGGAAGTGCTAGAAAAATTATTTATTTATTTATTTATTTATTTATTTATTTATTTATTTATTTATTTATTGCCGATATCGTGGTCTCTAAACTTTTGCCCCCGACTGATCATTGCCGCAATACCTCAGGCCGACTTCTTTGCATTTCTTAAAATAACTTTAATGCCCTTATCGTTACAAATAATAATAATAATAATAATAATAATAATAATCAGGAAACTGCCCTCCGTGCGAGAGAAATAACCGACGCCATACACTTACAGTCACCAGAGAAGTCCAATGTCATCGGACTTCCGCAGATGACCCGATACGATGCAATTTAGTGAACGCGAATAATTAAGAACATTTAGACACCATTGACGTATCTACGAGTGACATTATTCTATCACACGTTGACACAGTTAACAACTTGCGCGTGACATTTCCGATCGTGTCCAATACACCAAAGGCAAGACGCCTACATGTATATGGCGGGGAAGCGACAAAACGAGTCAAAAAGAAATTAAAATGCTGTTTTTGTTAGTTCCTGAAACGTTGAATATGTTCTGACGAGAGTTTCGCAAATGAAAAAGAAAGGTCAAACAAAAAATGCATCTTGGAGCCACCGCAAAGCTGTCACAATGGAAACGTCAGGGTATATGACACACGTTTCTGAGTTCGGAGGCGAAGCGTCTTGGAAAAAGATGCGTAAACACCAAATGCAGCATACAGCGCCGGTGTGAGTAGGGCGCTGGTTTGAAGGACGGCGTAATACCCCTGTCACACGAGCACTTTCGAACTCAATACAGCCCGAACGCTTCTAGGACGTCATTTTCAAGCACGCCAGACTTCGGTATCGATCGCACCCGAAATAGTGCGACGCAGTAAGAAACCGAAAGTACGGGTGTGACAAAGTGAGCTGTCAACAGCCTTCGCACCGACCGCGACACACACACACACACACACACACACACACACACACACACACACACACACACACACACACACACACACACACACACACACACACACACACACACACACACACAAAATATGAAAACACTACTTCGTGCCGTGTCTTTGGACGAAGTAAGGCGTCTGTTCCTGTAGAAAGAGTGAACGCTAAGAGTGGAGGAAAAAATCCCGTAAAAATGTCACTTCTGTAAATTTATGACGCAAATCAAAACAACAAAGCCGTACAGGACGGACACAACGCAGGTGTTAAGCAAGTCAGCAACACAATTCACTTCCAGCATACACGCAAGACATGCGCGTTGCGCTGAACGAAATTTAAAGCGGCCGAAAGCGAAACCAGCGTAACCGCACTTCGATCTGGGAATAAACGGAGAAGTTAAATAGCAATTGAGAACCACGTTCTAACTTTAGCGCTACTCGCAACACATGGGCAAACGCGGCCTTTACTGAGGCCGAAATCACTTCACCGAATGACATTTTAGCATGTTCGGTAACGTAATGGAAAAGCAGGGGGGCGTGAAAGTTGGCGTTATGCCCAAGGCTGATCAGTGGTCACATATGTTCGACACCGGGTATCCCTCGGCCGGAATCGATGCTTTAGAACCGCCGGACACGCGGCTCCGTGCCGGTCTCGCGTCTTTTTCTCTTTCTCGACTTCTCTGTGGCCACTGGGTGACTTACACTCGAAAGAATGCACCACGGAAAAACCACTCTTGCAACACAGCCGCAACAGAGCGGCTGCGACCACCCTCCACGCTTTCGTTCACAACTCGATCGCCCCGACTTTCTAGAGCTCGCTCCGCAACGGCGATTTCGGTACGCAAAACATAACAAAATAGTGATGCGGAAACCCGGATCGACGCACAAGGTATCAGCCGCGTGACCATCGAAACCCTCGATCGTGAGGCGGCGTCTTCGCCTACTGACGCGGAAGGGCTGCCCGCGTTCGCTAAAAGCGGGAAAAAAATTATAATCAATAAACACAGGCAGTCCGGCGGCGTCGGTGGCAGTTACGAGCACCGTTATCTCGCCACTGCCGCGATAACAACGGTAGAAGCGACCGGCACGTAGTCGCGAGCGTGGAAATAAAATAAACGGAACAACCAGCGTAAACGCGCTCGGCGCTCTTCAACCAAAGCCAGGCGGCAGCAGCTTTCGGCTTTCTTTTTCGCACGTCCGTGCGTGGTCGTCGCACGCTTCGGCCCCACTGCGGGTCGATGTCACGAGCAACGCCCGTACCCGCACCGAGACTTGCCAGAGAAAAAACAATGCGACAATTCCGTTCAGTAAGATCTGTAAAATAGAAGGTGAAACACACCGTCGTCTTCGACGATCGACTCACCGAGAGGATCCATGTTTTCCATGATCTCGCCGCCGATGCGGCTTTCCGGACCGTAGCGAGCGTCGAGTCTCCGCACTCCGCGTCTGTTCCCGTGGTTTGCTTGCGTTCAACTTGTGTGCTACTTGCGCCGCCGCTAACACCGAAGTAGACTGAGATCACTGCTTCGTGAGCGGAGCAGGGCTCGTAATCCGGTTGATTAGCATGACGCGCTCTCAGAAATATTTTTCACACATCACGAGTGGCCACGGGTAGCTGCTGCCCTTTCGGCTTTCGGTTCGCTGGCGTTGCGGTAGTTGCAGGCAGGCCGAAGTTGGTTGTTACACGTGACATTGTCAGAGCCGTAATACCACTTTGAAAAAAAGCGTGGAATGTTTTTCGACAGCTCAGACGTCAATTCGTTGCTGGTCCAACGCGAAAGATACTGAATGAGATTATGCTGTAAATATTTTATGCCAGTAAATTCAATGTCAGCCGATGGCGGTGCTTCGATCGCACTTGCGCGGAAAAGAAGCGGGAACCTCTGCAAAGCAGACGACAGCAGTGCGACAAGGCCAGCCATGATGAATACTCGGCGCAAGGTAATCGTTATCATTGCTCAGAGAGTTCATATAAACTCACAATGTGCTCTAGTCATCGCGTAACAGATGCAAAGCGGTCTATATTGAGCAGTCTAGCTGAAACCTCGCAGAACTGGAATTCACTTCAGGCGCGCTTTATCGCGGACCAGCTGTCTGCTTTACTTTTGCGATTGTCTAATTATTCCGTTGCCATATTTATCTACTTACAGCGGAAGAACAGCGTAAGTGCTTCCATGACCGCAGAAGACACCCGAAAAACCAGGAACACGCGAGAAAGGTGAAAAAAAAAAAAAAAAGACTAATTCTAAATTTTCTGCAAGACATAGTACGTGCACTCTGATGGCCTTGCTGCCCCGTTACTAATCGCTTGACGCTCTTAAGCTTCTGGCTGTGTGTAAGCGTATAAGCATATCACGTTCGAACTCTCGACGACTCGCTCAATCACTGCTTCTTAATTGCGCAAATACATTTATTTATGCACATCGTTATCCTTCCAGATTACGTCACAGAACTGTGATGCGGCGCCTTGATGAGCTTGTCTCCCGTGTTCCACTTGACACAGAGATCTTCAAAACCAGGGTAACATGTACTTTCATATCTGACATGTCATCATAAGTAAACGCGCTTTCTTTCTTTCTTTCTTTCTTTCTTTCTTTCTTTCTTTCTTTCTTTCTTTCTTTCTTTCTTTCTTTCTTTCTTTCTTTGACTTCTGTAGTCTCTTCATCATTTGCACCGGCGCCTACATAGATAAAAGTGGCCAAGCTTCGGTACTTTCACATGTATGTTATTGTGCGAAGTCGAAAGTGCGCAACTATACGAGCTTTCAAAGCACATCCCGCCACCTATCGAGGATTTAGCGCACTTAACGCAGAAATGTTGATTCTGACTTTGTCTATCTTTGCCAGGTAGCGCCACTTTTAAGTAGGCTAGCAGTAGCTTGTGGTATTTCTGAAGGGCTACATAAAATAGCACATTTTAATCTTTACAATCACTCTCTCCCATAAAGTGCTACAGTTATGAACCTCCGCAATTAAGCTAGCGCAGCAAATTTTTCATTGCCCACTAAGTCTTGTTAAAATCAAGCTAAATTAACGTGCTACTTATATTTCTAACTAATTAGAGGCATTAAAAATTTGAAAATAAAAGCACCTGAATTGCACAATGATTGGGTTCACTTAGTTATTTGTGGCCTGGCGTGCCGCATCAGTGTCTCATTCAGGGATGTAGTGTGTAAGCTTTCGTGCAAAAAGAAAGGTGCAAAACAAAAAGTTAACTGATAAGCTTTTCATGTTTTACCTTATTAGTTTTCTTTAATGAATCAAACTAAAAAGCACAACTAAAGGACCCTCACTTAGTTCATTCACATATAAATGGCATGTATATTGGAGACAATGCATATAATGTTAGTATCTGTTAGTATCTAGTATGTTAGTATTTAAATTCATGATTGCATGTCTCAAAAATGTCACGCTGCTCTCCAATAAACATTGCGCTGCACATCTTTCTTCTGCTGTATAAATTCAGGCCTTAAATCTGATGGATCTCCCTGCAGGCATCCCAACTCAAGAGGACGGTTGAGTACTTCCACTACCTGGAAGACACTATCCAAGCCATCTGCAAAGAGCAAGACATTCCCTTGCCACGAGACTACCAGATGTTCTTGGCAAATCGAAGTTGCCTGTCGGTAGAAGGCAGCGAGCATCCCACAACCCGTGCACAAAAGGCGTTTGCTTCTAAAGTAATAGAACTATTTCTCTGCTCTTGGATTTCTTTTTCAGATTTGCTTGTATTTAGGATTCTATATTTCCTTTTACATGAAGAAAGAATGAAGCTACATTTGTGCACCATCATCTTGGCTAAAGCGAGAGCAGCACTGAGTCATGTCATTCATTCATTCATTCATTCATTCATTCATTTGTTTAGGGCATAGGTGCATTGTTATGAATTCATACAATTGTGCAGCATTGGTTAATTGTCGTCTGCACACACAGAAAAGGAACCTGCAGTGCTATTTCATGCATTATGCACGCATTAATCTACTGATAATGAGCCCGCACCAGTGGCCTAGTGGCCATGTAATCCTGCTGATGAGCACGAGGTCGTGGACTTGATTCCTGACCACAGCATCCACATTCTCATTGGGTCAGAATGTAATAACGCTCATGTATCTGGATTTGTGTGCACACTAAAGAACTCCAGGAAGTCAAGATTAATCCGGACCCTTCCACTATCAACAATGGCTTTGTAATTGACATGCTCCAAAATCTTATGGCAAGTGCTTGTAAGCTGCACTGGCCTGTAATTGTTTTGGTCTGACTTGGAACTGGATTTACGGATTGGCACCACGTTTGATTGCACAGCGCCAATCGTCAGGGGGTAGACAGCATCCTTAAAGACACCGTGAAAAATTTTTGCAAGCATTTTGATACCTAACACACATAGCTGTGCAAAAAAAGTACTTGTAGTAGTGGTCAGGACCAATGCAATATTTAAAATTTAGTTTGCACAGTGGGCATAAACTGCCATCTTCGCTTACAGTGATTTTCCGCATTCAGTCTTTAAAATCATGCGTTGGAAAGGAAGCAAAAAATGCTATTGTCGCAAATGCCACCTAAAAAAGAAACATTGAATTCTTTCGCTATTGATGTAAACTCACTGATGGTTTGATTTGATACTTTAATCCGCAATGCTATTGGGTCTAGGGGTTGTACCCTAGATAGATAGCACTAGAATTTATGTTGATTGTTATTCATGAAAGATGCCAGTGTTATAAAGGAGAAATGTGTTCTTGCTTCCGTAAGTAGTTCTTGCATGGCATTCGTCAAACTGGAAAAATCGTTTTTATTGCAAGCTTTCATTGCAGCTTGGTTCTCGTTTCACAGGTCTGGTCTAGTTTGCGTTTCTTCTTTTTTTTTCAGAGGGACAAATTTTTATCGAAACCTATTATGTCTCCTTAAATTTTGCGCAGTGGTTCTCCACATTATCATATTTGGCAAACTATGAATAGCAAGATCTGAATTATTTACATGTGCATAGTCTTCAAAAATTTGAGCTGGTTTCACATATTTTGTACATACTTGAAACTGGGCATATTATGGCTATTAAAATTTTTGATAGGAAATTCCATTGTCAGTGCTCAGTGTGCTGTTGTCAAGTTGAGTACTAACTAACATAAGGTCAAACGATGACAATGACGAACTGCTAAATTGTGTATCACTAGTGACTAGCTGGTTTAATGAAAAGCTGAAAGCAATGGACCACAAGGATTCAGAACTTGTGGATTCCCTGCCATCGTGAGACATGTCAGTCCAATTTATACCTGGTAAATTAAAATTGCCACTTAAAGTTATAACAGATCAGGAATTAGTATGCTTAGGAGGATAGTCACTAATCATCTTGAGATATCCTGGTGGAGAGTTTGAAAGCCAATAAATTTCACCTAGGGTGATGCGTTTAGCATGAAATGTTAGTTTGTGAAATGTACTTTCAGGATCAGAAATATTGTCGAGGACTCTGGAAAGTATATTGCATTTTATGGCTATAGCTACTCCACTGCCACCAGATCCCCATATTTATTTATTAGTTTATGTGCTGGAGGAATTATTTCAGAAACCTGAAGACCCTCATGTAGCCAGGTTTCTGTTATAACTACAATGTGTGGGCGATAGGACAAAAATATTGCTTCAAGAGGTTGAAGTTTATTCAGGATGTTGCGAGCATTCAGGAATACGACTCTCCGTGATTTAAAATTCTTTCGTCTGTCTTGGTTACGGGTGCCACTGTTACTGTGCAGGTTTGTTGCAGACCGATATAATTTTACTCTACAATCCTGTAATGGGTCTCAAGTAATTGTTTCGCCATCGATTTTTTGCCTTAGTGTACACTACACTTTGTGTACGCTACACTTTAGAACCGGTTACCTTATCATTTACTGCAGAGTGCCACAGTTTAGACTGCAGGTCTCTGATTCTCTGCAAGAAATTTTCCGATATAGAGTTGCACATTTCTTTCAGGTTGTAGCACCAAGACATAATTTTTTTATTTTTCGGTGAAGCCGAATAGTCTGAGCATCACCGGGCAAGCGCTGCAGCCATGTTTAGCACCAATTCTGTGAATCCTTCCCAGTGTACTCACTTCCGCAGCGAACAGTTCTTTAAATATAAATTTCTTGACTTTGTTTTCTAGAGGCTGACTGTGTTCATTGTGGTCTTCACTTACACCATATATTACAAAGTTATTTCATCAGCTCCTATATTCTAAATCATCAATTTTTGCTTCTAGACTATGAAGAAGTTTATGTCCTTACAGGCTTGGTTGCATTCTGTGAGCTTCATTGCACACACCCCAATTCATTTTCTATTGCCACGATTCGTTGCTGGATACCATCAGCAGTTAATTCAACAAAAACGAAAAGGTTAAGCATTCGTCCGCAATCGATGTTACCAAGTCCACTGCACACCCTGCTCTGCAAGGCACTGGGCCACTCTAAGCAGGCGGTTCTCTCATAGACTCCTTGCTAAATGTTTTGGTTGTTGAGAAATTTTTCGTAGCAGCCAAAACTTTATTCTAGGTGAGATCATTATGTATGAGGGCTTAATGGTATATTGAACCTACTTTTATGTTGGATGCGACTTGGCTATAACCAGATTTGAATGTACTGCTATGGCTGACGAAGCATTTGCTGTTAAGAATAGAAAAGTGCAAAAAGCAGGACATGAAAGGCAGTGTTGTGTCTATATCTCTCTTTTGTCTTATTTCTCGCACTGTTGTCATTATTAACACCGTGTACCAACTAGCCCAACAGCAAAGTCTCCTGAAATGTTTGCATTTTGAGAGTCACAGGTTCAGGGTGTGAAGCCTTTCTTGTGCTTCGCCCAGGAACGGCCCCGCACCCAAATTAAGCCCAGTCACGGCGAAGCACTTGTCCCAGACCTGGAGTTCCCGCCAGACATTGACGTCAGCTTCGAGCAAGAGACAGACAAGTGGGAACTTTACGTGAGTTTGTTGTGCTCCCCTTCTTAGTGTGCGCACTTCGGCACCGTGCTCTGCGCACGAGCTTTTGCAAAAAAATTTGTTTATTCTGTTTTTATCAAACCACGATATAACAAGCATGGATAAAACAAATCATTAAATGTGATGAAGTAAATATAAAATCTGTATCGCCACAAATGAGCATGTAATGAATATATTGACGTGCATAAATTGTTTATCTTTTTTCCATGACCGCCTTTCACTGGCTAGCCGTCATTACAAAGTTGTCGCTTGGCATAAGACACACCTTCACGGATCGCAACTTTCCAAAACGTCGTTGATTCTATTGCCAAGGAATCTTGTCTAATCATGTTGCATGTGCGATGCGAATAGCGGTGTACATTCTGGAACATATGCAAACATCAGCAATTTTGTAGCATTGTACGATAAGTCATGTATAAAAAGCCGACACACTTGACCCATAAATCACATTTTCGGCAACCAGCGACTATTTTTGCTGCTATCGTAGTGCTTCGAGTGTCACTTGTTTTCCTAGGCACAAGTTTGCCCAATAAAGAGTTATATTTGTGACTCACAGTTTTCGTACTCTCTGGTTCGTCCCCGTCACCAAAACGTGATAATATCCTTATCAAAAATGTTGCATAGACGAAGGCATTTCCATGTCAAATGCGACTTTATTATGAGGTTTTACTGTGAACTTGCATTATCACATGAGAAAGTAACCAACCAGATCAACTCAGTTGTAGGCTATTCCCAAATGATGGTGCAATATCAAGGCTGATATCAAGGATGATGGAAATGAACCACAATCATTTTAAGAGGACAAAAGGTTACATTATGACATCATGCTTGGCAATGTGACACTTTGGTGAACTGAGTATGGCAGGCTCGTGCTACTGATGCTCTGTAGCAGTTGTAGGGAAGTCGACGAGCACTGACGAGAAATCATCACCAGCGCCCGGCATGAGGTTGATGTTCGTTCTCAGTGTAGTGTTCCTGACCGCCACGTTAACCATTGCGAATGCTCAGTAAATGAATCACTTAGGTACGTTCAGAAAGTTATGGCACAAAATAGGGGGTGACACAAAAAGACAACGGAGATTCATAAACATGTCATCATGGAACGAGGGCTCCGTTGCTTGCAAGCAACTTCGTCAAGGGCGATATGATGGCAGTGAAATTCCGAATGAAGTGTCCGGAGTAATAGCCCAGGCCAAGGCAACTGCGCAGTTCTTTGATGGGCATTAGTTTAGGGGATACCGCGACAGCCTGAAGTTTGGCTAGACAGTCAATGGCGTCGTCTGTTCGCAGTATAAGATAAACATCCTTACGAGGAATCCCTGTTAAGGTGACAATAGTTCATATGAAAGTGAACAGAGCCATCTTTTTTCATAACAAGGGCAACAGGAGATGGCCATGGACTGTAGGAAGGCCGAATCACTTTGCAGCGAAGCATATCTTGCTCTTTGATAACACTGCACTCTGTTGGAGCTACATGATATGGCCGGTGTCGCAATGGTGGGTGAGAGCCAGCCTAACAGTTGACGTGCAGCCAAGAGAAGGTTGCATGACATCAAAAGAAGACAGTGAATTCTTTAGCTCGGCGACCACTGCAGCTACTGTTGCCGCTAATGTACTCCAGCTGATCAGCCTTTTTAATGTGGGTCAAGACCTTTCTTCTTTCTGAACTTATCTCTGAATACACCTTGCCAGTTTAAAAATTGACTGGTGAAATACCTTTCATTGATAACACGTTTCTTCAGGCTAGTTATTGTGACATCGCAGGTATGTACTGTGCGAGCAAATGCGGAGACAGAGCAATGAACAAGCTCTCCATCCTGTCTTGTTCCTTGCTTTGCCTTCATCTGCTCAGCGTACTCGGAATGCCTTTTACTGATGAGTTTGCAGGAACTTTGGTATGTTTATGACATGTCATGTGGTCGTGACATGCACTCGGAGCATGCACTCGAAATGATAGTGGCAAGCACTGTCATAGAATCTCACCTCACAAAAGTCCATGTGGTATTTATACATTTCTTGTCATACATTCAAGGGTAATCGCTGATGCTTGCAGACATTCGAGAATTTACAACGCAATGTATTCAACTTCTGCAAACAAGTTAATACCTGTCAAGAGTGTTCAAGAGTACAATAGGCATGTCTTGCACTGAGCTACATTGTGATACATAGCAGTGACAATTCGGTGAGATTGGTCACTGGCTAAATGTAAAACAATGTATCATGCGTCGCAATGCCCCCTTTTAAGAAGCATTGTCCTGGTGCTGAAAACAGAACAAGAAAGGGAAAAGTGTAAACACAAATATAATGTAATCAAGCGAGTCAGAAATAAGAATACAAGTTCCACAGTTCGTTAATGTGTGTAGTAAGACTTAAGGTGCTCGGTGTGGATCACTTAAGGTCTTGTGTGGCACCACAACGACTACGTGACACCATTCGGCATTACTTCGTATCCCAGTGCATAGAGACGTCGAAGCATCTTGTACAGCTCGAAATAATGTCACAATAGCTTTTTAATCTATTGAAATTTAACAATGCACAAGTGGAAATAGAGGCACATTTTGAGCAGAGTTTTGTCTTGACTGTTCACATGAAGGTGTGCATGAATTGCAGTACTTGAAGGTGGTAAAATTCATTTCAGTCATGTGCAGTTCGCATTGTGCAAGAATGGAAAGGGTGGAGATGGTGCACAGTTTGCCTCACCCACCTTGCCTTCGGTCACCCCCTTGGCCCCCTGGCCTCAGTTTGTCACAGATAGCGAGAAACTCGTTTGTGCAACACTATGTTTACATGACATAAATAACATTATCTTAGCCAGCATCTGAAATCCTGCCTAGGTTCTTGTCCTCCTGTTCTGCTGTGTTTGTGTTGTGCACGTGTGTCTAAATGTAACACGTGGACAGAAAGACAGACAGGAAGCTTGTTGAGACAATTTGCGATATGTGTAGTATATAAAGTGAAAAGGGCTTCAATCCTGTCGTATTCTGCACAGCGTGCAGACGTAGCTTTGGCATATTACCTATGCAGATAAACCAGACTTTAATTTGCTGACTTTCCTTCAGGGCATATCAAAGGAGGACTGGATGGCTGCGGGATCGTCACAGCAGAGCACTCCAGTGTCACCTGACCAAGCAGTTCCGGCAGTGCCAAATAAGACCTTCGTGGACATCATTTACAACAGCGCAATTCCAACGCCCCTGAAGGAAGCGCCTGAATATTTTGTCATCTCGGCCACTGGCGACGTGACGTCTGTAGGAAAATTGCCGTGACAGCCTAAACGTCAATGCATTTGACCAAACGCCCAGGGAAGCTTGGCTGCCTGCTCCTTAGGAGGCATCCTGATTTCACTTTTGTTGTTTGATTGCCTTAGTTACTAATGGACATTTTGATTGTTTTGAATATTTCCTTCGTGGTCATTGTGATAATTTTTGCATATCAGTGTTTCTGTTCATGCTATGTTTACCAGTGAGCTGTGTTTCTCTTCTAACAGTTTTAAAAGAAGATCTAGAGCACACCGCTGCTTCGTTCTTAATCAGATTTTGTAAGGAGACATTGCATTTATTTCTTGGTCTGCATCTTTCATTAGCACACTTGGCATCATTTATTGCCTGAATTGTCTCAGCTTTTCATTTTCAACAGGCAGGGACACTGATCTACATTTTTGCAGCAGCTTTGCTTCTGTGATGACAATGTGCAGATAGGCTGGTTGTTTTGTATTTTTTAAAGGAAAACCAATCAACAGTACCAAGTGCTTTACTGAATGATGCGGACCAACAAACGCAATTGTGTCACAAAATCTGAGTGAAAAAAATGTGTCTACACTTGTAAAATTGGCTTTTAAGGATTTTAGAATTAAAAAAAAACGGAGCAGGTCAGTGTAAAGCATAGTTCTAGCTCATTACTTAATGCAGGTTGTGTTTGTATCTTTACATTATTGTACAGCTTATGGTACTTTCCTTATCTTTTAATGTTTGGATGCAGAGCTTTTATGAAGAATATTTCATTTTTAAATTGTTATACCACTTGTTATATTTTAACTTTTCTTATCTTTAGATATTGTGGACATAGATGTTTCATGCAGCAAAGCTGGTTGCATACTACACAAATATGCAATGTCCACTGATTCACACATGATTCAGCGTGTTTATTGAGTGATATGTGTTATTTATTCTATACTGACGTGATTTCACGTATTGTACAGATGCATTGTGGGTTTGCTGTACTCTTCCTTATATACCAGCATCCTTTTTAGAGGATCACAGACTTTTTTCTACTTTCTTTATGCCTCTAACACACTCAAATGCAAGATGCAAACCTGCGATGTGGTGACTTGTAAAGGGTTTGATGGCATGTACGTGTTTCCTTGTGGCAAGTTTGTTGTCATTATCCCAATGGGACAACTTATTTTTTATTGAAGCATTTGTTGGAATACATGTTGTGTAAGCAGGTAAGTGAAAGGTCACAACTAATATAGCCAGGTATAGCTTATCATTACATGATTTAGTGTTGAATATGTATTTATGGTTCCTTTGACAAATGTTCATATATGCAGCTTGTTGAGTGTGCGCACTTCTGAAGCTGTCGTTCTTTAGTTCTTAATTGCACATTCATTTCTAGCAATATTTTACAGTCTTACGAGTATGTAACTTACTTAAGCGTTGACGCTTTATGTAGTACATGATATATCCAACAAAAGTTCCTTTGTAGCTTTTAGAGTGCACACACTTCTTTAAGCTGTTCTCCTTGAATTATTTATTGCACATTCATTTCTAGCAATATTTTGCTATGTTATATATATGTAAAGTGTATTTAAGTGTGGAAACTGTATGTAGTACATGATATCTCTGACGAAAGTTCCTTTGTAGCTTGTTGAGTGTACACATTTGTTAAGTTGCTCTTTCCTAGTCATTGCACATTATTTCTAGAGCTTTTAGAAGCATCTCTTTGGTTGCAAGCCAGTAGAAGCCTTTTGTCCATTCTTTGCAAGCTAAAAGAAAGTGTAGCATAAAATGCAGTTCGAGGTGATGGATGACAGAGTTTTATTGCCTTGAAGAATGTGCCTGTGACTCAAGAGGTGTTTGACACAATTACATGAAATGTGAAGCAGTTCTCTTCCTGGCAACCAGGCAACTGTTGTACAAGTTATGTTTCCTCAGTTTCTTGTTGAAAATAAATTATGGAATGTGTGTTACTATTTATAGGCTACCGCATAATTTATTTGTTACGAATAAATTCATACCTACCTCAAGAAACTCCTTTTTTTCATTTCTCTCTGTTGTTCTAAATATACAGCAAAGAATATTGAATTTGAATTATGAAAGGAGAAGACAGATATGCTGTACAATGGTAATATTAATTCTGTGTTCATAACAAGGCAGCCAAACAAAATTAGTGTTTGCTTTTCTGTGTTCTAGCACATGAAAATGAGTGAAGATTTACGTTTCAAAGTTGTGGAGGAGAAATGGGACAGCTGCTGAAAAAATATGCTGTCAGTGTTCTTGCATTCTTTTTCTCCTTTTACTGTGCTCTCAACAATGAAAAATATCAGGAACATCAGAAAATATGTATAAATATTTGCACTTCTTTTTTAATAAGAAAAGCAGGTTCTTCTCACGCTTCATGTATTGAGAGCTAAAGACTTTCTTGTATTTGAAAATTCTATAATAATGTTATTTTGCAATGGTTGCTGGTGTACTGTAAGGTGCTCATATGCTGCGGCCTAAAGCTAGCGGCACAGTGCGAAAACGTGCTTGCAGCGAAAGCGAAACATTGCGCGGCCATGCGTGCAGACGCGCAGCCGGTCCCCGCGAACCCGTGCGATCGCTTCATTCCGTTATGCTCCATTTGTTTACACAGACAGCTTACTATAACGACATATTTCACATAGTTCGCTCTCAGTGAATGCCGACCTTTCACGCAAGAAGGCCGTTCGGGGGACTTCCTCGCGGCGACCGCGCGAAGTGGGCGTTCGCTGTACGTATTCGTAAAGAGATAGTCTGTAAACCATTATGTGCTTTCTGTGTGCGCAAGATTACTATTTTGTCAGTAAAAAACTTCCTTCGTTTCGAGAGGACTTACAGAAATGTCCATGAGGGCTCCCGCGTGGTGTTTTTGTTGGGCGCCGACCGACACTGTGCCTCACGCAGAGAAGGTTGCCATCGCTTTGGACGCTTCCCACCCCACCATGTCCTCGCACTATCTTGAAAGATTCGCGCTCATCCTGTTCTCGATACATCCAGGGTTCCATCGCCCCGCTGGTGGCTAGTCTCCTTCGGGCCGCCTCCTGGCGCTTCAACCCTCACTCCATCAGAATAGTGTGGACCCCAGGCCACACAGGTCTTCCCGGCAACGAGGCGACGAATGCCGCTGCCCGCGCTTCTTTCCTCCGGGCCGCTGCCCCTCCATGTCCTGAGTCGGGTCCTGGCAACTCGAGTCTCACACGCTACAGCGATATTCCGGATTATTGTCGCACTTCGCGCCGACCCTGATCCTGCCCGCGGTTTGGCGAGAGCGGACGAACGACTACTACGCCGCCTTCAGATCAACGCTTTCCTTAGTCCGGCGCGGTCGCCCGGCACTTCATGCCGGAAATCTCAGGCACGTGCCCGACTTGTCAGGTCCTTGCCGATACCTTTCGCGTTGTGGCTTCCCGCCCCACCACTCCGCTTTCCTTCTCATCCCATTACCCCATCTCTGCTAGAGAGGCTTGGGAGGAGTACCTGCTCGGCTGCTCTACCTTGGAAGCTCAACGTACCTTGGTGGCGCGCGCCCGGGCGGCGGCCATCTCCAATGGCGTCCCGGACTAGGGGATGCCACTCGGGCGCACAGCCAGCAACTCCCTTATTAACTTCTTGAATGAAATGTTTCTACCACCATCACCACCGTGCACAGCCAAACCCATGAGGAGCGCGCCACGTTATCTCTCATACTACGAAAGCGAGGCGCTTCGGGCATACGGCAGCGACGACGCCAATTAATATTCCGGCGAAGAATCAGTGTTTCAGCTGCGCGCGCACGCGGGAAACATCTGCTTTGTTTGCCATTGGAATTTTTCAACTTGCAGCGGCTGAAACAACGCTACTGCGGCGCCTATGTATACACCGCTGCGGGTTGCCAGAGCGAACGGAGCCGCAGGAGTGTTCCGTATACCGTACTTCAGGTTCTCCAAGCAGCCCGTCAAGTACAAGGCTTCGGCGATGAGTGTGGGCCTGTAGGACTGGCGCTCACCTGGCGCTTTTCTTTTGTTCTCGGAACACTTCGCGCCAGACAGCTAAAGCGACGATTTGAGCCTGCTCGTCGACATTGTGAAAAACTCGCGAAAAAGCTGAGGCTGCGGCCAGGAGGGATGCCGACCGCGTTCGCTCACCGACCCATCCGGCAGGCAGTGCCCCCATAGAATGAAGCCCCGGCCAAACGTTAGACTAGCTATTTTTTTTAACCGATGTCGGGTAAATCCTTGCGCCGCGAACACATGTGCGCGGCCATTTGTTTTACATATGCCGTGCGCAACTACACAGGGGAATAAAATATCGTAGTTTTGTTCAATACGGATCCTATCACGCATGCATGGAATGCATGCCAGCAAAGAATCTACGCGCGTAACAATTTGTATTGTGCGAAGTAGCACCAGACTTCGTCTTCCGTGAACGGCTGGTTAAGCAGTAGTGCGCGCATGAAATAACAGCGCGGAGAGGCATCATTTCGCGCACCACCAATATCGCCATCTTATGTTGACCACTGCCTTCGTTCATGGCCTTCACATAGAGAAACACATTCAACTATGGCCGTGTATAGAATAAAGAACCAGCCTCTACAGTGTGCGCGCTCCGACTTTGTCCGTGGCTGGCGCGCGCGTATCTTCGCTGCCATGTTTCGTCACTGAGCTGGCGGCGATGGGATCGACGTCAAAATGCGTAGCGCCATCGCTGCTTCTTTAAATATTCCTCGCTTGCTTTATCACGCGAAGTTGGCGTTGTAGAAGATATCACGCGCGATATCTGGAACAAATACGGCAACAAACGGCAGGTATGATCCGACCTCACGTGGTGCGGTGGCTGATTTTGTAGCAGACGATCGGTTGCATGCAGCACGTGACGTCACACATGGCTTGGCTTAGAGCCGGCGAGTTTTATAGCTCATATCTTGGACAGGAATGCGCTTTTACCGCCCAGTTTTTACACGTGTACATCCATAATAGGACCTCTACTACAAATTCTCACTGAAAACCGTGAAATGTTGAGTGACCTTGTCATGCCCCCTTTAAGGCTACCCTTTGTGGTCAATATAGCTAGAGCATGCTTTCTTTAAAAAAAAAAAAAAAAGAAAACGTGCAGTGTACTGACAGAAACTTTCTAGTGTCGTCAAAACGACGTGAAAATTGTTCCATATTGCTGGTGAGAAGGCTGTATATCATTCGCAAACTATTCGATATGCGAAGCGATTCAATTCGCTTCTGGCACTAATTGATTCGTGTTCGATTTGGTCTCAAAACTATTATTGGCACACCCCTAGAAATAATACGCGGTACTCAACTCAGTATTACATTCGATATTCGAAGGTTGTTTCTCTCAAATATTCCTATTTGTTCAGTAAATTTCACTATTTGAACAACTATAGTTTGTTGCAATGCTGCTAAATTTCATTTAACATTTGCACATAGTACAGAGCATTATGTTTGTTCATTCAGCACAGTAATCTTGCACCATAATTTCAATTCGATAGAGTTATTGCATGTATCACGTAGGTAGCTTATAGGCAGCCTGGTGAGCCAAATGTATTACTGAAATTTACTCTCATGGCACCCTCTCAGCACCATATGCGATGAGGCTATTCCATTATTTCTGCTTATGGGGCAGACCGCGCAGTCAGAAACACGCGCAAAGCGGGAATTCACACATGGAGTCACAAAGGGACGGGAAGACTGGCGAGTTCGAGTGGAATAATTCATAACTGGTATAATTTCGTAGCGTGACAACACGAAGACAAAGAAGAATGAACGACAAGAAAGACTGGCACACATAAGGCTCACTGAGCAGGCAAAACCGCCAGGTTGAGTGATATTCCTGAGACCATCCGCAGTAAATATGTAAAGGACCACAAAGTCTCATAAAAAGGGAAATATTAAACAAAGTATGCTTCTGCAACAAAAAAACGACCATTATATGGCTCTTATAGTGAGGGGATGGCATATGGTAAACCAGAAAAGACACAGAATTTAAAGACAGGTTGTCACCCCATCTTAAATTTCATGCACCAGCTCTGGGTGATGTCATGGATTTTGACAATTAATGCCAATTTGTGCCTTCGTAATTGTTTATTGAATGCAACAAGTTTTGAGAACATTTCGTGTCCCATATACGAAGAGAACATTTTGAAACTTAAGCCGTGGCACTGGCCTAGCGGTGTGCAAGGTTTCAACGCTAAATTCAAGATAGGGGTAGTATGGCATTGCTTCTCAGCATTGGTAATCAATCAACATAGCACTTTCCCCTAGGTTAATAAAAATATAGACCTTTGAACTAATACTTTACCAGACCTAAAGGTTATGTGTTGGTCTCCAGTGGAAACAGAACACAGCACCCATTTTTGACCTAATAGTTCTGCGGAAACCCGCCAGGCGGAGAGAAGTAATTAATAAAGGGAAAATCACACATCCACCCGTTCGTAGCAATTGCTACAAAGGAAATCCATACGGGTTCCTCGAAAGAGAAGCCTCGCAGTTGAAAAAACGTTCGTCCTGGTCCGGGACTCGAATCCGGGACCACCGCTTTTCCGGGGCAGCCGCTCTACAATCTGAGCTAACCAGGCAGCTAGTAGATGGTAGGGCGAAGTCGAATTTGTCAACAACTCGAAGCAAAGGCAAGAGTTTGACGTAATAGTTCTGCGGAAACCCGCAAGGTGGAGAGAAGTAATTAATAAAGGGAAAATCAGACATCCACCCGTTCGTAACAATTGCTACAAAGGAAACCCATACGGGTTTCAGCACGTTGTACTTCGGCAGCAATGCGCGGTCGCGAGGGCTTTATCTTGAAAGCGATCTGCTCGTAGCTTTGCGTTGAAGCGATAGACGGCACGAAGCTCACTTCGCTCGCTGCTGCTGCCGCACGCGCTTCCTTACGCCAGCGTTTTGACAGCAAGTGCTCATGTTTGCCTGTGTGCGCTGACACCCTGCATGCTAATTGTTAATTCAGTTAGCAAGCGAGCGTTTGCAAGTTAATAAACGATCGATAAATCTGCTATCCTTACTTTGTATGGCTGTTTACTAATTTGCTATCGAAATGGATGCTTCGCCTTTAGGGCGAAACTGCGTATTTCTTAAAATTACTTACTTACTTAATTAGTTAAATAGCACACTCGCTGTTGCATGTGGTCATACTCCATAGCGGTTGCGTAAAAGTATATATTGAACAGCCGCGCAATAGAGCGCAGAGGCGCCTTGCATGTGGGCCTGCGTTAATAACGCTGATCTATCAAGCATGAACTTTAATCGTATAATTTCGGCACACCTTTCATTAAATTTCATTTCAGCGCCGGCCACACTTACCACGGGCTTCCTGCTCATATTTTGCATATCGGAGGGGTGGTTTGCCGTTGGACGTTTACCACTATCCAATTCCCCATATGCATGTGTTAGCAGGAGACGCAAAACTTTTTTTTTTTTTTTCGCTACAGAATCGTACGATGAACGTACGATGAAGACACAAATTGTATTTGCAGTCTATTTCGTTATACCATGGCACATGTACCGAGGATTTGTGAAATCTCTAAGCAGTGGATCAATCGCACATGATACTTCAAATTGCTGTCGAACACCAACGGTTAACTCAAAATAAAAAATAAAAAAATTATTAGTATTTGGCAAGAAAAACAGAACCAAAACCGAAATCAGGCACGACGCTAATATCAGACACGCTCTTCGCTCGCTTTTATAACCTTAAATGTCAAAAATAAATTGTGAATAACCGCATAAGTTAAAGGGTAAGTCATACATCGTTATTCAGAACTGAAAAGTATTCTCTGTGTTAATGCGTAACACGTCGGCGAATCTGTCGGCGAAAAGATGCCCGCCTCGGGCAACCTCCGCACTAAAAAGATGGCCGCTTCTAGTGACGAAATTTGCACGATCTTGCTAGTACACGCTAATCTTGCGTTGCTCACTCGAAGTGGAGTTGTGCGTCCAGTGCAGCAATCTAAAGCCGTTCGTTTCGCGATGAAAGTGTGAGCCTAGAGTTATTCACCTGCAGGCCATTGACGCCGAAGTGCGCGATCTTTCGCAATGGACTCCGAAGTGTCAACAACAACCTCAACCCAGCCACCACCACAGGTTGAAGAAGACGCGACGACGGCCGCAGACAGCAGTGTGCCCGCGCAGAGCGACAATGGAGCCGTCAGTTCGTCATCCGCGAGTGACAGCAACCCGGAGCCGATGCAAACCGACGGCGAATGCGAGGAGGGCGCGGATGCTTCCGAGGTGTCGTCGTCCAAAACGGAGGCTCCCTGCCGCCCGTCGTTCAAAATGCCGCTGATCGGCCCCAGGCCGGGAAAGCAGAAGGTGCTGAAGACGGGCATCACACCTCTCCCGCAGTGCATCGAACTGCCAGCCGCCTCCTCTTCGTCGGCTGGAAGTGGGGAGCCCCATGCAAGCGCCGAGTCCACGACGCCTGGTCCAAAACCGACGCCTACCGACGTGCCGTACGAGGTGCGCTTGTTGGTTTACGTTTCCCTCCTAGTTCTTGCTCTCTTTCACTCTCTCTCTCTCTCTCTCGTTTGGTTGGTCAATGCAGTAGCAGTTACATGACGTCTAGAAGAACGGCGATCCAGAGTACACGAAAAAATAACAAACACAACGCTGAGTGATTTTTCTATGTTCACGCTTTTTTCAATGTTGGATGCTTCCTTGAAAAGCTTAGATAAAGTCAAGGCAATTCAGGTAGCCAAAGCGTCTATGTAGAATATGGTCCACTGTTAAAGTAAGTCGCAGTTCCGCCCGAAAGGCGACGCAACGATTGCGATAGCAAATTAGTAGACAGCTACATGAATTAAGGATAGTATCTTTATCGACCGTATAAACTTTAAAACATTCGCTTACTGACTGAATTAACAAGCACGGTGTCAGCGCGCACAAGCAAACATGAACACATCACACCCGATGAGCGCGGACACTCGCTGTCAAAACGCTGGTGTGAGCAAGCGCGGCAGCAGCAGCGAGCGAAGCGACCTTCGTGCCATCTATTGCTTCATCTCAAGAGCGGCAAGAACACAGCGCGCACAGAGCTTTGCAGATTCTTCATACCTTTGTGCAGGATCTGCATACGTTTGTGTATGCAGCCGTCTGCAGATCCCTTTCAAGATACGGCGCGCGCGCGGCCGTGCAAAGTAGGCACTTGCTGGCGGACTCGAAGCCGTCCCCTATCCCTCCCGCGCTGCCTATCTGCCTTCCTCCATATATGGCGCGCGAGATTGAGCCGCGATCATCAGTTCCCCTTGCGCCCGGTCTCAAAATGCGCAGTGGCTACCGTACCGCAACGCCGCCCCGTCTCTTGCCTCCCATTACCCCACTGCCTTTTGAGCGACGGAAGACGGCGCGTGTGCTCTCCGCCTGCTTTCCTCGCGCGCGCGAGCGAGATTGAGCCGCTATCGTCGGCTTCCCTCGCGTGCATTCACTCGCACAGACGCCCCGGCGACGGTGTTATCGCCCTTGGCCTTTATGCGGAACATCACGGCGACGCGGACGACGACGGAAAAAAATGCAGCGGCAGTGTCCGTATAATTGCTGTCGCAATAAAGCTTTGATGTGTGCCTGTCACTTTGCTGGCATTCTGGCTGCAAATGCCGGTCGAAGCTATGCCAATGTACTGCATAGACATGTAGAAAAGTGCCTAGTAATATTCTGCAAATCTGGGTGTGGTTACACTTGCCAGATGGAAAAAAAAAAAAATTCTTGACTGTGAGCCACAGAGCACATGCTTCCTGTAAGTGCATTGCGGCATACGTACCTCTTGCAGAAGACCGCATTAAGGTGCACACAAAACAAGCAGTATTAATCGTTGCAGTCAAGGGTTTGATGAAAGAATAGTCTGCCAAGAGAAGGTCATAGTGAAAGAAGTGCACACTCACCAAATAAAATAGAAGGAATTCTGACATTTTGGTGCCCGTACTGTTGCCTTGATTACAACATGGAGCAGCAACAGTGATTATATATGCACTTGTCAAGTCAGTAGATGGTACGGGTGCCGGAACGTCAGTATATATTTTATATGATTTGGTGAGTATACACTTCTTTCAACTCTTAATCGTTGCAGCAACTTGGGGATAATTAGTTCAGATGCAGTAAACGTTGTGCCATCACTGGGAGGCTTGATGCAACACGCTTTGTATGGAGTGCAGCTTCAAGCATGCTGATGGGAATAGAAAAGAGAGAGAAAAAGCTGTTCATCACATTTACTTGCTGTCAGTCAGGTGGAGGGGACATGAGTGAATTCGGGATATAGGCTTAATTTGCATAACTCCTGCAGCCAATGAACACTGTTCCGGAAGGCATTGGTTCATAGCTGGTGACATTTTGCTCACATGGGTTTGCATGTGCATTGTACTTGGCATGCCCTATCATTAGATAAGAAAGGATGCAGCAGACGTGAACTAAGAACTGGAAGCAGATGACAGAAACACAGAGCTTGCATTTATAAAGTGTGTTATTTTTGAAGTGGCAGATATGAATATGATTGCAACAAGAAATACAGAGCAGCAGAAAACAAACCAGATATGCAGTCAGCAAGAGTGACACAAAAAGGTGATATGAGCTGCTGAACCAGAATCGAAACACAAGCAGCCACAGAGATAAGTCGTGACACAGTTTTCACCCTCAATAGAGATAAGAGGGTGTGTTCCTTGCTTCTTTTCTTGCTCCTCATTTGTTCCGTTATTTTGTCTAGTTGTTGATAGACACCAACTTGCGCACCTTTCAGCCCTAACACAAGCTATTCTCTGTGAGTATTCAGGTAATTTCTGCTTGTTTTTATCCATCGCAAAATTCACTCAACTCGGCTCTTAGTCTGTGTATCAGACACCCAGCTTCCTTAGTTTATTTTGGTTGGTAGCTCATTCTTACGAAAATGCCACATCAATTTTTATGTATGCAATAACATTGAGCTTTGAAGGGACTACTAGAGATACAAAAATGAGGTGAGCTGTTTGACGTAGCCCAAATGGCCAAACTGGAGAAGGTGGCTCCCCAAGCATGCCTGTCCCACTTACTGTTCTGCAGCACCAAAGAGGGACCAAGCTAATGTAACGATTGTATTCCAGTTCTTTTCCTATTTGTGCTTCATCAGTGGTCCAGGAAGCCCTTACCACGATCAGCTGGTTGGGGGCGGTGAATGATGAGAAAGGAATAAAATAAATTCCGATGTTATACCAGCCAAATTCTTTTGTTATTAGGTGAAAGTGTATCACTGAGCTAAAGCTATGTTTGTGATTCAAGAAGAAACAAAGAAAAAAAGTGAGCGAAAGAAGAACAGTAAATAACGGTTTAATTTTTTATTTATACAAATACCTACAGTACCCAAAGTGGGAATCATTGCAGAAGGGAAACAATATGAATAAAGTACAAAACTAAGCACCGTCAAGAAAGGCAAAAAGATAAGAAGAATGTTTGAAGACATTAATATGGCAGTTAAACTGGCATTCCTTCAGGACATAAGCTACTTGTCTTGACTCATAAGTGGAAACTAAATCTTTTAGGTATTCTAGTTCTCATATCAAAAATATTGAAAAACACTGAGAGCCGCAGATATTTTCTTCTTTGTGAGAGCAAGCCCCGTCCTAGTTCTTTCACATGATCAATATTTACATGATCAATTCCTAAGAAGCGTGCATTGTTGGTAAGGTAATGTGATTTGATCCTGATATTGTATTGAATTGCAGATATTAAAGCACTAAAAATTTATCAAAGTGCACTACGAAATAAAGTTTGAAACAAGAAATTTTTCAGCATGCTACATGCATACGGTATGCTTAAATACTGAATCGTAATGTTTGCGTATACAGAGTATCACTTCTATTGTATATGCAATTCATTGCCGATTAAGCCACTCCTTCGTAGGAAAAAAGAAGCTAAATTTGAATGAATTTATTAATCGGTCAAACACGGGTTCAGTTTTTGTTTAGTTCTGGTAATGACTGTGAGTTTGTATCACCCCCTTGTTTAAATGTACTCGATAAATGTATGTAATTTTTCTTGTGGGAAAAGGGGGATGTTCTATCGTGCAAGTTATAGTAAGTGGTCCCAGTTACATTAAAGGTGACATAGCATCATCTGTAAGCCAATGACATAGGCAAGAATAATAGTAGGGGTTTTGAATAATTATTGCTTACTGGCAGCACCTGGTCTGGGTTGAAATTCTCAGCGCCAAGTGCACTTTAGGGAGCTTCTCAGTTAAGCTAGCTGCTTTGTAACTTGGGACACAGCATCTCCGGGAACAAGATTAACTGTAAAGACACAGCAAATGCTTTTTCTGCATTTGTTGTATCCTTGTACAGGGGTCTGCATCTTTATTCATCTACACTAAATGAAAGCTTTGTGATTGTTGCTGCTTCAGTGTTGCAGAAGTCTGGCTGTAAGATTGCACTTTTTCGAAATTTCTCGTGCAATGAAACTTCTAAAGCAATTTCACTTACACATACTCACTGTCTTTACTTCACAAGACATTCCAGGGTTAGTACATAGAACAAGCTTTTGACAGGCATATATATAATAATTAGGGTTCAGCATTCTTGGTTTTTATTTTCCTCGAACGTGTTACACTTTTTTTCCTTTCTTTTCTGCCCAATAATAGTACATTTTTATTACTATATTTTTCCATGTGAACTTAACCAGTGCCTCCGGTTAATAATTTTTCAGACTGAGATTACCAGCTTCTTTGTCAGTGAATATGTTCACTAATTTTATTGATGTTGAAATGTTCATTATGGCTGTAAATCCTGCACTTTTCTCACTGTAGTTGCATATAACTAACGTTGCTTAAATTAAATATAATCCAAGAAAAATAACGCTAAAATCGATAGTGCACTGCTTGGCACCTTCTTGCTTGCCCGGTTTTTCTGAAGTTTTGATTACTAATGATAGGTCACATCACATTCCTGCTAGTGAGGTGTACATGAGATGACAGTTTTTTCATTTTAGCTGGACAAACTTAATAAGCGGAGGTGCTGTGTATTTTATTGAATGATGTGGACCAAAGTAAAAAGCCTTTCTGGGAAATGTGAGTGAAAACAATTGCAGTGGTGTGTGCAAAATCGGCATTTAAATTTGCTGGCATAAAAACAAAGCTCATAATGCTATTTCCTGCGATGCTTTCTTTCATTCTGGTGTGCGCCAACGTTAGAGGCTTCTGGCCTGAACAATTGCTCTGTTACTTGTGTTAAATTGTTTCCTGACTGAAATGGACTTTCATTTTGATAACGTCTGCTCTCATGGATACACTGTTTTTGCTTGCCGAAGCCATTTCTACAATCTTTGTTCTGTTGCCAGGAGCCCCCTTGGAGTGGTGTACCAAACCGAGAGTACAACTTCCAAGTGCTCAAGGGAGGCGTCATTGTGTCAAACTTTCCACTGGACAAGCCGTACCTTGTCATTGGTCGAAAAGACGACTGTGACATCGTTCTGGAGCACCCATCCATATCACGCTACCATGCCGTGGTGCAGTTCAGGACTGGGGAACCAGGCACATCAGGTTTGTAGTGGATCCATCTCTGTGTTAATGCCGCCACATGTTTTCTTTTCTTTTGCGCTTATGTTATTTCTTCAGTGCTGTCAGTGTTATCATGTTTCTGTCCTTTTGCAAAACATGCTTGAAAAAATTTGTGGAAAGGCAGGTCTGCCTAATCAAATTAAAAGAAACACATGTGGCAAGTTTCCAAAATATTGCAGCCACCACCCGTTTGTCTAGAATGCTCTTCGCTGCACGTAAATAGGGGCCAGTTGTGAGCTGTGTTTAGGTAAAATGACCGCCAGCTGTCCTTGACTATTACTACTGCGATGTTGTGCTTCTTTTGCTCGTGCAGGTTCACCCAGTAGAGAGTGTAAGTTTCTTCAGTTGATTGTCGCCTGCCTGCCTGCTTGCACTTATCACTTGCATACAGCAACATCTCCATGCCAGGATGCTGTCTAAAATATAGAAGTACATCAAAACGCAGAGCCAGGCCAGTCTCCTGGCACAGAGCTGGGTAGAGACATGAAAGTTGTTCAGCTAGTGGTTGCTAGCCGGCCTGCAGCCCTGTTCCTCAGATCTGCTGCCGAGTAACAGGCAGTCTTCGTAACCTCGAAAGAAATATGATTTTTGCTATGTTTTAGCATTTAATTGGGTGAATACTTGATATTTTGTGTATCAATAGACTATTTCATGTCAGACTGACGTACATGTGTTTGTATTAATACCTATACGTTGAGGCTTTTTGATAAAATTCTTAGCCTCTAAACCGCCTTATGTGTGAGGTTGATTGGTTCAGTTAATGTTTCAGTGTGGTGCCAGCGGCCCCCAATTTCCAGTGATCCACTTTTTAAATGACAGTGCAGATTGTAGCGTCTAATAAACTTTGCCAGGTGAGATGGTCTTGAAATTGCGCCTTTGATCGTCATTGTCATCAATGAGTCATCAAGAAAACGAAGCGCCACCTCCACATCTGGTGGAGAGCAGTTGGGGAACATGCCAGCAAGAAATGTTTATCACAGTTTAACACTGTATTATACATTTTTGTAGGTTTGATTAGAAATGAACTTTCTGAGTCGTTCGCAGTCATAAACAAATTTTCTTGCATGATGAAAATCGAGATGTGCTCAATTATTTGGACATCATAGCGCTGCTGTAACTAGCCCCCATATAGTATGTAATGGATAATGACAATCGAAATTTTGGTCATCCTACAGTACACTGTTCAACCTTTTCGACTGCGCTTGCATGGTGGCATGATAACTCTGGTGCCACTGCAATTAGAAAACGCAAAGTTTTTGTTTTGCTACATTGGCAGTGGCCCCATTGAAGTTGAAAGTAGTCACCAGCCATGTGAACGGGACAAGCCAAGCTGCCAATCTGGGGCTGTTGAGCCTGCACAATTGCAAAAGCATGCTGTTTGCGTCTTAAGCATGCAAAGCTTTTTGCTTGACATGATGAAATAGCGACAAGGTCTAAGGCAACTTTGTTGCATTCTGTTAACAAATTTTTGTTACTCAGAATCATCAGCTAGCTCCTACCTTGCTGTTGGCTCACACGGACTGCGCTGAAGTGAGAAAAGTGCCGCACAATGAGAGCTGTGAATCTGCAGTCGTTCTTCAAGTGCAAAGGGGGCAACCTCTGCTCATGTTGCCGGGACATGCAGATTCAGTGCTAGCTCTAACCATGCGTTTCCCTCTCTATAACAACGGCATTGCACGGACCAAAATACAGACTGACGTGGTTGCATGCAGACATGTTCTCACTCCGCTGCCTTCACTTGCCTTCCTTTCCGCTTGCAGAACAAAAGCATTTTTACGTTTTACAGTGAAGCCATTAGTGGGGGGTGCAAGTGCTTAAAAACATTTTTTTTTCCGAATTTTTCCAGTGCCCAGAAAGGGCTATTCACTGAGTTTATATTTGGAGGGATGGGAGCAGCATACATGCTTATGGAGATTCGCAGGAATATCTTAAAACTGTGCTGATTAATTAGGGGCTAAATGAAAATTGCTGAATTTTCTCCCTGTTCAGAAGTTTTGTATGAAATACTGAAAGTTTGTCCATTGTGCTGGGAGAAGCAAAGGTGGCAGGTGTTTTGTATAGTATTTGGAGACAATGGCAGCCATGTCATGAGGAATGTGCATGCAAAGTTTGAAGTGTATAGGTTATTTAGTAGCTTTGTAAATAATTTTAGATTACTAAATGATTGTGTTCTTCCAGTTTAGGGGTGTTGTATGAAGTTCACACTTTGTGTGGTGTCCTTGTAGAACTAAATGTATCATCAATATTCAATTTGCACAGGGATGGGGGGACATGTTGTTGGCGATGTATGATTGAAGTTTTAGTTGTGTAGTTTTGTTACAGTCATAGTTGAAAATTATTGATTAAGCTGCTCTGGTGGCTCAGTGGCTATGGCATTTTGCTACTGAATGCAACGTTTGTGGTCTTGAAACTTGGCCGCAGCAGCCACACTGAATGGCGGTTGGAATGCAAGGAGACTCGTGTACTTGGAGGTCTGCATTAAAGGGCCCCTTACCAGGTCTGCCAATTTTTGAGCTCACAAGCGCAGTTCATACAATGCATGCTAACAATCGTGTCTGCTAAGCATTACAACCCTACGCGCCATGGAAAGAGCTTAAATTTCAAACCAAATGGTGATTGCCCTTCTCCTCGTGGGCTCCGCACTTCCAGCTGGAGATTCTATGTCAATTGCTTAAGTGCACTTACGTACATAGCAGTGCTGTGACATCACTCACAGTGAAACGTGACTCCTCTCGCATCTGCCTCAGTGCTCGTGATTGTGGCACTGACTTATACTGTTCAGGTGTTCTCGTGCAGAGCGCGCAAAATCATCGGCTGTGCAAAACGATAAAAACGCAACAGCTCGCGGACATGACCGTCACTGAAAGTGTAGCAATGATGATTACGATACTCTCTAATGTGAAATTTGAGCGTAGCTCTATACGTGTTTTCATTTTGGGATATATTGAGGCATCACACTGATCACCGCACTGACTGGCATAGCCTACTACATGCGGTGCTATATATAGACTGGCCACACAGTTGCCGCTTCCCAGCAACTGCAGCTTATGCAACCGTAGTCTTTACCGGGAAGTGCTTGTGGTGAATGCTATGTGTGAAGGTGAGCTTTCTGGTATTTTTTTTTCCTTTTCCCCGCACGGCCAGTGCCACCACTGCCACAGATGCATAAAAGCGAGCGCCTTGTGGTGGTGCTTCAAGATGGTTTCCTCCACTTTTCTCCTCATGTTCTCTTCGCTCTCGTCGTATTTCATCCCCCACTGGGCTCTGCGCTTGCTCTTTCATCCTTTGCTGTGCTCGCTCACTCGGTTACGTCGAGGTACAACGCCTAGGCACGCTGACGCTCAATGCAGGAACGGGCACCTAACATCTCCGCTCTAAAAAACGGAGGCAGGACTTGTGATGTAATAGTCACGCAATCCTCCGGCTTCAGTATAGGAGAAAGCAGGAAAGGAATTTTGCTTGCAGAGGCTAGACAAGAGCAAGTGGAGAGAGCGTTCATGTTGGCGATGATGTTTGCCTCCTGAAATCATGGCTGCGCGGCACTTCAAATATTTTTATCGCTGCTGTTAATGAACCAATTTGAATAATTCTTGCGATAGTGCACTCCTTAGAGGGCACTTAACAACTTCCAGTGCATAACCAAAATTTGCTATGTGCAACTTCGTCAAGAATTAACTCAGTATCCCCCATTACGAGCTTCTGTCATAGCTCCGGTGTAGTTTTGGGATGTTGCACCATATAAACCCCATGATGAACAAGTGACACTTTTGTGTTAAATGAAGGTATAGTACTGTAAGCATAAATTCAAATGCGAATGGTTCCGAAACTATGCCAATGCGAAGTTCCATTCCCACTTTCAACTGCCTTTTCAACAGTGGCCTAATTCTCACTAGGAAATGGACATGTGGGACTACTTCATGCCTAAAAAATGGATATACAGAGTGATTACATGTTGCACTTGCATGTAATTACAAGTAACATGAGCTCTGATAACTTATATTCTCTTGACATTGAACGCTGATGGTACCTGCATTCACAGATGTTTGACTTTGAAAGCCTTTATTCTGTGTTGACAGTCTTGAGCCACTTTTAGGGCACTCACAGTTTCATCTTGCTTACTTCTCAGGTTTCTACCTATATGACCTTGACAGCACACACGGCACATCTGTGAACAAGCTTCAAGTGCGAGCACGTTCCTACAAGCGGCTCAGAGTTGGGTACTTGGTCAAGTTTGGTGGCAGCTCACGAAACTTCATACTCGAGGTGCGAGAATAGCTATCTCATAATTTATGAGTGACACAGTGGATTTTCTAGTGCTGTGTTAGTGCTTTGCAGTGATGCTGCTCAATTAATTGCAGAGAACTTTTGAAAACTAGTTTGGTTCCTGTGGTAAGCGTAATAGCCATATGACAATTCTCCCTTCTGCAAAGGGAGAATTGTCACCTATACAACTGCTTCAACTTCTTGTACCTTCGTTGTGCAACAATTTTCCCTTTCATTTTGTCAACGGCGGTTGTATTCTTGGGCAATCACTTTTAGAGACACTATCACTTTTGCAAGATTTTGTGTGACTTGGCATAGACATGTCAGAGTACTATATGACCAGAAACCTTTCTGATGCTCTTCCAAGCTAGTTCTCTTTGCACAGTGCCTGGAATGCTGGCTGGGGTATACTTGCTGTATTTCAGGGCTGAGTCACACGAAATCTCTTGAAAGAGATATCTTCGAAAGTGAATAGTATTGCTTTTGTTGAATGTTGCATCTTGTCTGTTCCAGGGACCAGACGACGACCAGGAAGATGAGTCTGACCTCACGGTGTCAGAAATAAAGCAACTGCGCAAGAAGCAAGAAGAGGAAGCTCGACAGAAGGAAGCTGAAGCCAAGGCTAAAGCTGAAGCTGACAAGACCAAGGAAGAGGAAGGTGGTGTTGACTGGGGCTTGGGTATGTAGCACCATTGCACATCTGAAGTTGAGTGAAAAATTGTGCAAGAGGAGCACATTTTGGGAATTTCCTGCCATCAGGGACAAATGTTTGTAAGCCACAGGAGTACAGAAAAACAAGAAGAAGAAAACGACACTTAGATGTCTTATGTCCTGGATGTTATTGAAACCTAGCTGCACAGTTGGCGTCGTGACGACCTCCACTCATCATGAGCGATCACCACTTCTTGGCTGGTGACGAGACCACTTCGTCATGGGTATTTTGCCACTATAGTGACACCCTGATATAACAAAAACATTAGAACAGACAATTTGCTTCATTTTATGGAAACATTGTTATATTGGAAGTCAACCTTTTATGCAAATAAGTGCAGTCCCAGATGTATATTTCTTGTACGTAAAGGGCAACAAAATTTTCCGAATCGTTGGGCAATCGGAAAAAGCAAATTTGAATGAGAAGAGAAATCATATTGTTAAATTTGAGAGTTAGCGACGAAGTATATGGTTTCAAGCCGTGTCGACGATATCTTCAGATATCTTCACCAGCATTAATTGCGTGGGAAGGTGGCGCACGAAGCCACACTATTTCAGCTTGCCCAGCCTTGCACATGCGGCAGATTACCTCTAAAACAGGGCGCGCGGGCTGTGCATGTGCTCAGCCCCGCTGTCAGCCATGTGCAGCCACGGCAGCGCCAGAAAAAGGAAACGCACGCCAACCGGCCCCCCACTGCCTCCTCCAGCTTCCCTACCTGCCCTCGCGTGCTCTTGACTGAATCACCCCGAGCTCAATCCCCCCTCACCCCCCTTGGTCCCCTTGCGGGAAGATGGCACTCATCAAGCCAGTACTCTTCTCGGCTAACCCTCATATGCTTTCACTCGCACCTAAAGCATACAGCGCATAGGGCGTGATAGGATCTTGTCGCGTTTGCAGTTTTTACGGAACATGGCGTTGCTTTGCTTCGGCGGTCACTGGGCGTGCGATGTGAGAGTTGCATGCGCAAGCAGCCCCATGTAATTCATTCGTGTAACTATCTGCATCCGCGAAAGCTTCCATTTATTGTCTTGGTATTCCTTCGCGACGGTAGTTAAATTTTCGTTATATATAGAAATTGTGTGTGAACACACTTCGTTATATTGAGGCTAAAAATATGTCGTGCTGTATGGAGGAGAAGTCATAAAAAGTTAAATGCTTCATTATATTGAGAATTCCCTTGTATTGAAGTTCGATATATTAAGGTTTAACTATCTTAATGGCTTCTTGCGTGCAGAGAAAACAATGTTTTTTTTTTTCACGACATGTATAGCGGTAGACATCGTATTATCATTGCTTTTATTTAACTTTATTTTCTACACCATTTGGAGTCATAGTTCTGTGTCCTAATCATGTTACACATTTAGACACTAGAGCACCTGCTGTTAGACTGTCCAACTTTAAACAGTTGGACATTAGTTGGAACAGTAAATCTTCCTCTAACAGCACTTGATGATTTCTTGTTTTCAAAAAGTTGTGCTTCAGCTCAGTATGAAGCTCACAAAGATGTGCTAGAATTCTTGTCAACCACGGAAATAGGCTCTCGTCTATATTGCTCGTACTCTGCGTGCGACTGTGTGACGTGTTTGTGGTATGCCCCCTTCATCTCTCCTTTTTCTTCCTTTATCTCTCTCACCTTCTCTTTTCCTTTTTTTTTCTCCTCTTCAAGCATGATGTCCCTTTTTAGGAGACGATTGCTAGCCCCTTCCTCTGTGGTGTTCATATACGTTTACATGATTAATAGTAATAATAGGCATGTTAAATTGTAAAATTTAGCCATTCTACTTATTTTGAAAGAGAGGCCTTAAGGAGCTAATGGGAAGTCTAAACTCTTGCCCTCTGTGATATACATGTGAAATGTAAAACTGCTCTCCTTAGGCTACGACAGAGCCACTTTGAAAGGAAGTTGGTGGGCTTAAAATTGAGTGCTAATTACGAGCTTCCAGTTGACATTCAGAGGAAGAAGTGGAATTGAGCAGGCCATGTAATGCCTAGCACAGATTGCATAGTCCATTAGAGTCAGTGTGGATGTCAAGGGAAGAGAAGTGCAATCGAGGACAGCACAAGATTAGTACGTGGTGTGATGAAACGAGGAAATTTGCATGCACCACATGGGATCAGCTGGTGCAAGATTGCTGGAGGGGCCTTAGTCCTGCAGATGGGCATAAAATGAACTGATGGTGATGAATGGAAGACACTAAATATTGTTTTTCACTCTTTACTGTGATGAGTTGTCAGTACTGCATTATTTAGTTAGGTGAAACAGTTGAGCTGCATGTTTTGTAAATTCCTCGATACTTGCATCACCGAGTGATTAGCTGTCAAATGAAAATATGCTTTGCATATATGTCCGATTATGAAAATCTCAAGTACTCTTCTATTGTGGCCTTACAGGAGATGATGCGGAAGATGAAGATCCCTCGTCTGAGAACCCATTTGCAGTGGCAGGTAACAACGAAGACCTGTACATAGATGACCCCAAGAAGACTCTTCGAGGCTGGTTTGAACGCGAAGGTGAGATTGCTGTTGACAACATCCATGATGTGCTTTGAGTGCATTTTGGCTTCATAATCTAGACGGTGTCTGAGAAGTAGAGGTGTACGAATATTTGAAACTTTTAATAGTCAATTCGAAATACACGTTTACTATACAAAATATTCGAACCCCCTAAAATTGCTGTTGTTGGTTCATTAAGTCAGCTTTGTCGTTGTACACTGTGTTATGTGGCGAAGCATACAAAATTACGGTGAAGCGTATAAAAAGTAAAATGGAGGCAACGTCACCAAGATGCTTCAGCGAAAAACTGGGTTAAACAACCTGGCTTTAGAAGGAGCAAAGAATGTTCCAGCACCGAAGAACTAGATGTCCTCAACATCGAAAGCTCCTAAAGAGGCACCTTCCATGTCAGCACTGTGGAAAGGCTTTGATAAGCTCACCAATCAGCACCAATTTTCACTGCCACAAGCACAAGTTGAAAGATGCGTGCATGATGAAATTTTGATGTGAAAAAGAAGATTCATGTGAGTGCTGGTGCCCACTGTTGGCTTGGCTTTTGAAAAGATACCGGCCAACACCAGGCACTAGTGTGTGCAGCGAGCGGCTCTGAAGGAATTGCAACATGCAGGGGGGCGCCGCTGCTCCCCAAACATGTTGAACAGCTATCCATTCTTCATGACAACATTAAATAACTGCAGTTGCGACAATGCGAAGCAGAAGCATTGTACTAGAAAATAGTGATCTTTGAGACTGAACCGAATATGAATAGAATAGTGCCAGAGGCCAATTGAATTGAAGCGAATAGTTTTCAAATAGTATTTGAATAATGAGCAGTTGTTACCACAAATAATATAAGACGATGTTCGCGTCCTAGTATTCTTAAAGTTGGCAAATTTCTGTCATTACGTAGTACATTATGAAGCGTTGTTTATTGAAAGCACGAAGGGAGCATTAGGAGCAAACAAGTAGTTTATTCGCATTTACAGGACTCTTTAGAGAGTGCAAATGACTGCTGTAAATGTAGCCTGTAAAGTATAGCTGCCTATAAAATGACATATCCGGGGGGGGGGGGGGGGGAGGTGTATTTTGTAAGTCTCCACCTATTGGACATGTCCATTTCGTTTGCTGCTGAAGCTCTAATTGGCTGGGCTGGGTTACGTGTCGGGAGGCTACAGGCAACCCCAGCTAATTATTAATTAGCACTTCAGCAGCAGGCAAAATGGACATGTCCACTAGGTGGAGACTTACAAAATACACTCCCCCCCCCCCCCCCCCCCTCACACACACATCCTGCTCTACTATGCAAGTCGTCATTTTATGTCTATACTATGCCCGCAGGGGGTCAAAACTTACCGTTTTGCTCCTCTTTCATGTTTAATTGGGTGCAGTTGACATGTTGAAATATTCAAAATGTATTCGAAAAATATTTGCATTTGTGAATAGTGACTATTCGGTTTGAAGACTGAATCAAATAGGACCTATTCAATTCGTTATTCAAAAGTTTTGAATATTTGCACAGCCCTACTAGAGAATCTTGTTCATCACAAAGCCTAATAATTCTGTACATTTTCTGTGTTATAAACATGCTTTTTTTTCGTACCTGTGTTTGTTGAAAAACCAAAAAACATTTTATCTACACATAGTTATTATTGCCCAAATTTGCTTAGAAATTGAAAATGTGATATTCTGACACCCCTACTGAGAAGCCAGAGTTTGTATTGTAATCAGTATGTAAATATTAAAAAGAACTATAGAAAAAGGCGTCTGTACATATGCAGTAGAACTGCTGTAGAACATATTTCGCATGACCGCAAGAAAGTGAAAGTAGTAGCCACAAAATTTTCTATGTCAGCCTGTTGAATAATACTTCAAGTGTCAGGACAGCAGGCTTCAATGACGTTATAGCCAGGAAAACAAAGTAGCAAGACACATACTGGTGACATTCTACTCTAGAGTTTGGTTTTGTGCTGAGCTGGTACAACCTGTGGTGACACCGAATCTGATCATTATGATTATTACAACATTGCATGGGGCTGTGATAAGTAGACTTCACTGCATTGTTCTACAGTCGCATCTCGATAATTCAGCCTCGAAGGGGCCCAAAATTTTGTCAGAATTGAAATTGTCAGAAATTCAAATTGAATTGAATTGTCAGAACAAATGAAAGGAAGCTCATTAAATGAAGGAGTTGCGTGCAGCGCTGCATTTGGTGGCGCGTGTGCACTGAGCTAACACATGAATAACGAGTTCTGGAAGTTCTAGAATTGTGGGAGCCACTATTTAGGCCAAATTCTCACTGCTGTGAAGCTGCTCCATAGGGAAAAATTAGCATAAAGCTACTGTTAAAGTGTTTGAATCTTTGGTGTGGGTTATACATGGCAAAATATGGGATATGGCAGCAACAGTCGGTGCATGACTGCACTGCCGGGTCGGAGGTGTTGCTGCATAAGTTGGTGCGCTGCTGAGAGCATGGTCGGTGGCCTGGCATGTTCGAATTAACCGTCACAAACGTTTATGGGTTTGAATTGCCGACTGTATTTGCGCATTGAAATACACATAATTTTGACAGGAACGCAGCCCCAGGAAAAAAAAAAAAAAAACGGAAGTTTGAATTAAGCGGGTTTGAATTAATGAGATTCCACTGTACTAAAATGCCTGGCAAGTCGCATCAACAAAATTTATTACGAAAAGCAGTTCATTCACATCATCAATGAAGACACTAAGTGCTGGTAGTTTTTCACGTAAGGTACATGTTTTTTTACTGCTTACAGCAGGAATGTAAGCATTCTGTAAAAGACAGTATTGCCAAAGGCAAGGAGAGTGTTGGGGGTGTCAGTGTTTCCACGTTTGATTCTCTTCATTTGGCCATTCTGAAGACTTGCACCTTTGCAATTCTATTTTTGTCTTTCTTTTAGGCTATGAACTACAGTACAATGTGGAAGAGAAAGGCTACAGCCACTTTGTCTGCACTGTTGAGTAAGTGTGCGTCAATGCTGCTTTTGATGTACCTGAGACAAAATGTAAAATCAAGGCAAAAGTGTTTGTTGTTTTGAGTAACATGCGTAAAAAGCTGGGAATTCTAGCCAGATGCCTCATTATTGAACAATGTGTTTGACCTTTTGTTTATTTCACCATGTTTATTTCACTTGGATAGCGGTGAGCAAAAGTATGAAGACAAATGGTGACATTAAATTTGTTTTTTTCTTAGTGGCCCGGGCATGCCAGCTGAAATCTGGTGGTACAGCTTATGTGCGGGTGCTCCATAAATGCAGTGTATCGAAGCAATTCCGCATTGTGAAGTTGTGCTAGAAGAAATTAGAATTTTGCGTTGGTGCTGTGGTCAGAACTGTTGCACGCTACTGTACATGGCTCATACTCCGCTCTACTGCTTTTATTGCTGGAATTTGCTCCTTGGCACCACACATGATAACAAAAGAATGATGGAAAACTAAATAGAATGTTAGAAAATATGGGCCCAGAGCACAAGAGTGGACGGGGACTTCTTGGAGCACTTGTGCATATTTTTCAGCGAAGATGAAACTTCATAGAAATAGAGCATGTTTCGGAAAGAAATTGCTGAATAAGTTACTGAGTTGTGGGTTCATCGAGGCACCATAGAAAATTTTCAAAATGCTGTCAGAGCCTTTGAAATGGTCCTTCAAGCAATGGAGTAAATTTCAAAATTTTCCCTGATTTCACTTAATACTTTTGCTTGAAACTTTGCACATGTACGATTACATACACTAGAGACCTGCCTTTAATGTTCAAAAATGTCAGTTCAGAGCCAAGACAGCGCAAAACAATGGGGCACGCAATGAGACAAATGAGAAAGCGCTGAGCTGCAACTAACATTCATTGCATGCTACATACACAATGTAAGTACACTGGAAGGAGAAAAACTAAAGAGGAAGGGAATATGGTCATGGTGATCACATATGATTTCATACAAAGTGCCACTTCGATTGGTGTACTATATTATATATAGTGCTACTGCTTCAATTAAACAAAAAGGATAATTGAAGGCATGTTTACACCTGATGTTTTTTTTTTCTATTTTGTAGGCCTTGTAGATTTTGTTTCACTGGAATTTGGGTTGTAATTTCACAATGTTGCACAAGCCTGCAAGGAGCATTTATTTTAATTTTTTAAACCAGCCTTATGTGTCTTTTCTGTCTACCTTGCCCAGCCTTGCTAATGGGAGTTGAGGGTTCCTGAAGCTGCCTTCTGTAATGCTTTTGTTTTGTTTCGCAACTATGCAATTTTTTTTGCAGCTTCTGCAGCATTTTTGTTATGGAAAACAATGAAAGTAAACCAATTAATTACGTGCCAGTAGCTTGACTCAATGTCATCTCCACAGGCTGCCCATTGATGCAGCAAACGGAGCCCCTGTCATTGCCGAAGCATCAGTGAAAGGCAAGAAGAAGGAGGCAGTCATTGCATGCGCGCTCGAGGCATGTCGCATTCTGGACCAGCATGGAGAGCTCCGGAAAGCCTGCCACGGTAAGTGTTCTGGCATGCCGTGCTTTGTTTGTACCGTAGTGTTCTTGCCGCAAAACTTGTGGCTGGGAAATCCGTTTCTAGTGTCTACAGGAATGGCAAGTGTGCGCACTTCAGCCAGCATGGGAATGACGGGTAGGGTACGTGGGTAAGGTACGTGAGCTTCATCCTTCTGGCTTTGAACGACATTGTAACGTGCAGGTTGATAATTCTCAGCAAAATATATTGCAACGTAAATGCAACAATGCCTAGTGATTTGTATGCGCATATGTCCTTGTGTTTTGAAAAGATAGGATATTATGCATGCGCACATGTCCTTGTATTTTGAAAAGATAAGATATGCTTGGAAATTTAGAAAGGTGCAGTGTAATAAAGGGACAGCAATGTCTGAAGCAACATGCAGGAGGATTAGGCAAGTCCATGCACTACTGATCATTCTATGGTGGCTGAGTGATTGCAACACCAGGTTTGCTCTTGTTAGCCTTAGCCGTTTTGTGGCTGGCACAAATCCAATTCAACCTTGGAAGTTATGTCAATGCAGCAAGTTATAGCAAGTTTTGTCACTCCACTGTATGAACTGGGAAGGGGGTGCCTTTGCACTGTAAGACGACAATTTGTCTAGCATGCCTCACTGATTTGTTTAATAGCTGCACCTCAAAGTAGAGTGACACATGTTATTTTTTTCAGAAAGCTGTCGTTACGCCTTATGGGACAAATCTGTATGGATCAGCGATCTTGGTGCACATTCTCTGGATAAATATCTTGAAAGTGGTGGTAGCCTGAGCACCTCTGCTAAGTAGATATGGCCTGAAGCATTGACTGGATTCAATTTTTCAGTGCCAAGGTGTCCCCTAAAGCTACCAATTATATAAAGTTTGTTAGTGAATTTAGTTAATTGAAGATTCAATCAGTGATTGTTGCACAGTTTCTGGTGCTCACTGGCATAAATATTGGTTGTGTTGCAAAAAAACAAAAACAAACAAACCTTGCCTTCACTGCACTGTTACAGAGTTACAGTGGAACATCCACTACTAGCATCAAGTCAATAACCAAGCATACACTTAATGACCTATAACACGAATTTAAAATCTGTCTGCTTGTATCACTTTGTATGTATGTGTTGTGTGTGTTTTGTTCTTTGGACCTGTGCGCTTACCGTAAATGTGCAAACAAGCATTCAAAAAGTGGCACTTTTGCCTCCTTACAGGGTATGAAGTGATATGGCAGTTTTAATTTACTTTGGGCTGTGATATTTTGCACTCTAGAAGCTGCACCTTTGTGGCTGCCTTTGCTCTTGAGTGGGTAAGTTATGTTGTTACACTGAATGTTTCTACGCTAAAACAAATGCTGCACAAGGTCAAAGTGCACTGGTGCAGGTGCTTTAATTATTGGTGCATACAGGGCGTCCTATTCACAGCTTTGTGCAATGGATTGCACAGCACTCATATTATCTGTAGATCCTTATGATATAGTACTCCAATTCCAAAGGTAACGTGTGAGCATATGTATTAGTCCCTCAAATAAGACTATTAATGGATCATGAAACGATTTTGATGATTTTGTAAAAATGTACCGAGTCGTTAGGGTAGGTCCTTCTGATAATTAAGTGACACATTTAAGATCCGCGTAAAGTGTGCAATTTAGTGTTAGGTTTTAAAGGTGTGCATCGCTACTAATCACAGTGGCACCACTTCCCTGAGTTTTCAGCTGCACTGCTGCAATCTATGTAGTTGGCATACGTGACATCAGTTGGGCAAGCTATCTGATTGGCTACCCAGGTTGCATCATTGATAGTTTTCCTAACTTTATGGTGAACAAATGTTGTAATATTGGCTGTTTTGTTTCTATAGAATAAAGTAACAGAAAGGGATTACATAGCGACAATTCATCACTATGCACAAGCACTTTCGGCACACAGCAAGCAACGTCTGCGTGTGTTACATCATGTTCCATGTTGAGGTTCCTTTCATGAGGACCATGAATTGGCCTTCTTGCGATGTGGGCTGCAAACGTAGCGATTGGTGACATGTCAAGCTGCGGCATGTCCAGCTTCGACAGGTAACAGACGAGCGGAGGGGCTTAAGTGCATCTAGCTGTTGGTATCGCATCGGCGCCAGGATCTGCACATTTGTGGCCGTCACTTCATGCCGGAGGATTACTACCACAGTAGAGAGTTTTATTGTGTCCAGTATTCTGGTAAACACAGGTGGACTGGGCATTTTGCTGGATGGGCGGGTGCACAAACGGGAACGGCCTGCACGGTGCAGCCACGTGGTGGCAGAGAGCGCAGTGAGACAAATACAGAGCTAATATAGCAGTAACCAAGGGTATCATGTTTCTGCTGGTGTAAATTCTCGTCATCAGCATAACTGTGAATGCGTCTTTTTAAATGTTTAAAATGTTTTACACTTGGTTACGGCAACATTAACTCTGTGTTTGGCTGATTAAACTCGGCCACCAGGTGGCTGCACCGTGCAGGTAGCTGATGTTTGTGCTAAAGCCCATTCATCACAGTGGTAGTAGAACGGAGGTGCTTTAGTTTATGCCTCCGCCCATCTGTCAAAACGCCCAGCTCGCCTGCGTTTAACGGACTACTGGGCACGCTCGGTGCTGTAGCAGAACGCTCGCAATGCATGCCGCTTAGATAGCTCTCGCTGGGGATTGATGGCCAGGCAGCTAGCGGAGAGGTTGTTGAGGCTCCAAGGCAAACGGAGGTAGACAACATGACGTCACATCATGATGCAGAGCCAGTGAAGGTGGAGCTTAGGCCTGGTCATTTGGCGAACGAGTTGAGGTGAGAAAGCATGGCTAGGGAGGAGGGTAACTCGTAATCGTCCATAGCTCTCTTAACATGAGATGCTTCACTTAAATTGTGGTGTGAATGTTTTACTGTAGCTGTACCCAAAGCGCCTACAAAATTTGTCTATGCCATTTCAGGGATCCTTGAATTTCTTTAACACACAATTGAGCTACCCTGATGATAGTAATGAGCACAATAGAGATGTATAATTAATTACATACAATGCATGTATTTCTCCTTCTATCATCTGACGGTGTTTGCATGGGGCAACTGCTGATATGAATGGTTTCAGACCACATGGTATGCACAGCCTAAAGTAAGGTAAGAAAATACTATAGAGGAATGAATCAGTGAAAAAAGCTTGGGCAGAAAGCATCGGGGAATGATTATTACAGTAAAGCAACATCTTTGTGTTATAAACTTGCAGAGGTGTCCAGTTGTGTGTCACATGATCTTGTGTGCGATGACAGGATGATGGCAATGGCATAAGGATGATGGAATGATGACGATAGAGATGACAGCTTGACAATGAACCTGTAAGTTATTCTAGATTCCAGAAATCGCTTGGTCTGGATTCATCAGGCAGTCTCCCATGTTGGGGAAGTAGGCAAAGAAAGTGATTGTTTTAATAAAATTTACTTAATATAGAGGATGGTATGATGGTGGACATAGCCGATGCACTGACTGTGTGACAAATAGATGACTGTTTGTGTTTTGATTGGTTTATTCTGACCAGTGTTTTCTTTCATTCACCTGTTTATGCTTGCACATTCCTTCCATTTGTTGCAGAGGCCCGTAAGCGGAAAGAGAAAAACTGGGAAGAGAATGACTTTTACGACAGTGATGAGGACACCTTCCTGGACCGGACGGGCACCATTGAGAAGAAGCGCGAGATGCGGAAGAAGATGGCGCGCAAAGAGGCTACAGAGGTCGACACATATGACACCCTGGTGAGATAAGTTTCACATGAGGTGTACCATCTGGTTTGTGGTGACAGTGTTTTGGGAAACAGGTGTGTTTTTATTTTCACTTATCAAGATTGGCGAGACTCATTGGGTGGAGACGTAGAGCAGAGAACTGAGCAGTTAAATGTTGCCACACACAGTAGCTTCACTTTTTTTGTCAATGATTGCTTTGGCAGAATTGCCATTATCATGTCATCGTTCTTATACAAAACAGACTTGCTTGTCTCATGACCAGAATCCCATCTACAAGGCCAGAATTTTTGTGTGCATACATTGGGATTTCCAATCTCCACATTCTGTCTTCTCTCTCCCAACATGCACAACTCCCTCTCTTGGTGTGTGAGCTTCGACCTGTCATGATTTGCTGAGCACTCGTTCACATCTGCTTGCAGGTGGAGAAGTTGCGGATCATTGAGGAGCAGATTGGACAAGTCCAGGCCAAGCTGGAGGAGAGCAAGAGGGCATGTGAGTAGCACCTTGCTAAACAGCTGGCAAGTGAGTTTTCAGTCCTGCTTGGTTATTTAAGCATGCACAACACAGTAACAATGCTTAATGGGGACTGAAATGTGATCCATGCTGTCATAGATTTTGGAGCCATGAATGAAGCTTCAAAATAATCAGGTTATTGTTCTTATCGTCACTTCTGTTGGGGAGGCGATTCTTCGTTTCCAAGTGCCTTTTGGTTGCTAAAGGGGTTTTCATCAACCCAGCTTTGAAGCATAACTTTCTGTTGTTGAATCGTCTAACCACCATCCTGAGCAGCAAAGCTCTCCATCCAATATTGTAGTTGTGTGATGCAGTAATGGAGAAAATGAGAAGCTTACAGTGTTACAGTGAACATGTATAATTACTCAAACTAGACTCATAGTGTTGGCTTTCCACAGCTGTTTCTAGGTGTCTTGTTGGGGGTTGGCAAGCCAGGTGTTTTGCGAGTGTGAACAGGTTTGTTGATACATACTTCGCAAGTTTGGTGTTTCTGTGAGCATTTTTGACCGAACTAGACGTACCAAAGGAGCTTTGCTGTGGCAGTTCATCAGAGTAGATATGCTCGTCATGGATTTGGTTACACTCTCTTCACCATAACCAAAGTATTTCTGTCGGGGGAAAAAAGAAAGATATGTTCCCTATACAGTCGGAACCTCTTATAACGATACCGCTTTTTCCTTCACCGTCAACTTTTGTATGTTTCTTATGGTGCAATCATAGTTTCACACAATAATTACTAGAGGGAACTCTGGCGCTAGTGTCTATGGGAGCTGCAATGGGAATTATGGGAAGTACATGGATTTGTTTAAACTTCGTCCTTCCGACTTCAAACGGCATTGGGACTTTGTAAGCCCGTCATTTTTCACAAGGTAATGGGTAGTAAATAATTAAATAAACATTATTAAAATTGTACGACTCTAGGATTCGAACGCAGAGCCTCTAGCACATATGCTCAATATTGAAACCATTAGGCCACAGACGCATGCTTTGACAAGCGACATAGAACACCTGGCAGATGATTCAGTCCCTCTGGGGCTTCGTTTTTGTGAGGAAACTTCTACTGCACTACGTGGAAAAGGATGTCAACTACCTTCCCGTAAAGCAAGCAAGCCAAGCCATGCATAGGCTCTGGCATGGAGCTCTATTATCGGTAACTTTCGGTGATATTATTCGGCACTGAACAGATTGGCGTCTTTGAGCAACAGCGTTCTTGCAGTGCTAAGCATGTCACTTGGTGCTAGAAACGCTGTTGCCCGTCTGGGTGGAAGTTGTCCGTAGACGCCCATGTGTCTGGTGCTGAGATGTGTAACCTTGTGAAAGTGACCATATCACCAACAGACGCCTGTACCATTGACAGACCAAGAATACCAAGAATACGGGCATTTTCCGGCAAATGTCCAGATCCTCATGTGATGCATGCTGCGTGGTACCGAAGTGTGCTTGATTCAGGGAACGCATTCTGTTTAATGGACAATTGCTTCCGGTGACACAGTATGGTCTTGGTTCTGAATCGTGGCCGCTGGCGTGGCAGCCCGCGCAGCGGCCACCATCTCAAGCGCTATAAAAGAAATCCACGTCGGTGGTATATGGACGTCACTTAAGCTGGGCTTTGTTTTCATCGCACACCTAGCCACAGTGTGTGCACGCACTTTGCATGGTCCGCAAATCGTCATCAGTACAAGTTGATGGCAGTGCGGCTGTGCCATTTGAAACGGACAATTGGCGAATAAGCTGGTGGCCACGACATGTTTCTGGTGCCAGCGATTGCCTCCAGCGCTTTGCCGATTTTGTAAACAAAAATGGTAGTGGCCCTGCAAGCGCAGTGTGGTGGTATTTTACACAATTTAAGCAGCAGGAAAGGTGTTCGAGCACTTTTTTGGCCCGACGAAAACCGACACCGACGAAAAGCTATTTACAAGTATATTTACAAGGCAATACGCCGCAGTTGGCCAAGAGGCAACAGCCCGCGTTAACTTCCAATCGTCGTCGTCGTCTTACTGCTCGGCTCTTCGTCATTGGAAATACTATCCCGTAGCAATATGGAGACTAACATTCTGCCAAATTTTGTTAATGCGGGATTGTAGTTTAGTGGTTGAGAGATACGAAATGCATTGACTACTATGGGTGTTGGCCGGGAATATGAAATTATATTTTTTTTGTGGTTACAATTTTAATGTCTTGGGCTTTCATTATCATGGGGTTCAGCTATGTTTATTACGTGATGATATTGATGAAAAACATTTTAGATCTACCTCGTTACATGCGATAGTTCACTGTATACCTACATTTGTTATATCAGAGTTTGACTGTATATTGTAGCACTGACCTGACTAGTTCGCTACTGCCCGTGTTAGCCAAATGAAGTATTTCTGAGTTGCATAAGACAGTGAATAGTGCAACAGTCATTTGGAATGATGAGCATGCATGTTGGGATGAGAAACTTACGTCTGCTGAGAATAATCAAAGCTGTGCCAATTGAGCTTTGGCTGCCCATTTGTCAATATCTACACCATGGACTCTCCCACGGTGTCCATCTCTGGCGAGCCCACCTGGGTAGTCCTGTGCACTGCATGCTCCTCTCCCGTTGTGTTTGGGAGAGGAGCACTTGAGTGTAAGGGTAAAAGCAGTGTTTTGTGGAGAGCAGCAGCAATTATCCTGCTCTCCCGAGTCTGCCAAGTGACCTTGAGAAAGCACTGCCGAGGATGAGTCCTTGAAGTACTGTGTATATCTGGTTGAGCATGGCCTATTCGTGGCCATTGTCGGCCCCAGTCTCTCATCTAATCCTTACATGCTCTAGGTATTGGTACAGAATATACGAGAACATCACTTATGCATTGTTACCAGAGTCTAGTGGAACACTGACGGGTAGCTTGGTGGTACCGCAGCTGTGGAACCACGCTTCTGGGAATGACTTTGCAGCTTGAATCCCTTGCTCCAGTTATGTTAAAGCTTGAATAGAAGAGAGTAATGGCCATTTACCAAGTTTTCGGTGCATGCTATAGTAACTTGGGTGGTAAAAATGATTCCAATGCCCTCTTCTGTGCCATCACACGTCTTCCAGGTGTACATTTGATATGAAAAATGTCGTAATTCATAAGGCACAGCTGCAGCTTGTTGTGGGCCCCAAACTTAATGTTCCAGCCAGGGTTTTATGCCAGTGCCATAGGCACTTGCGAATGTGAAAATGCACATGCACATTGTAGTTGTGTCTACTCATTACTGGTTCAGTTTACCATAAGTTTAGTAAAGGAAAAGAAACATTGCCTGATAATAGGTATCATCCTTGTGATGGCTGTGCAGCTGAGCGGGCTGAGAATGAAGCCGACGACTCGCTTGAGGCATTCATGAGTGCACTCAAGTCTCGCTCGCTGGAGGACAAGACACAAAGGTCGAGGTGGCGACAGGAATTGGCTGGCCTGCTGCAAGAGCGGCTCAGGCTCACACGTCTGGCCAACATTGCGAAGCCCGCCCACTTGCCACCGCTTACTGGGTGAGTCGACCAGCAGCAGCAAAAAGAAAATGTAATTATGTGCACTGAGACAACACACACTGGTTGAAGTACTTGATGTGTGCATTGCTGCCCGTGTTCCTTTTGTAAGGCTACTTTAATGCTTGTTTTGTGATTAAGGAATCTTCTTGCGAAGTTGTGTATTGGGACACAAGCTACCACCAGGAAAACCTGGCTGGAATGAGCGACTCTCTATACTACAGGTTATACACAAAAATGCTTTGCTTGCTATGTTGACCATCCCGTGGCTTTTTAATTGTATTGGTTTACAAATCATATTGTTTATGCGGGCTGCACTTCATGCTACTTTCAGCAAAGCATAAGTAGAAAACTTTCATGAACTGCATGAAAATGTATGCTTTACACTAAGGGTGCTCTTTTGAATAGCACTTGGAACTTCTGGTAACGTTACATCAAAATAATGGCTGTTAAAGGTACAGTTGGGAGCAAGAATCTAAAGACCGTGGCACCAACATAAAACGTGAATGTCTTTTAGCACAGCCAAGCAACGTCACCATCTTCATCTTCAGCCTATTTTTATGTCCACTGCAGGACAAAGGCGATCTCCGCTAACCCCCGTCTTGTGCTGGCTGATTCCAAGTTATTCCTGCAGATTTTCTAACTTCATCCCATCACCTAATTCTCTGCCGTCCTCGACTGCACTTCCTGTCTCTGGGCGCTCATTCTGTAACTCGGATGGTCCACCAGTTATCTACCTTATGCATTGCATGGCCTGCCCAGCTCCGTATTTTTCTCTTGATGTCAACTGGAATATCGGCTATCCCCGTTTGCTCTTTGATCCACACCGATCTCTTCCTGTCCTTTAATGTTACGCCTAGCATTTCTCTTTTCATTGCTTGTTGAGCAGTCTTTACCTTGTTCTCAAGCTGTTTTGATAGCCCTCAAGTTTCTGCCCTATATGTTAGCATGGGTAAAACGCAGTCATTTTATACACTTTTCTTTTTAAGAATGGCAGTAAGCTGCTGGTCACGATTTGGTAATGCCTGCCATATGTGTCATGAAATGTGGAATTGCGTTAATGTGTGATGTCATTCAAACAGGCACACATTGACTCTAACCCTTGTTTTCAGCTTTTATGCCTTTGTTGCGGCATCTCTGGTTTCTGGACTTACTCTTGACTGTACATATTCTTATGTATCTATACTGGCTATTCTTTGCACTGGTGTTTGACTCTAAGAAAGTGGTGACCACTATGTAACTCAGGAAGTTATAGTTTCCCGGATGTTGGCCATGCTTGGTGTGGATTTGTTAGAGTGACAGAAGGCTCGTACACCTCCTTGAAATCCCTTGAATTTTGAAAAAGGAAATTCAAGGGCCCTTAAAACTCCTTGAAAGTGCATGTGTTCCTTGGATTCCTTTTAAAAACTGGGGTTGGGGGCAACTTTGGAACACACAATGTAACAAACTCCGCATAGGGTTTATGTCATGGACATTGTCTATCAGAAAATAATCATATGCATATTTCCCTGTCAGAGCGTCACTAAACAATTGCAGTGCGACGAGTGTACAGCCATCAACGACAGGCTTGTTTAAATCACTGTTGCCATTGTGGAGCTAGACAAACCCAGACCAAGTCTCCAAGCCGTGCCACCATTTTGTTGTTTTGCTAGTTCGTTCACATCGCAGCCTTCATGGTGTCATCTATGAGTCCTAGGCTCTAGAAATGCCTCGTGGAAAGTAAGTTTCTGTCATTTGGCTTTGACATACCGAGTATCTTTGGCTGCAGTCAGACACTACTGCCCATCATACCAGATGGTGACTGACACCATTACAGTGGGAAAGTGAACTTAGAAAAGCGACCTGGAGAGTTTGAAGCATGTGCGCAACTCAGCAGCTGCTTAGCTGAAAGAAATTGCAGCGAAGAAAAACGAGATGTCACTATTTTTTTAGGTATGTGTACGAATAAACTTTGTTTCCCCTCCTTGAAATTTGGCCTTTGGCATCCTTGAATTCGTTGAATTGTCCTTGAATTTTGAGTCATATGTTGTGCACGAACCCTGGTGACAACCACCTTCGATGAGCATACACCTATGTTCATAAAGTTGCATGCAGAAGCGAGTGGTGGCGGCAGTGAATGGCAAAAGTAGCCTAAATATTAAGAACACAGGGTAAAATGTCCGGGAACATGATTCCAATGTTGTGGCTTTCATGCATCGACTTTCATCTATTTTGAATCAACTGGACCCACATTGTGAATGCGCAGGACATGAGGGCTCTTGACTAATGCATTCCCCCATGCCGCATTTTCTTTAAGCAGAGCTTTTAGTGAACCCTTCCAGACTTTGCTGACCGTGCTGCTGCTGTCTTGCCAAATAGCTCAACACAGAACAGCAGACATATAATGATTCAGCATGTACACATAGCCATTTGTACCACCGCTACAAATGTGCTTGTCACTGGCTCTGTTCGGTAATGAATTATGCAACAAAGGAACAAATGCTGCCTGGATATCCTCACTGCAACAAACACGCGCCCTCAAGTGCATCACTGCTTTATTAAAAATTAAACTGATTTCTTTGGCTCCTTCTCCAGTTTTAAAGTGAACGCATTTTTTGGGGGCTCTTTCACCTGTTTTTGTGGTTGAACTTTCTCCGCTGAGTGCACATGCTCTCGCATATTTGAGTTGCGAAGCGAGTTCGTCACCGAATGCCAACTGGCCCTTTTAAGACGAACGTGCTGTTATGTGAGAGCTTTCCGTTGCCTGAAGGTTTAATTGCTGTGGTCGGCGGTGGCGTTGTGTCGCATTGTTTTTCGTCGCATGGGGCCGGTGTTTGCAGGGTGCATTTTTCGCTGTGGTCTCTTGCATGTCTCTCTCTGTGCCATTTCCTCTTGCTGTCTCACTGCAGCTTTGCTTAGGCTGACTCTCACTGTGATTTCTTTTTTTCTTGGCTGGAAGCTCACTTTTATCTTGCACTCACTTGCAGTGCTTTGCTAAATCCGCAAGCTAAAGGCGAGGCACAAGGATCGAAGAAAGTCCTCCCAATGACGGGATCCCTGAAGAACAGGAAGAAACTGGTGAGAGAGATTGCACACTTTGGGAGGCGGAAGGGAAGCAAATGATTGGATCTTACACGTGGTTTTATGCATGGAATTGTTACCAGAAGGTTTAAATCTGTTAAGGTACGACAGTGCAGGTTGTTGTGCAAGAAAATAGGTACTTTACAAATTCCTTGACGCGTAACTATCGGGGGAACCACTGTCTCCCATGCAAAGTCATTTGGAAAGGAGGTTGCAGCGATTGACCATCGTTGGTTGACTTGGCTGAAGAGGAGGTGTTTAAAGTGATACAGCTACCACTAGCATCGTTTTCTCGACCAGGGGCCTGGAATAACCGTAGTTATCCTGTATTGTCTGGTTTCCATGTGTGCTTCGAAAATTTCAAGTATAAAATTTAGATATAGAGCACAGATTAAGTAGCAAGGACAACCTAATTTGTATTCAAAGTTTCAAGAACTGTTCATGCAACCCATACTGTTACCACATGATTCTAAAACTCTTAATAACTATTCCTTCTTTCAAAGCCGCATATCGACGTCATTGCCAACTGTATTGGTCTCATTGACAGTTTTCCTACACACAGTGTCATGGTGGAGTTTGAACTGCTATAGGCAGCCATTTACTGGGGGGAGCTGTGGAAAGTCCAGACATGTGAAGTCGTTTTTCCACAGAAAGCATCAGCAGTTGACTCAAGAGGACACGTAACATAGCATTTGATCCAAGTGTCTGTGCAACATTGGCATGCATTGACAAATCTTGCTTTTTAACACGTTATAGATGTATTCTGAGGTAATGATCTTCTATTCATAACTCCAAAACATTTATCTCGAAGGTTAAGGTGAATTCGGACAGTCTCATTGGTTGCATGCAAGTTATGACAGCTGTGCTATTTCTGTCTGCACTGACTGAGAACCTGCTTATATGTACTACTATAAGATTGTTATTAGTAGGCTGTACTTTGCGTGATCTTTGTATTGCACTAACCTACGACATTGTTGTGTGCTTTGATCGATGTGCCGTGTGAATCACATTTCAGGTCATGCCAGAGCCCGAGAGAAGGGTGGTCGCATGCTCGTCTAGTCAAGATGGAGAGGAAGAAGACGAAGAGGAGGACGACAATGAACAAGGAGGAGAAAACAGGGCCGAAGCTGTCAGCAAAGCCAGTAATAGTGCCAAGGCCGATGATGAAACCAGCCGCAGCATGGACATAGTCATGGACGAAACACCAGACAGCGGAACACCCTCAAGTCAAACGACAGAAGAGCAAGGAAAGACGGATGGAGCAAAATATGAGGACAAGTCCACATCTCAAGCCAAGACTGAGGAGGCAGAAAAGAAGCCAGTCATCATTGGTAAGCATAATTTTGATCTCATTGTGTGCAGCAGTGATGGTGTATTATTTCTAATGGTGTGTAAATAACGTCATGGGACCTGCTACAGTGCAAAAATTAATGAAACTAGGTGCAGTCGAACCTCAATATAATGGACACGGATATAAAGTAAATATGAAATGTTTTGCTGATATGAGCCTGTAACGAATATGTTGCATGTGAGTTCATTTAATAATGTTTGATTGTGACTAGAACATCTGTTAACATTGCCTTCTGAAACTGTTAGGCCTAGTGTAGTCGGTAGCGGTGCTGCAGCCTAGAGTGGATGCAGAAGTGCTAACTTTGTTCGCCTTTAACTGCTGCATGTGCATTGTGACAAATCCACCTCGGAAACATTTTGAAAAAAATCTGCAAAGCTTGTCGGTTATATTTTTTCATCACATTTGTGTGGTGTAGTGTCCCAATATGAAAAAAAAAAAAAAGAAGAACAAGTCTTTATAGTTTTCTTCTTATATTTACCCAGAACGTTGAACAAAAAATTTGTTCGGAAGTGGGTGCAGATGTGTTTCCGGGTGTGATGACAGGAATATAAATCACAAAATAATGCGTTTGGGCACCTAAACTTACCTGAAAGCACTAAATTGAGTTGACAAGTGTGGGTCATTTGTGCCAAACTAAGTGGAATATATATATATATCTATATATATATATATATATATTATGGCCTGAATGAGTAGGATTTATCCTGGCGGTATCATTGGTACAGACAGACAGGATGTGGAAGCGAAAGTTTGTATCAACTGTAAAGGGACATGGGGTTCCTCGAAAAGAAAGCAACACCATTGAAAATTTGTTCCGAGGCAGCATTCTGCAATTGGGTAGTTGGTTATATGTTTGAGATAGGAACAGCGCTAAGGGCAAAGACAAAGTGAAGACATATATATTAAAAAGACTATTCACTGCTTTGTTATATACCTTTTAAGTGTCATTATTATGTTATAAATTTCTTAGTCCCTATAAGTGAGAAGAAAGGGGGTTAACCGAGGGGCCCAATTTTTATTACTCATATCATAAGAAGCCAACAAACACTGACACCAAGGACAACATAGGGGAAATTACTTGTGCTTAATACATGAAATAAAGAAACAATAAATTAATGGAAATTAAAGTGGATGAAAAAACAACTTGCCGCAGGTGGGAACCGAACCCACAACCTTCGGTTCGGTTCCCACTTGCGGCAAGTTGTTTTTTCATCCACTTTAATTTCCATTAATTTATTGTTTCTTTATTTCATTTATTAAGCACAACTAATTTCCCCTATGTTGTCCTTGGTGTCAGTGTTTGTTGGCTTCTTATGATATTAGTCCCTATAAGGTCACCCATGAGCATGTAGGTGCCACTTCCATTACGATCATCATCATCATTATCATCATCGCTTCACACGAAGCCACACACCCACTGTAGCTGGGATCACCCACTCAGTGGGACACACAATAAATAAATAAAATCAGAGGAACAGTTATCTTACATAATTTGGCCCCTGGTTGAAGGTTTGAATGGGGCACCAATGCCTGTTAAGGGAAGTTGCTGTACCACTAACAGGGAGCTTTCATTTACACACCTAGAGTTTTAGGGTGGTGTCGGCCTTTGAAAGGGTACACGCCAACATGCCACTGCGTGCTATACGTTGGCAAAACTTTCCGCCAAATATAGCGATTTTGGAAACTCAAGATGGCGGTTCATGTCCCAGACATACCACGATACTCACGATCATTAGCCCTGTGCAAGTAATCACGTAATCTCTGCACCCAGTGGCCAAAAGCTATAGCATATGCAGGCTGTCAAGAGTGGTGCCCTTGTTTCAAAATGTCATACTACGGAAAATTGTGCCCAGCCTGTGCCAAAGAAGCACAAGAGCTGCCTTGCTAGTGAAACTGAAACCAGAACCTAGTGCGCGCAATCATCACCATTAGCATTATGGAGGTGAACTGAGAGGCCGTAGCCACTGTAGGCACCATACAGCTACAGATATAGGCGATTCCATCGGTCCTCCGTTCGCCGTTTTCGCTGTTTTGTTGCATTTATCTCTGGCAAAGGTTCAGTGTTTTGTCACTGTGTAATTCTGTATTCCTCATACGGTTATGGTGCAGAGCTCACTCAAGAAAGTTGTCGGATCGAAAAGAAGCTTCGGACAAGCATCGGTTGAACATTGTTTGGCATACCGTAGTTGTTCACGGTGCCCTTTTAAAGATACCTTGCAATATGCATACTCAAATGCTGGCTAGCAGGAAAATAAACAACAACAAAAAACAAAACGAAGACGGAGTTTGGCAACTGCTGACTAATAATTTGCTATCGGTGGGAACCTTCCTTGCAAACCTGCTTGATCGGAAAATCACATCCTGTGTTTGTAATCTAAAGAACTTTCACACGACCCAACAATCAGTTATGAATTTTGCAAGCCAGAAGTAAAGAAACCTATGGATATATCTTCATTGTAACTTGAATTCAGTTGTACACGTCCTATAGGGCATGATCTTCCTTACATGTCCTTGATGCATTTTTTTTCTTTTGCTCGCTCGCGGCTCAAAACACCTGGTGGAAGTCGAAATGGTAGAAGTGGCTTTATACTGTGATGTATGCTCAGAGAAAGGCATTCCGTTAAACATTAATAAGGCTAGCCTGGTAATTTTTATCCCAAATGCCAAATTGATGCGCACAAGGCTGACATTGTATTTGAGTACTATTTCAGTTAATATCAAGACCATATAGTGTATCGATGTATGTTCGACCCTGCGTCAAAAGTGCTCATTGCTGCAACTGAAGGTCAAATGACTGTTCCACCACTGTGCATAGTTAAACAGACCTATAGGGCATTCTTTATTAACGAACAAAAACGGGGCTTAATGCACTTCATGTTCTTGACGAGACATGATGCTACCAAGTGCGTGCCAACATGCCGCAGAACTTGTTTTCTATATTTCATGCGACATAGTAATTTAACGAAATAAATGTGACGTGTTCAAATAAAATAAAAAGGCAACATATATGTTGACAGCACAAGCAGGTTCCTTGTGCGCATTGCAATGCTATAATGAAAGAAATTTAATTATTTGCATACAATTATGGGCACGTACTCTAGCCATATTGAAAATCAAAATGGCAGACTGCCAAGTTTGTTTTCAAAAGCATTGTGGGCTTAAGTGGCATGACAGAAAATTGCTTTCTAGGTCCGGAGAGGCCCCCCATGGTGCTGGAGTTTGTCAAGAAGGCACCCAAGATTATTCGGACAACTGAGAAGAAGGTAAGTTTGTTGCTAAATTTTCCAGCTGTGCAATGTCTTCGTTTCGGCCGTGCTTTTCTCCAAAAATCACGAGCCATTCCACTCTGTGAAGGTGGTTGACCAGCGAAGCTGTTTAGCACACAACACGGAGGTGACACGTAATTTTAAACAAAGGCACGAACTCATTTATTGTCTTGATGGGCTGTCATTATTTTACTCGAAACTGCAATCAGTCTTTGATAACGTCAAATTGATGCACATACGCCGCTGGGCGGTCGGTTGGGCTGGATCGGTGTGGCATCGCCAGGGATATGTCTGCAACACGGAATGCGTAAACCATTGCCCTTTCAGTACAGACACATCCACATTGAAATCACTGATGACAACAACAGGGGTAGTGTCATTGGAGCTAATTCACGCAAAATGTGTAGCCATGAACCTTATGGGACTATGAGTCATTGATGTTGACAGTTTTCTACATGCTGTTCTACATGTTGTGTGATTAGAAAGAATTTAAGCACTGTTCGCTTCACTTTGCCGAGTGCTCGTAGCCTCTGCCTTACGGGGGTATGAGCCATTGATGGTGATAGTTTTTTGTTCACGGAGGTCAAAAATGCATGGAACCCTAGCCATATGCAGCTTCGCTGTAAGAATTACTAGCTGAGTCTCCTACAAGTGTGTTGGTTCAGCCTGAATGGGAATGATGGGTAGTACATGGATTTGCCGAAGATTTGTCCTTCTGGCTTCAAATAGTACTGCGAATTTGAAAATAAATTATCGTAGGAAACTCCGTGGTTTTGGAAACTCCTTGTTGTTGAAATTGACAACCCTTTTGTTGTTGGTATTTGTGGCGATGCTTAGTAAAAGGTAAAAGCAAATTGCTGGATCAGTGTAGGCTGTTCGGTCACTCTGGTAGCAGCCGTGCAGCATATTTTTTTTTTTTATGCCAGGAGATGACCTGCCCGTAAGCACTGGTTTGCACTGCTTCATCTTCACGTATCGTCTCGCTCGTGGTGGAAACGCAAATCGGTGCTTCACTTTTATGCTGCCAGGAGCCATGCCACGTTATGAGTATTGTTACGGGGAAATTATGTTCATGAGCACAGCCCTGCAGCCAATGTCGAAGTCAGCACGAGTACAGTGCCAGCCAAAACCGTTGTCGTCATCTTTGTCAGCGTGCAAAGCACCCGTCACAATGTGTTCAGTTCTCTGACAGTATTGGTTGGAGTGCCAGTGGCTCTCTGCTGTTGTAGTATAACCAAACTGTTTGCCTTTAGCAAGACAGTTAAGTGTCCTTTGTTGACAGTATTAACTATCCTTTCAGTTTGATGTGTAGCGCTGCACTTAAGCTATCAGCAGTGCATATTGCCATGCCTTATTACTGTGATCTTTCTGCCAGCGCATTGTATTAGCTGCAACCGGAGCTTACCAATTACACCAGTTGCAACGCTCCCCACAGACCCGACACTTGAGCATCCACACACACTTGGCGAAAAGCACAGGGCTGTGTTGTTATTTGTGGCGCCTACGTACGAAAAAAACTATAAAGCTCCACTTCTCCATCACTGCTACAAGAAAAAAAAAAAGTTTGTGCAACAAACATTTTTCACTAAAGTCTTTTTAAATCCGGATTTGCCATATTTTTAGCATGTTTACCGGACACTGGGCGACATCTAAGCAAAACTTCATTTTTCCGCTCAGTTGGTGGTGCACCACTTAATGAAGCCCCACAGATTGACTTGCGAAGCATGCCGAGAGTTTTGGAACTGGTGTGATTGAAGAACTCTGGCGACAGCATTGTTGAATCACTGTTGTGTGGTGAACGGAGCGGTTTGCTGTCCTTGCAGAACAAGGAGAGCCAGAAGAAGAAACACCCATTTGAGAGTTCGGATGACTATGTTGGGTGGCTTCCTCCAGAAGGTGAGCTAGCTTGCACTGCTCGCCTTGGTTGCAAGAATTTTAGAACTGTCAGGGTAGCCTCAGAGACGGAGAGACAGACAAAAGTGACACTTCATATAGTAGACTCACTTTTTGCCTTGTGGCAAGGGTGAAGCCGAGGAGGTGGCCTGATGATGAGATCACTTTTTTTTTACCACTGTTCCGTCTTTTCAGTTGCTTTACCCACTTACAGATTGGCAAGGTTAAACTTCATATATATTATTTTTGACGTTTAATTCATCACGCAATTCTCCTTGTGCAGGCCAGTCTGGAGATGGCAAGACACACCTCAATGCCAAGTATGGGTACTAAGCAGCACCAGCTCGGAGAGGCATGATGGCTACATCGTCGTGCACGCACGTTCATTTCACATCACCTTTCACAAAGACGCCTGTGTAAATAGCAGTCGAAAGGAATAAAGACGCTCTTGTTGATTGAAGGTTTCTTATTTTTCTAAACATCCCACAGAAGAAGCAGTGGGCACAGGGTGTAATTGCATCATTAATCTTGGCTGTACAGTGTTATTTACATGGGGAGGACAGACGACAGAACATAACTACAAGGAGAATTGCTCTTGTCAATCAAAGCAGCCAGTATTTGCAGCACATCTGAGAATAACAATCGAAGTAAGAAGTCAGTCACCAGGCGATAGTTCATACAACAGGTCTTGACTATCGGAGTTATGCTGCCTGGGTAGCATGCATAAGAACATCAACGTGCAAGCTGTGGTCCAAGTACATTGTGTTTATAAGTCAGTGTTCCTGAGAATGTTACCCAAGTTGTGTACAACTCACACAATCAAGACTAACTGGTAGGTTACACTGAACGAAGGCCAGGGGATGGTTGTGCGCTTTGGTGTCTGTATTAATGTGCTGAAAGTTTTCTTTTCCTCACAAACACACAGTTCTTCACAAGACTTCTTTGGAGCCAAATGGAGGGCGCATCTGTACACAGAGGCTCCATAAACAAATAATGCATTCACTTAATGCTTCATCTGAACCAGAATATTGTAGCAATTCCATTTGATTCCTTTTCACCCGTGTCACTGGTTCGATCAACGGCCAGCCAAACACGGTCATCACAGCTGGGCAGTTATGAGTGGCTAACAGGAATGGAAGTTCAGTGAAAGGAATTGTTGCAATACTGAATCTCTGGGTCCACATTTTCAATCACTTGTGGCAGCATTGGCTGAACCAGTCGAAGCAGATGCAAGAAAAGCAACTTGCCAGCCAGCAACCTGTACCTAGTAACTGCATTGATAAGACAGGAAAGCAGTAATACTGCAACGTCCAGGCATGTTCTTTGCTACATTCACACAGTGCACTAAATCCCATATGAACATATTACCAAAAGTGATTGATCAAGAATGCAGAAGTTACTCTCACTCCTGTAGGTTAACCAAATGCTGTGCACATGCTCTGCACAAAGCCTGCACAGGTTAAACGAATGGTCGCATGCAGTCGTGCCACACTGCACTGGGTAAAATGAGTGGCAACAGGCAGGTACTGCCATATTGAATCGGTGAAACAAACAGTGAGGAACAACACCCCAAAAACCAGGTTGGAAAATGAAAGGAAAATTGAGTGGGCCTTAAAGCTGTGCAGTGGTTACAAGTATTTGAGAAGCTGAACATGCTAGAGCTATGTGGCATCTGTCCAGCTGCAAACGCAGTAGTGTATTCCATAGAAAAGATTTTAAAAAGCCGGACCCAGCTCCAAAGCTCGTATGAATGACTGCCTTCTGCTTACTGAATTAA